>NC_072014.1:32782386-33082386 GCF_027791375.1 Indicator indicator
GAATAGTCCAGTCTCAAAAGGCTTTATATAATTCTGCCTTTCACTTTTGAAAGCTGTCAGAAGAAGCATCAGGCAAAGAAGTTACAGACACGGAAGTAGGCTTTAGGAGGTACCCAAGCAGAAAGATTGCCTGTGCAATGACAGGGAGTTACACCCATGTTACTCCTGTTACACAGGAGTTACAGTGTCTGTCTGCACAGAAGCAACAGATGAACCTGACCCTGCTAGGATCAGGGAAGGGATAGGAAGGACATATGACCTCCTACAGTGGGACAGGCAACATCACACCAGAGCAAGGCCAGCACTAAGTACTTCAAAGCTAAAGTGCCATTTTTTCCAGAAGACCTGCAGATGTTCATAAGACAATCCCTAGGAGTCACAAGAGCATACTTTAAGGAAGGCCTTTCATTCTACAGAGGTTATAACTATCTCAGCAGCAATCATAACTAATATTTTCTTACTTTTCATCATATTGGGGGTTCAGAGTTTTTTTCTTAACAGAAGTCTTCTTCCTGCTTGACCACCTTCTATCCGGAAGCAGGTATATACGAACGTATGGATCAACTCCACGATTGGAAGTGGGCACTAAGTTTCTGTTAAAAGAAATGCAGTGTTGACAAGTAAGGCAGGTTCTTCCATTTTAATACCTTGTCTCTCTTAGACTAACCCTTCACGAGTTCATGGGCCAAAAGCTTTTATCTTGGGAGCTGGAACACAAAATTTTAAGCACATGAAATAAAACAATATTTTCATTATCGAGTGTGCATCCCTTTATTTGCATTCCTAAAATAACATATAAAAACACAGTCATAGGTGTTAATCCTTGTCAAGATAGACATCATGACATCCCAAGACATACATCAGTTGTCAGTGCTGTTCAGAGGAAGCTTTGGGTGGATGAAAGTTAAAGGATCTCTACTGCAGTGAGCACCATTCACCAGCCACTCTCAGAGACCTGCTACTGGCATTGACCAGAGCTGGTGGTTTCCACATGTCTGGGCTTAGTAAAGCTGCATAGACTGAAGTCAGCCAATGCTAACACATCTTAGCTGGGCAGCTTACACTTCACATGGTCCTGCTCCAGCTTTGTTGAGAGTCTGACATGAGGTCAGAGAGCGCTTTCCCTTTGCTTTAGAGATAGACACAAGCAAACCTCAGGATTACCTGCAGCCGTTCACCAGCACAACCAGACTCTGCCGTACTGAAGCGTATCGCACGGTCAGCTGGATCTCTCCCAGAGGCATTTCTGTCCCACTGCAAGACAGTTGCACAGTCAAAGCTTTTGAATACAGCAGTTCAACTTGGTGATGTGTTTTCCACTAAAAACAACTTCTAGGGAACTGTTCTTTCTGGCATTCTAAGGTTTGCTATCTAGAGAGCAGCTGGACCAGAGAGAGTCCACATTCACAACACTCTGTTAGTGCCAGCACTGCCTTGCTGGCCTTCTGTATAGTGATTTAATTTCAGCCCACAGCAAAAAAAGCACCTACTTGGTCTGCTGTACATGGACCAGCAAAGTACAGGTCAGCACATTACACAGCTCCTTCAAGGACATCTGTGTATGCAAACTGGGACTGCATGTTATTAAAGTGGTTTCAAATTCAAAATATTGCTTAAAAATTGCCTTTTTTTTTTTTTTTAATTTTCTTTTAAAATGAAGTCCTGTTCAGAGCTAGAGAATTTGTCAGTCCAGAAGTACTAGATTGAACATCTGGAGCTGGGTTTGATGTTCAGATTGATAATTGCTCTGATGCTCTGTTAATTGAGATGGACCTTCTTAACTACTTCAGCCCAGTAAGGATTCTGCTAGCTCCATTCTGCACCCCAGGAGAGAGAGATGCAGCTCTCCGCCCTCCTCAACAGAAAAGACTACCTGCAGCCTGACAATTGCACTGGAAAGGACACACTCACACACAAGCACACCTATCCACTAAAACTTTGTTCACAGCATTATGAGGGTCTCAAAGCTTTTGGGATAAAATGCAGCATCCAAAACTTTAAGCAGGCAGAGATGCTTATGAAGAGTTTGTTTTTACAGAAGTGGAAAATTCAGACTTCTAATCTCCTAAAATCATGAGTGCTATGATATGCTGTTAAGCAATATAAAGCCAACACATGGGCACTTCTTGGCAGAGCCAGAGAGCAAATGCTGTCACCTGATGTGCCAGTCACCCTGTAATTCACTTTGCTTTTGACTGGAATACTTGGCTCTCAAATCACCTCACGAAGAACTGACCCAAGACTCCAAATGATTTAGCAGACTTGGCTGTTGCATGCAGTTAATTCCACATATAAAACCTAAACCTTCCCAAGAGAGGAACAACAGAGCTGGAAGAACCACCTACTTATGAAGGTCCAGATTGCTGCTACTTAATTCAAAGCAAGAAGAAGGCAGAGAGCCCAGGGAAGTGACGCTGGGTGCAATCCTCAGTTCCTGCACGACTGGCAGCGTGGGCACTACTGCAGCTCTGGTATGCAATGCTGCTGCTGGGTGATGCTCTGCATTTTGCTCCCGCTCTGTTTCATTAAGGCTGGCAGCAGTTTCACTTGGTGCTGCTGAACTGCCATTTGTGTCCAGGTCTTCCCTGCTGTCCTGTTTTGGCAGGGATTCAAGTGCTGCAGAGTCTTTGCTCACTGGGGGTACTTTTGAGACTTCTGGTTGCAGTGTGGAGGCAGACTTCTGGTGGTTTCCACCCTTCTCCACAACACGCACGGGGCCATGCTTTGAGACATTAACACCAACCTTGACCCTTTGCGGATCGGGTTCTTCAACGTTGAAAGCCTAAAAATCACAAGGAAGACAAATGAATGCTGCTCCCAAAGCACTGGGGTTAATGTCTGCATTACCACCTGGGATGAAATTTCACAACAAAACAGTAACAGCAAGAACCTGCCATTAGAAGTGGAAGAGGCCTATGGGGTTAGCTGTGATGTTCTCTTCCCTTATCCTACTCTGTATGTATTTAACAGGGTCTAAACGCTGACCAAGAGCAGTGAGAAAACAATTCCTAAGCATTAGTCTCTCTTACTATTTAGCAGCTTTGATTCCCCAGTTTAGATTTTCTCACTCCAACTCTTTGTTGTCGTGATAAGATTTTCAGCAATGGCACCATGCTAAAGTTTAAGGAAGCCTCAGGTGTACTTCTCAGCTGCACCATAAACTCTTAATTGCACTTAAAACACCTTGTCACACTTTTGCTTTATACTTCACACCCACTTTTCATCTCTTTTGTCTGGTTAGAATTGGATGCTTCTGCAGGGGAAGCTGAATGAATATGGCAAAGAACAACTTACCCGCAACACAAGTTTCATCTTAATGAAGCTGTCTGAACTGGAATGGTCCAGCTGAAATCTCTGATCCAGAGTCATGTTTGGGTCCTTCAGTAAGTGTGAGAGGCATACCACTGATGTACCCAGGGCACTATCCCGATCCTTGTCTTTTATCTAGCAGGGGTAGAAAAGTTTTTATTAGATGGCAATCTGGAAAGCATGCCACTGGGAACAGCGAGGCAAGAAGGTATTTCAAAGATTACCTTATTTACCTGAGGACATACTATCTAGTATGGTGACTTCCAAATGAGTGATGAGAATATTTCAGGAGTGTACAAAACTGGTTTGAGTAAAAATCTCATCAGGAACTGCCTTAGCAGAAAAACTAGGCCCTGGGATTTACTGGACTTATACTACTTGCTTTGAGGAAAATGTCCTAGGCAGTTGGGATGACAATTGGTCTAAACCTTTACAAGCTTTTTAGGGAACAGTTTACTTAACCTCAATACACCTTCTAAGTTAAAATCCACTTCTGTAGCTGAATGAACAGCCACAGAACTGGCTGTGACTGCAATGACTGCTATTGAGATACAGGATTTCCTAACGAGCCAAAATACTAAGATAGAGAGACAGGACTCTGGTTGAGAATTGAGGGCTGCAGCATCTGACATCAAAATATTCATGGCTTTATTACACATAGTTCTGTACAAAACCTTCTTTGTACTTCGCAGCCAGAAATGTCCCATGTTTTGAACTAAGATTTTATGCATTACATGACCCTAGAAGTAAAGGCAGCTAACATCATTGCCTGTGCAAGGACAGGTGCTTCTGCCACCTTTCAAGTAGGAGGACCCCAGGACAAGCACACAGAAACAATGAGCACTGAGATCACACCCACCATAAAAGAGGGGTTTTCCTACAGATGCACACTCAGCCTTCCAAAGGAATGCACATCTTCAAAAGGAAAAGGCTTTTCTCTCACCTCAACATGGAGTGACTGGGACTGGGCACTGTGGACAAAGAAGGTGAAAGCCTGGCCCCACGTGGGATCTTTGCTGAAATTGCAGGTCTGCAACAAGGAGATCATGGCATGTACATTAGCTTACTCTGTAAGCAGCAAAAGAATACTTTGACACTGATTATCAAAGAGACTCACGGTGACCCTCTTTTTTATTTAGTGATACTACACTCCAGCTATATGGTGAGAGTGAAATTTCCAGGTCAGACATGTGCAGAAGAAAAGTCTCTGGCAAACCCAGAACAAGCTCTGCAGGGTGTGGAAATGCTGAAGAACAAGTCTAGTGAGCTGCAGTTGGCCCCAGTCAGTGCTGCGTGGACCAGAAGCCTGCTTCACCAGCAGCAAGGCACCACTCCCTCTCTCTCACCTCTCCATCCAGGGAGTCAGAGTGCTACTTCCAGCCTGTAGGCATCCAGAACCAGCTCCCTAAGCTGCAGTGAGCTGGCAAAGAAGGGTAGGAAAGCTAGAGGCAATTTGAGGAGCGTAGAGCTTGTGGGAACAGAAGAATGGCACAGCTTTAGCACCATCCACTTCAAGGATTAAAGAGTATGGAAAGCACCTGAGGGGACTGTGGATGGGGCTGCTCCATACACCAGCTGCTTCCACTAGGCCATGAGTGCTGGCAGCTAGGAGAAAGGAGCAGGGGAAAGCTAGAAGTCTGACCTAACTTGGGAGAGATATGTTATGTGGTGGGGAAAATGAAAAGCCCAAAGAAGGTTAAAATGCAAGCAGAACCAAATTTCTTTATGTGAGCTAGACTGGAGACCTGTAATTTTTAGCTCTTCAACCCATGTAGACCTAGAGTTTTAACCAACATGACCTCATGGCCATGAGCACAGAAACACATATCTCTAAGAGCAGCTCATCAGACACCCACTAACTGCTTCCACATACTGCTGACCCCCACCTTCTGGCCTCTGCAGCTTTCACCCGAACTACAGCTCTTCCTGTCAGCTTCATGAGCCTCACTCTTCTTGGGGGCTACTCAGAGGCAGTCACCCACAAACCAGAAAATATTTAAGGAAAGCAGAGGAGTCAAACAGCCTCACCTTACTTTTCTGAGTCTTGTTTCCTACTGTAAGCAGAACAAAGGAGGAAGGTTCTCGCTCCATCTTCTGGCATTTTACACAGAAAAAGGAAAAAAAAAAAAAAAAAAAAAGAAAAAATGAGACACTTATAGTTTACAGCAAGCAACATCAAACCACTACTCTTACTTGACATAAGTTTCTGGAAAGCTGACCATAGTTTTCAGATGCAGAACATCTGAAGACTGCAGTAGACAGGAAAGACTCCAGCCTTACACTCTACCATCTAGAGTACACATTTAAGCCAGAGCTTTATGTATGTAGGTTTTGACAGGGGGGCTGTTAAAAATTTGTGAGAAGTTAGGAGGAGAGACAGAGAAGAGAGCTGAAGGCTCAGTGGGAAGTCTTCATCATTCCTGAATGAAACAGGACTCTCAGAATTGGTTTTCCAGGCTCAGGACTTGCTGTAAAGCTGCTAGAAGCAAGAGTTAAATGTAACAGCTCCTTTCCAGAAGTGCACCTCTTGTACTGGGCTTCTCTGCACTAATGTGGGAGAAGTTAAGGCTGAGGATCTGGTCTTGGCACAGCATTGTATATTAGGTGGATACAGAGAAGTTTAGAGTAAAAGACTACTGAATGTGACGTCTATCACAGTGCTGGTAACTCATCTAAGTGTAAAGAGGGGAACTACTCAGAGAAAATGGGAAGCTTTATCCATTGCTCAGAGCTGTGGTTATGTATACCTTGGTCAAGAAAAAAAAGAGACAAAGGCATTCTTCTCTATACCCACCATTTACATGACAAATGCAGTATTTTTGGGGGGAAAGAAACAAAAGCAGACAGAGGAGGCATGAATGACAGAGAGGCTTCTGAATCCCTCTAAAAACTGAGGGGGAAGGAATCTGGTGATCAGGGCTCCAATGCACAGAAAGGTTACCAAAACCAAGCGTATACTTCCCATCCCAATGTGGGAAGTCAGGCTGGAATAGCTCAGCTTGGAAAGAACCATTGCAGCAGCAGAAAGGATAACATGACTTGATCTGATGTCTGGAGGCTCTCAGTCCAAAGTGTAAAATAAAAACAAAGACAACCATACACACAATATTGCTGCACTACATTTCCCCTTGGATCTCATAGACTTTCACTGGGGTGAAGGTGGGTTTGCAATCACTATTTTGAACTCCTGGTCACTTAGATTCTGCCAGTGGAGAGATTCTTTTTAACCACAGCTAGTTTCAGTTGCTATGATACCGCATAATCCAGAATGCTGTTTTGCAAGCATGGGAGAAAACATAAATTTTACCTTGAGGTACTTGTTATTTTTGATCTTCTTTGCTCCACAGTCACCATTCGAATATTCAAAGTGGTTTTTCTGAATTAGGGAAAAAAAAATCATTTAAAAACAATTAATTTGTGGGCTTTATAAAAAAAGGTTAGGAGTGAAGGCTGCCTGCACGTGGTTTGTACTTACTGGAAGGTTAAAGGCGCTGTCCAAGTAGACTATTAGAATAGCTGTAGACAGACCCTTCTTATCCTGTGAAGGCCAAGAAAAACAAAACAAAACACAAGGTAGGTGTGATCATCCATCAAGGACAAGGTAAAGGCACAAATTCAAAGGACAGTTTCTGAAATCAAAGCAGCTCTTCACCTTTCTCCTCAAACTTGCAGTTTAGAGGAGCACAAGCCTGACAGCACTAAGCAGACCAGCAGGAAGAGGTGTAAATCTTTACAATTTGCTGGCCTCAATGCTCTCCAATCTCTCTAGTACAGAACTGGTTGGATGCCCCCATGCAGCAATACACCTAAAACCATGCTCAACCACATACATCAGCATCAGTAATCCAGCATTAGCAGAACAAAGCCTGGGAACAAATGCTCTTCACTACAGTGTAACTTGAATGCTTTTGATTATGAAGCAGCAGCATCCTTGGGATATGGGTTTTATTCAAGCAGTTCAGCCGGACAAGGTAGACACTGTTTGGAGCCATGGCCCTACCAAGCACTTTTGCTGGGTTTTTGTCTAAGACTAGTGCATTTTACAAACAGGGATCCTTCATGAAGACGGACAGGAAACATTATCAGAGAACTGTGAGAGGCCACTGTGCAAGTGAATCAAAAAAGCTTTGCTAAATCAAGTAAAAATTGAGACCAGATCTCAGTGACTTCTGAATTACCAATGGATCCCAGGGCAAGCAAACATCCTTCCTCTTCAGGAGGGGCAGACCAGAGGAATTCACACCAAAACTTGGTCAGACAAAAAATAAACTCTCATAAGTATGCCTGAGGTTCCTTTTGTTGATTACTGGACAGAGATCAGAGTATCTGAATCCTTTAAGTAAATCTACTCACCTCATGCAGCTTTTCTTGGTCATTTACTAGTGAAAGCCACTCCAGTTTTAAATGCAAGTGTCCACTTGTTGTCTTACTTAAGGGAAACCACTAAACAGAGACAACAAAGAGTAACTATGAGGCAGAATATTTTTTTTAGATATATATATATCAAGGTAAAACAGATAATATAAATTCTACTTTGAGTGCCTCAGCTTGCATTTTTAACACTGAGATTGCAGCATGTCCATTTACTTAGAAAAATATGAAAGATACCCATACACAAGCAAAGCAAATGGTTATTTCCAACCAGCAGCAGTGCAAGACAGGCACCTTGGCACTGTTTGTAGAGCGCTGGGTTGCACAATGAACCACAGTAAGATCAGATAATTTCACCCCTCAGCAATCAAACTGTTTCAGCAAACTTTATCTGTAGTCTTGTACAAAATATTTGGTACATACAGGACACAAGATACCAACACGAGATACCCCACACTGCTGGCTCAGCGCAACCTCAGGGCTGTCTAGGGTTGCCAGCTACATTGCCAAAATTTTTTCAACAGCTACTGCAAGTTTTCTGAGGAGCAAAGGTACTTTCTTTTTTGTGAAAACAGCAATGCAAGTGTTGAAGAAAGCTTTATGAACACAGAAATGTGGTAGCAGAGAGAGAAGACAGAGAAGTACATGTCAGCATATGCCACTAGCCACACTTAGAAACGAGCTGTGATCTTTACCTCATCAACAGTTCTGTCATTCATTACATCCACGAGGCTTATAAGCAAGCTGAAAGACAAAAAGCAAATGTTCAGTGCATATTGAAGCATATAGAATACAGCTGCCTGGGGAAGCAGAAACCACCCTCACATCGATTCCAAGTAACTACTTCTCCACATTACCCGTGTGTGTGTGCTGGAACACACACACACATACTTCTAGTATCTCCCTCTTGAAATACAGAATCACAGAATCAACCAGGTTGGAAAAGACCTCAGATATGATCAAATCCAGCCTATAAATACTTGCAAAGCTAAACCAAATCTGAAATAAATCTCGAGTGGTGTAGTAACTATCACTTCTAAGGGCTTCCTAGGATTCCCTACACCAGTCTGGCAACATTCTCTGCCTTGTTTAAAGTTAGTCGCCCTAGGAACTAATAACTTGGTATCAATATCTGGACAAAGGGAATAGCTTCTTTCAGTATTAAATTTTTGGTATGACTAGTCTGGGTGTCGTGTTGCAGAGGTTACTGCACCACAAGCAAAGGTCATGCTAATTTACCTGCCCATAAAGTCATCTTTATCTGGATCTTCATCATATAAATCCACTTCTAAGTCCTGACCAGGCACTTCATGAACCACAAACTGGAAGAGAAAGAGGTATTTATTAAAAACTAAAAAGTACTGACATAGGTTCACACAGCCTCAGACTGTGGACAACAACATGACATTTCACAGCTGCATAACACATTCATGGCTAATTGCATTAACAAATACAATTGATTATAGGTCAAAATATTTCAGAACCAGTTTACTTGGTTCTGAACTGAGTTAAACCTCTCAAACTGGTATTCCTGATAAGCAAAAAATCAATGCTAGAGCAGCCTGCAGCTGCACTGATTGATATTTAAAGCAGTATTTTGCACCTCCTCCAAAAACCCACATATGCAAATCAGATCAACCTGAATGACACTTCAAGTTTGCAATGTAAATCTGAACTTAAGGGACAGAAATGCCTCAACCAGCTAAAAAGGAATTCCACCTGCTCCAGTGCAGTCAGCTAAGAGAAGATCCTCCAAGCACAGGGATGTAAACAGCTGTGCACCCTACAGATGGAAAGATCAAAAGATTCAGTACCTCAAATGTCTCATTCCAAATGGGATTAAGATCTCGGGAAACTGTCTTGCTTCGGTACTGCACCGTGCCAACGCGAAGAAGAGCATATGGGTCAGACTTCCCCCTGATTGCACCAAGGAAACTGTCTTTCTGGACAAGGTTTTCAGCTTCTAGCAGATGAACCCTTATTACTCCCTGGATAAAAGAAGATATAACACCGGTCATGAGAATGCAAACTTCAGGCAATTATAATATGCTACCTCCTAAAACTAGCTATTTCAGGCAGCAAGGGTAGTCAGCTTGGCCAAGGTATCTATTTTGATGCAGTGTATTTCCAGTGACAGCTGTATTAAAACACTTTCTTCACCATTTACCTGGAGGGAAAAAAAAACATCCTGAAACAGATACATAATCCAGATAATTAGGTAGAAAATATTCTTCAATTTATTTTTAAATCAGGAACATACATATGCACACAGGACTGCAGCCACAGTCAAATCAAGCGTAGAATAGAGATCAATTCCCACTGACTGAAGGGAGAACTAAGCACCCATTGTCAGGTTCTTATTTTACTGCAGAGTGGCCATTCAACTTCAGTTTAGTGGTGCAAGTTTGCCATAGGGGGCATCCCTTTGCCCTTCATTTGTATTCACCCATATTATGAGTGTATTAGGTATTTGATGGCTAAAGGAGACTGAAGATATGGATATGTTAAGCATTTAGGAGATTTGCTGTCCTGGTTGTTTTTTTATTCTGTAACAAAAAGATGCCACCCTTTGAGCTCATTTTTCACAATCCTTCACAGCTTTAATAAAAAAAATTCATCAGGCTGACACTCATTGCTCATGTATTTACCTTCTCTAACTGAGGATCTGTGGTATTCTCAAACGAGACTAAAGGTTTAATTTACAAATTAACTCTGTATAAACAGACTCTTATGTCACGTGGAGAGGGTAGGACCTCCCAGTCCCCCCCTCCCCCAGACTATGAACTATCCAACACCTACTTTCATATCCCTGAAATATTACTTTCGTACCCTGAAATAAAACCAGGTAGAAATAGCTGATGCAGGAATCTAAGACACTAAGCTTGCATGCATCCACACTGCACACTCAGGTAGGCTAACACTCACTGAAAAAAACAAACTCACATGTGGGATAGGGAACCTCAGGTGGGCAATGGTCATGTTCTTTTTCAGAGGTACTGTGACCCTGTTGGGTAGGACCAGTCGTGAAGCAATGAAGTCTTGAATGAGTGAGTCTGACATTACACTGCAAGTGGAGAAAAAAAAAACAAAACACAACCTAAACCTCTGCAAGGGATTACAGTTTCAGCTGGAATGAAAGAATGAGGCAGAGCAAAAGAAGTGAGCACTGTAAAACAAGGGATACAGCATACCTTCCCTCAAAGAGTTATCAAACATCAAACAGGCTGCCCAGGCAAATGGGTGAGTCAACACCCCTGAAGGTATTTAAAAGATGTGTAGAAGTGGCACTTAAGCACATGGGTTTTGGTTGGACTTGGTCTTTTCCAACCTAAATGATTCTTTGGTTCTTTGAAAGAATGCTTTCTTAGAAGTGCACACGGGCAAAAGAAACTCATGCTTGTGACATTTGGCTTAGAGTAAGGGGAAATGTGGCAGACAGTTAACACCAGAACCAATCTCCAAGGGCGCATGTGGATCACTGTGGAAGGTTAAATTGTCTTCTATCAGTAATCTGCATTCTCTTGAGCTGAAGAAGAGAATATGAGCGTGGAGCAGCCTCTTGAGATCTCTTTCAACTTTATTCCCTACTGTTCTGCAGATAATCACTATTGCCTTGTGTCACACATGGTGCAGTGTCCCCTTGCAGGCAGGGATGTTCCACTCTAGGGTTACTAGGGCTGAATTTGGCTCAAGTGTCCCTGCTCTTGAGTCTCAGGGTACACCCAACTAAACACAGCTTGTACATGAGGACAGATGACTACATCCATTTTTTTTAACTCTCTTAAATAGACCTAATTAATTTGAAAAGGAGAGCAGCTCCTGTTCAACCTGTACTTCAGCCTGTTCACGGTCAGGCTCCTCACTTTCATGTGAGGTGCTGATGAACAAGCAAGGGTTTCCATGCTCCAATCTCTGTGAGAGAGCCAGGGAATGAAAATTTAGGACACCAGAGTTGCACTTAATTATATGAGAAGCTGTAGGTTGGAACACCTACATACCTTCTCCCTGAAAGAAGTAAGGAAACTATCTTAGAAAATAACAGATTAATTCCTCTGATAAAAACTGGAGTTCTCAGGGCACATTTCAGGGCAAATGGCCACTCTGCCCTCAAATTAAGAGAAAAGGAAAGCTTCCTCTCACTCAACATCAAAGGTCTTCAGAGACCTTTTAATACATAAACTGGCACCTAAAGTAGCCAGCCACTTCCTATGAGTCTGCAAACCATGAGCTGCAGGAGAAGAGAGGGGGAACAGAAGCATCTGCATTTGCATTTAAAGGGAGAAACACTGTGACCAAGTATATTCTGCTTTTGCTTAAAGGAACTTTCTCCTTACACTAAGGAACAAGGACAAAGCGAATCTCCAAACTGCAGAAACAGTTTGACACAGTATTGAAACCCACAAAGATTTTCTTTCTTGCTGTGCAAGTTTTATGTGCAAAATCAACTCAAGAGGCACTGAGGAAGAGCTACATTTTATGAAGAATCTGAAGGGTGAGCAGCCGACAGAAAGAGAAGAAAATTTCTCCATCTAAAACCAGTGCAGGTTTCTTTATCATGGATTGTATTTCAGTTCATCAGAGGGACTGCAACTCTGTGATACTTTGCCTTTTCTTTCTTTAAGGTAAACAAACAAGCACACTCTGCCAGACTACCTTTGCAAGTAACTGGTACATGGGAAACAGAAGGTCTTTGGGTTTAGTTCATAGACCATTGTAGTTTGAGATTTACTATTTCCATCCTAAATTAAAGAAGCAATGGAACCTATTTTGGCAGAATGCAAAAGCACTCTCCTGAGGTTTTGCAAACTCCATAGCCAGGTGTGATGACATGACTACCAGCACAACACCTTTCACATACCCCTCTTGAGAACAACATTGATAATTACCAGAAAATGCCATCCCAACTTCCAAAGGCTTTCTAAAGAAGAATGAAGTGAAACAAAACAGACACTCACTTAATGCCTGGGACATCCAGGAGGTTGCTCATTCCTGCCCAGTTGATTTCCAAATGCTACAAAATGATCAGGGAGAAAAATTATACAATACCATTACATTTTATTTCAGAAGAAAGGTAGAATTTAAAGGAGAAACAAGTGCTTCTAAACCAAGGCCAGCTAGTTAAAGAAAGAAAAACCTACACAAGTAAGTGACTGCATCTATCCATCAAAACCTACAGCTGGTATCAGTTCCCTTACCTGTTTTAGGTGCCATACCTGAAATGAGGGCATCGCTGGGACTTACCTTGCAAGTACACTTGCAGATGCTCTGGTGTCCTGTGTAGTAAATCCAACAGCTCTACCTAGACATTGAAATTGTTTCCTCATCCTTTCACTTAGGGGTTGGCCTATGCCCTGGAGCAGGGGGATTTACAACCACCACCTGAATTCAAGTGTCAGTGTTTCCATTCGCAAAACAATTTTTTTTTTCATGTCCTAAAATAATGCTACTACATCTAAACACAAAAAAACACTTCATCCAAGATCAAAAATGTATGACTTCCATGAACTCAAGCAGAGGACAACCCACAAGCATACAAAGCTGCATGCTGTAAGATAACTGGTTCATACAAGACTAGAAGGTTTCTCATCTTTTATTAAACCACAATTCCACTACAAGGCACATGACCTTAAACAGGCAAGCTTTCAAAGCACAACCATGACTGAATGATCTCCAAGATGATTTTATTTAGAAGCCTGTGAATGGGAAAATTCAAAATCCATTTGCCAGGGACCTTGCAGCAAAGACCTAAGAAATGGTTCCTGTGCTATCACCATTGGGAAGTCCTCCTATTCTCAGAGTGATGCAAGTATTTTTTAAGGTACTACTACAAAAGAATAGAACAAAGTCATCACCTGCTGGAGTCCAAGAGGTGCACTGAACAACCAGGAACTGACTATTCAAACACCTGTCCTGCGAGGCACTCACAGTTATGCCATTGGGGTTACCAGTAACAGACAGCTCATGTCACTCACTGAAGACCTATCCATGCACTAAGACAGAAGAAGGAGGAAGAAGGCTGCAGAGTGCAGTTCACCACTGACTCACCGGTTTCTGCATAAAAAACAAGGTCACTGCTCCAATAAATGGTGCATCAGTTAGAAGAGGTTCCAGTATCACCCGCAGCGTCCCATACAACTGCAAACACAACGGACCAAGGAGAAAACAGTCTGAAAGTGCTCTCAGGATGCAGCTTCAAAAGTGCAAACTTTTCACAGATGGAGATAATTTTTAAAATCATAATTGAAGTAACTTTATTTAGAATGTAGTAACAATAACCTCCCCACACACACACCTCAAAGCAGTGTTATTGATATCTGGCAACGCTTTCCAAGTTAGTGGAACCTTTGCAATCCTGACTGCTTCACAATGGAGTGATCTGCCCAAACAACACTGAAAGAATAGGTTGTTAGTCTAATCTACACCAGTTTATGAACACCCTGGCAGAACTGACTCTTTCAAAGTTCTCTAACAACATGGAGCTCCTCTGAACTCCAGTGTCAGAAGCTGGCTCACAGCTCTAGCGTTCACCTCGTTTAAAAGGCACCTTAAGAAGCTTAAAAAGGGTATTTAAGTGTTTTATGTGGAACCATCATTTCCCCAGCCAAAACACAAGGAGACAAAGCAAATCACTCTAAAAATCCTAGCTGGTTGTTTGCCAGTTGTCATAGCCTTCCCATTGGGACAATCTGCCTCCTACCACACAGAGCCTTGAAGTGGCAAGGTTAGCACTGCACACACCTGTATGCCTTTCACTCCAAGATTAAATTTCGATATGTCCATGTGAATCTCGCAGTCTCCTATGTAACTGAAAGAAAATTCTCACATTATTCCACAGTTTACAATAGTGCAATGGGAATTTTGGGGTGGTACAGAGTATAAACGAAATCAGTTTCATTATTTACAACACGACCCCACAGGAAGAAATGGATTTTCAAGCAACTGAAAAGGGAAAGTTGAGCACATACTGAACAAGGGTCAGAGCTGCACAAAAGAAACCCTGCAGTCAGCTGCTCAAAGCAACATACGTATTTCACAGTATCACACAGTACATCAGAGGCTGGAAGGGACCTCAAGAGATCATCAGGTCCAACCCCCCTGCCAAAGCAGGATCACTTAGGGTAGTCTGCAGAGGAATGCATCCAGGTGGATTTTGAAAGTCTCCAGAGAAGGAGACTCCACAACCTCCCTGGGCAGCCTGTTCCAGTGCTCTGTCACCCTCACTGTAAAGAAGTTTCTCCTCATACTGAGGTGAAATCTTCTATGGTCAAGTTTCAACCTGTTGTTCCTTGTCTTATCACTGGAACCACCCAAAAGAGCCTGGCCCCCTCCACTTGACACCCACCCCTCAGATATTTATACACATTGATGAGATCCCCTCTCAGTCTTCTCTTCTCCAGACTAAACAGCCCCAGGACTCTCAGTCTCTCTTCACAGGCGAGATGCTCAAGTGCCCTAAGCATCCTCCTGGCTCTCTGTTGGATTCTCTCCAGCAGGTCTCTGTCTCTCTTGAACTGGGGAGCCCAAAACTGGGCACACTATTCCAGGTGTGGTCTCAGCAGGGCAGAGTAGAGAGGTAGAAGAACTTCCCTTGACCTGCTGGACACACCTTTCTTGATACATCCCAGGATCCCATTGGCTCTCTTGGCCACAAGAGCACATTGTTGTTCCATGGAGAACTTGCTGTCCACCAGCACTCCAAGGTCTTTCCCTATGGAGCTGCTTTCAGCAGGGCAGCCCCTAACCTGTACTGGTACTTGTTGTTATTTCTCCCCAGATGTAGGACCCTGCACTTGTCCTTACTAAACTTCATGAGTTTCATTTCAACTCCAGCTCTCCAGCCTGTCCAGGTCACGTTGGATGGCTGCACAGCCTGACAGGTGTCAGCCAACCCCCCCAGTTTTGTATCATCAGGAACTTGCTGAGGGTACTCTCAATGCCCTCATCCAGGTTGTTGATAAAGATATTGACCCAAACTGGGCCCAGTACCAATCCCTGGGGGACACCACTATTTCAAGTAACCATTTCAAGAGGGGGACACCACTATTTCAAACCATTTCAAGGTTACTTTTCCATTCTAAGACTAGCAGCTGGCTGAGGCAAGCTTGCTCCAAGGAGGAAATTGACAGGCTCATTCAAAATTCAGTCACAGGAATTGTCCTCTTGCTCCTTTCTCTGCCAAAGGCCTGATCCCATGCCACAAACCTGGTGACCCAGCTCTCAGGCTGATACAGAGTCATCCTGACATTACATATAGGGTCCTCACCTTGCCCATAAGCAAAAAGGCCATAGATGACCCTTGCCCACAACCCAAAAGCCCACTTGAAGGACAAGTATCACTAAAAATGACCTGATTTCCTTGAGGCTGAATTAAAAGATAATGACTAAGATCAGATTTTGGTCAGTTGCCATGGAGAACACCAGGCTTCAAATGAAACAAATGCAGACTGCGGTACTTTGGCAACTTGGAAACCATCTTAGACGTTTACTGAAGTACAAACACCACCTTATGCAGAAAGGGATAGCCACTCCCCAGGGAGCAGAACATTGCACATTTGTTGATGCCTCTGGCAGAAAACAATTGAAGGAAGCTACCAAGTTCCCCTTCAGCTCTCTCAGAAATAGCTCTTTCTGGATGCAGACACAAAAACACCCTGCAGGTAAAGGTGGGTGTAAAGGTACCACAGCACAGTGAATGTGCTGTGCTTGCTTCCTGCATGCATAATTTCACTCCATAATCAAAGAAAAAGGACAAGATACTTGCTCTGACCACATGCACACAGGCATATAGTTCAGCAGTTGCCACTACCTGACACTGTAATTTGGACATGGACAGATCCTCTACTCCAAATTAAAAAAAAAAACTGCCAAGAATGTGTAACTCTCTGATTTTGTCTCCATGTTTGCAAGCAAAGTTCTCAAATATTTGTTTATGGATAGTCACTTAATAGAACTTTAAAAGCTCATAACACACAAATTAAAGCCTTTAATGTTGGAGGATCATTTCTTAAATAACCAGCCTCACAGGCCATGCCAAAATCCACACAATCTTCCTTATAAGCTAGTCGTAACATTAATTTGTAAGTTTGTTAATTTCCACAGTTTTGACATTATCTTACAGCTCATTACATTGGGTGCTAATAGAGCTTTGCCACAATAAAAGTTCAAATGAGAAGTCAAAAATGAGTTCTTCAATTTGCAGCAATTAATCCAAGAGGATTTCATTCAGTTGTTGCCAGTGTCCAACAAAGTTGCAGTGTTTCAATTTACAGCCTTTATGCTATTTCACACGGTTAACTCTTCCCAGTCAGTCCCAGATGTCTCTTTTCTCCAGCAACACTTCAATAGATGCAGTTGTGATTTCGAGTCTAGATGCCAGAGAAGTCTTTACCCTTTTTATCAGTCCTCTAAGCTGTGACAAAATTTACATCATTTACACAAACTGGGTGCATCATCTCAGGAACAGAGCAAAAGATTTTGCAAGGAGGTTTATAGAGCACCTCTCCTCGGCTTTGCCAAAAGCTCTCTGTGCCTCACAGGTAATCACCTCTGAGCCTTGGGTTTTATGCCAAAAACCTCCAGTATAGGCCTTTCAGATGAGACCGTGAAGACTGTAATGATACAGTGCTCTACAAAACTATTCTCAGTGTATGCCTATGTACGTGTAAGCTACAGACACATAAGCTGTTGCTAACAGACTTAATTAAAGCAGCTTCTCAAGTTCTTTTGATAACTCCACTCAATACTAGATCTACTACATCACTGGCTCTCCTGACAGTTATTGCCCATACTGGTAAGGGACCCCTAAGGGCTATTTTTCCACAGTTCCCAAGCAAAGGCTCTAAATTGTGATACCACATGTGGCATGAGCTGCATGCACTGGTGAGCCAGCCAACAAGTCATGCTCATGTGGGTTCACCAGAGAAGGAACTCCCACAAAATTACAGCTAGCAAGCAGCAAGGCAGAGGAGTCATGTTTGTAACATGCAGACACAATTAATCCTTTGATAGCCACTGCTGCATAACTACACCTCTCTGAAACATAACTCGAGAGGAAAGTCAATGACTGTGACCTCAGCATTGCAAAGTGCACCACACTAGCACATCACTCTGCTCTTCAGAGCTGTGTGGACATAGCTCTGTGGACAAATCCAGCCATTGAAATCTCACCAGCATGCAGTGACTGAGAGGTAGTGCAAAAGGCAGCAGGATAGCTCAAGTTCATCTCCTCTAACCATCTCTTCTCCAAACACCAACTGCTCTAGAGCACACACTGCTATTCATGTAGCTAAGCTGTTTCAGAACAAGGGTTTTGCCTTACTCCAGAAAGAAAACAGGATCACAGGATGTCAGGGGTTGGAAGGAACCCAAAGACATCACCGAGTACAACCCCCCCACCAGAGCAGGACAATAAAATCTAGCTCAGGTCACAGAGGAATGCATCCACATGGGCCTTGGAAGCCTCCAGAAAAGGAGACTCCACAACCTCTCTGGGGAGTCTGTTCCAGTGGTCGTGACCCTTACAGTAAAGAAGTTCCCCCTTGGGTTGAGGTGAAACCTCCTGTGCTGCAGCTTACATCCATCGCTCCTTGTCCTGTCCCAGGGAGCAAGTGAGAAGAGCCTGTCCCCTCCCTCCTGACACCCAGCTCTCATTAAATCCCCTCTAAGTCTTCTCTTTTCCAGACTAAAAAGCCCCAGGTCCCTCAGCCTCTCCTCATAAAGCATGTGCTCCAGTCCCCTAATCATCCTCGTAGCCCTCTGCTGGATCCTCTCCAGCAGGTCCCTGTCCCTCCTAAACTGGGGAGCCCAAAACTGAACACAGCACTCAAGATAAGGTCTCACCAGTGCAAAGTACAGGGGGGAAACTAGAGATCACCCATTTCTTTGGTTAAAGGAGAAAAAAAAAGGTCATGTTCCTTGGCAATCCAGAAAAAGGCAGGTAAGTAACAGCAGTGCTTACAGATTTGGTGCTCCCCATTCCTGGAAGTAATCCACTACCTCCTGCAGACACTGCAAAATGCCCAACACCCATCTTAGCTGAAGAAACTGCTGTTCATGTATTAAGAGAAGCTGGGTCCTTAACAAAGCTCAGGAGAAGACTCCCAACAGAGACACAAGGTAGTCTAAACACTCTTGTGTGAATACAGAAATGCTTGGGTTATCAGATGGCAGTTCAGGCTAAGTTATCATCAGGATGAGGAACAGAAGTGTTTGGCAAGTTTGGAGATGCTGAACGATCTGCCAGAGGAATGAGGAGGTGGGGGAATCCCTCTGCAGAGGATTCTTAAAAGACTGAAAAAAAGAGTATGTGGGAGAAGCAGCCTGGAGAAGTTTAACAGAGAACAACCTCCTGCAAAGCCTTGAAGCTGTCAAATCCCTCAATCTCAACATGGAAAGCACTCCTGATTCGCCAAAGGCCCTAAAACTGGTCTGCCTGTTACAAAGAGCACTTCACTGACAGTACTGAAGCACAACACCTTCTGGCTGAACACCAAGCATGCCACTTTGCAGAGAGCAATGGTGCTCTGCCAGGCCTGGGGATGCTGCCATGCCATTGCCACATTAAGCAGCAGACAGAGTTCTGAGCAGCTCTGTGCTGTTGCCAAGACACTGTAATTTCACAGTGCTTTTCCCTCACAGTACCATGAAGAAAAGCCATTTAAATAGGCAGCTCAGTCGCCCACTAAACTTACAGAGCTACAGCAGCATGCAAGTGGCAATTCTCCCTGTAATCCCACTCTGCAGGCTAAACCAGGAGAGAGTTTAGCTCTGCAGTGGCTCTGATGTTTACAAAACACACAAGCTCATTTAAAACAGCCTGGGAGGTATCTAATGTTTTATCTAATTTTGTTGTTGTTGCTGTTGTTAAATAGAGCTAGAGGCAGTTTTCTGCTCAAAGAACAGCTGTAGTCAAAAAAAGCAAATGTGCTAAGTGGCACAGGAAACAAATGATGAGTAAAGTAAGAGGACTAATCTAGAGGAAGGAATTAAAAAATAAATAGCACAAGTAGTTCTGGAACTACTGCAGAGGTTGGACTCAACAGGAACCATAGAATCAGTCAGGGTTGGAAGGAACCACAAGGATCATCTAGTTCCAACCCCCCTGCCATGGGCAGGGACACCTCACACTAGATCAGGCTGGCCAGAGCCTCATCCAGCCTGGCCTTAAACACCTCAAGGGATGGGGCCCCAACCACCTCCCTGGACAACCCATTCCAGGCTCTCACCACTCTCATGGTGAAGAACTTCTTCCTCACGTCCAGCCTGAATCTCCCCAATTCCAGATTCATTCCATTCCCCCTAGTCCTATCACTACCTGATAGCCTAAAAAGTCCCTCCCCAGCTTTCTTGCAGGCCCCCTTCAGATATTGAAAGGCCACAATAAGGTCACCTTGGAGCCTTCTCTTCTCCAGACTGAACAACATAGTGGGGCATCTCCATGCCTGAGAGCTGTCAGAGCAGGAAATACAGTTCTAAAACTTGGGTTCTTATTGCCATGAATGGCAAAGTCAAGGGGCACATTCGTTATACCCATGGTAGCAGTGATGGGCAGCAGTTATAAACCAGAGTAGGTAACACCTAAACCTCTGCAGGTGACCCTGCTTTCTGATTTAAAGACTGATGCACATCTCCTCACTTCTGTAAGTTTTGAGGACATCCAATGAGAGGACAGATTATGTCATGTAATACTACATTAATATGAGGACCTTTCCACTTCATGCTGATCTTAGTGGACTACATGTCCAGCACAACAACTCACATACAGGTGTCAGATGGGCAGTGAGTTAAGAACCAAACACATAACAGTGATGCAATGTTACCATATCTGCAGGTCTAGGATAACTTGTCTCCTATTGATTTCTTTGGTGTAGGCTTTTATTCCATTGATTCTAGGGCACTGAAACAAACAAGACAGGCCAGAGTTAGTATCTTCCAAGCTAAGCCCAACTGAACAGTCCTCACTTCAGTTCAATCTCACTTCAATCAATTTGAGAAGCATTCATTAAAGTCTTTGCATAACTGCATGTAAAATACAAAAAAACCACACACATAGCTCCCTTAAAGAGGTAATGTGAACAGCACTGCCAGTTCTCAGGTACAGGGCTGGTGGCAAGCAGCGCTTGCTACAAGGCTTAGGAAGCACTGAAATCTCCTGTTGCAAGGTACAACAGCAATAAATGTGAATATGTTGCCCCTTTATCTCCAGTCCCATGATACTGACAGCCAGCGGGAAGGGATTAGCCTCCTATATGACTTTTCCATCACAGAGAAAACACTGAAGTCAAGATGAGGAGGACACAAAGGAGGCAGCAGTGTTGTACCAATACCATTTTGTTAGACATCAGTGCTATTAAAGAGCTGAACATCAGACTTCCCTTGCATCTTGGGAGATGAACTGCAAGAGTTGCAAAGGCTTCACGCTACCTTCTCGCCGAAGTGAATCTTGGTAAAGGTGCACGTTTTCAGGTGCATGTGCTTTGCTCTGATTTTTGGTTCAAGGACTTCTTTAAATGTTTTCTCCATGATTGTCCCAAAGTATGGCCAAGCCTGTACAAGGATCTAAAGAACAGCAAAAGCAGAAAACAACTGAACATTCTTCATATAAAGTACCTTTTGTGGAGAAGCACACACGTATTACAGGACACCTGGCTATTAATCTCTGTCCTTTCAAAATACCAAGTCAACTTTGTGTTCTTAAGTCATCACTAAGGAAAGATCCATCTCACTTCCTCAGAAAAGGAACCTGAGGAAAATCCCTGAAGGAATGGAACTGGAGGGTGGAATTTCAGCATCACCGACTCTGTTGGTTGCCTCTAGGCAGCAAAGCCCAGGGTGAAAGTCTCTATAGCACAATAGTTCCTAATTATTCTTAAGTGTCACAGTGGTCCCCTGAGTTAGGTTTATGTACGGAGGAGCAGATGAGCTTTTACATCAAAAAGAAAGTTTGCTAAAAAGACAAACAGGATAGTTACAGGATGCTCATTTGCACATTCAGCTGTTCTGTTTTGAATTCTGCAGAGGCTGGTTGCAGTGAGGGCTTGACTACACCCGCTGATGGGAGGACCTGCCTCAGCGCTATCTGGGATCCTCTGTGGTAAGAGAAGACGCCACTACTTTTGCTAATATAATACAATAGAGACAGGTATCAATATACATAACAATCTATATACACACACAACACACTTGTTGGGTTTTTTTAGTCTCAGAGTTAAGTGATGTGGCCAAATTGATCCAACTTGTGGCAACTCTATACTGAAGTGGCTCCAAGACTTAAGTGCAGACACTGATATGACTAAGCCATACTGTAATGACCTGATAACTTTCTCAGACTTGGCCTGCAGAGTTTGTGCTGCAATGCAGTTCAGAACAGAAGTCCTCACAAACTGGATTTCAGAGCTCCTCACCTTGTTCAGCCACTCCACTCGTTCAACATCAGGGAAGTGAACCTGAGTGCAAAGAAAAACAAAGTGAGTGCCACGTGCCATCTGTTTCAGCATACTGCAACACATGTGAGAGAGACTACAGGGTGTGGAACAAGTTTTAAAGATGAGATCCCTCTACCCCCATACATACATCCTTTATAATTTACTACCTCCTTGAGAAATTGTAAAAGGCAAATAGACCAGTAAAACATAGTAAAAGGCAAATGAACACACGTGAACTGATGTACCAGTATGCCTCTGGGCACAGTTATACAATTGCAGTAAGTGTCATATCCTGCTCATGATGTAAAGCAGCATTAGATTTCTCATCTTTCTCTTGGCCACACCTTGGGAAGCCATGAGAACATGCTTCCTTGTAAGATCATGAGCTCTGCAGGACCTGTTCCTTGACTGGCTCACCTACATCAGATGCCATACCTTGGAACCTGCTTAGGAAACTCAGTGTATTGGTTGTGGCAGTGTCATGGATTGAATTGAACCTCTTGCTGTTATTCATGCTGTGCTGCAGCTGTGCCAGCTTCGAAAATGAAAGCACTAACTGGAGCAAAGTATGATGGGGCTTGAAGTTCAGATTGCAACGTGGGAGGCTTCCTGTTCCAGTTGCTGCTTCTGGGTTCGAGGTTCTTTGGGTGTTATCTCTTCCACTAGGATGGCAGCAGGACAAGGAGGGGTGGGGGAGTAGTTTTCTGGGCTTTTGGCCCGCTTGGTTCTGCTTGCTGCTGCTTTGCGCCATGCTGCTTCTGCAAACAGGCTAAGGTAATTATGCACTTTGTACCATGTTCATCTGATTATTGATCAGTAAATTTTATTCTTATCTCACCGTTTTTTGGTCACAATGCTGAGTTTTTGTGTGTTACTTTTCCCTCCCTTCTGTGTTGGGAAAACAGCCAGGTTAACCCCCTGGTTTGGTGTGACCTGGTTTGCCTCTGATTGAAACCATTGCAGGCAGCATTTCTCCACTAGTGCCAGCACAGTGCTTCAGGGAAAAGAAGCACTGTCAGAGTTCAAGCCAGTTAGATACACTCTCGTGTGCAACAGTCCAGTGCTTTCATCTCTCAGAGCTTTTTAAGCTGCTAAGGACAAATTAAATCAGAGTAGCCATTCATGCATCATGTTTTCAAGTTGGGCACATCACATGCCAGCGAACAGCGTACGTGTCCGTTACAACATCCCTCCAGTTCCCTGCAGCACTGCCTCCTTCAATCACCATCAGGGCAATCTGATATGAGGACACTCTCAAGCAAGCCACTGATTTCTCAGACCTCACCAAGAAGCTGCTGAGAAAAGAGCCACAATCTCCTTACTACAATCAGGCAGTAAAGTCTTGCAGATGCAGCGTTTTCAGCCAGTGCCACAAGCTAGTAGCAGGTTATGGCAGGAGGACAGGTCAGTGCTGCAGCTTCTTGCAACAGACATTCAGGCCCTGCTCAGCTCTACAAGAGCACCCAAATACAAAGGGATCTAGGCTGATCATAGTAATCAGGTAGAACAGTATGTTACCTCCTTATTCAAGAGCTGTGAATAACATTCTCCAGTCAAAGCCTTGCTGCTCAATTCATCAGCTTCCAGAGAGGTGCTCAGAGATGTTCAGTTCAGATGGAACAGAGAGCAGCCTGCCTTTTATTCCAGCTTCATGTATGATTTCAGAGCCCATTTCCCTTACTCAAGTAATGCTACAAATTATCTCCAATTACTACATTACAAAAACCTGAAGTGGTATTAGTGATATTTCTTTTGATGCTCTAAATAGCAACCTTTTCATTAAATAAGACAACTCAAGTCCACTGAAATGCCAGCCTACTCATCTCTATCTGCAAGGTAAAGTGAGAATACAGCACCAGAAGGGACAATTCATACTGATAAAACATTGCTGATATTTTACAGTAAGGTGGATGATGTGAATCAGGGGACCTCCACCTGCCAGCCTTTCATCCTTCACCAAAAGGTCTTCCAGCAAGGCAAGGTAGCTGGAATCCAGTTCCAGTTATGGAATCACAGAATGGTATTGGTTGGAAAAGACCTCTAAGATCATCAAGTCCAACCATCAACCTAATGCCACTACGACCATTAAACCATGTTTCGAAGTGCCATGTCCACTTGAACACCTCCAGGGCAGTGACTCCATCACCACCCTGGGCAATCTATTCCAAAGCCTGACCACTCTTTCAGTAAAGAAATTTTTCCTCACATCCAATTTAAACCTCCCCTGGCACAATTTCAGGCCATTTCTTCTCATGCTATCAGCTGATACTAGAGAGAATAGACTGACACCCACCTCACTACAACCTCCCTTCAGGGAGCTGTAGAGAGCAATGAGGTCTTCCCGCCCAGCCTCTTTCTCCACACTAAACAACCCCAGTTCCCTCAGCCACTCCTCGTAAGACCTGTTCTCTAGACCCTTCGCCAGCTTTGTTGCTTTTCTCTGGGCATGCTCCAGGACCTTGATGTTTTTCTTGTAGTGAGAGGCCCAAAAGTGAGGTGCAGCCTCACCAGAGCATGCACCAAGGGCATGATCACTTTCCTACTCCTGCTGGCCACACTGTTCCTGATACAGGCTTGGATACTGTTGGCTTTCTTGGCCACCTGAGCACACTTCTGGTTTATGTTCAGATAGCTGTCAACCAGCACCCCCAGGTCCTTTTCAGGAAACAGGCAAAACCCATAGGGAGGCAGCAGCTAGATCCACCTTCAGAAAGAGCAAAATTGAATTTGCTGTTTGAGCCAGACAGCCAAACCACACAGCTCAAGGCAAATTCCAAAAGCAACCACAATGGATGATGTATCACTGTGTCACATCTTGGACTGCTGTGATAGGATTGGCAGTCATCTGTAGTACACTTCCATCCTGACTGACAATGTCTCATTCATGTGTCTGCAACAGAGCTCCTACCCAGACACTCTGTGCCTCAGTTTCCTTTGACAGACAGGCAAAAAGGCACTTCTGTAGCTCAAAGGTACCAAACACCACCAGGAGCTCCTGGGCTAACACAACAGGGCTCTCACAAAGGCAAACACCACAAAAATAATAAATGTTTATAAATACCTGAGAGCTGGCTGTCAAGAGGGACAGGACAGGCTCCTCTCAGTTGCACCCTGTGATAGGATGAGGGGTAATGGATAGAAACTACAGCACAGGAGGTTCCCCCTCCACATGAGGAGGAAATTCTTCACTGCGAGGGTTACAGAGCACTGGAAGAGGCTCCCCAGAGAGGTTGTGGAGTCGCCCTCTCTAGAGACATTCAAGACCCATCTGGATGGATTCCTGTGTGACCTGTGCTGGATTCTGTGGTCCTGCTCTGGCAGGTGGGCTGGACTCGATCTCCAGAGGTCTCTTCCAACCCCTAACATCCTGAGACCCTGTGAAATGGACTTGACTACCTGTCCCTAGTGGAACCAGCTTCCTGCCCATTACGAAAGGCCACCAAACTTCACTGGGTTGCTGATATCAAAGGTCAGCTCCACTCAATGGTACAAATTCAATGAGCAGTTCTGCAGAAGCAGCACACCTTGATATTCAAGTGTTACATCTAGCTTATGTGCTGACTAGTAAGACCAAGCAAAGACATTCCTACCCAGAGGGTATTCCCATAATGACATATCCCACTAGCAGAGTTCTGCTCCAGTTCAGCCCAGGGACACCTCCAAGTTCTTTCTCGACCCAACAGCTTACTCTTGGTATGTTTCAGAAAAAATAAACATCTGCAGTTCCACACTTTTAAACCATCTGCTCTGGACTTCAGACTCTCTTCTGGCCCTTGCAACTGGTGAAAGCCCTGGCAGCAAGGTCTTGTCCTTGAGCTTGTCATCAGCACAGCGTCAAGCTTTACAGTCTCAAGTTGTGCCAGGGGAGGTATAGGCTAGACATTAGGAGAAAGTTCTTCCCAGAGAGGGTGATTGCCCATTGGAATGGGCTGCCCAGGAAGGTGGTGGAGTCGCCGTCCCTGGAGATGTTCAAGAGCAGACTGGATGCTCTGTGTCTTAGTGCCATGGTCTAGTTGATTGGATAGGGCTGGGTGATAGGTTGGACTGGATGATCTTGGAGGTCTCTTCCAACCTGGTTGATTCTATGATTCTAAGAGAAGCCTCAAACACTTCCTGTTAAGCCCAGAAGCAGCCACCAACAGCTGCCAAAGTTAACACCATCCCAGAATAAGGCTTACTCCTGTAGCCTTGGGCAAGTCAACTATCAAAATGAGTTTTCCCCATCCAGAAAAGCAGGCGTGCTTCTTGACAAGATTTTAGGAATGCTGCAAAAATTACTTAGCATTTGAAAAGAGCTTTGAAGATCAAACCCAGCAGGTTAGGGCCAATTACTAGCAAGTAAAGAAAATGTGTAAGTCTCTGCACAACTCCACCTTGCCCTGGAGCAGACCACACCAATGATCATAGCAATAGCAAACCCCATGTCTGACACAACAGTGCCCTTCTGTCCAAACGCAACACTGGAATCTATTCATCAAGGGGTTTATGTTTGGGGGGGTTGTTGTGGGTTTTGTTGTTTGGTTGGTTTTTTTGGTTGTTTGGGGTTTGTTTTGAATTTTTTTTAAGGGACATTTTTAACTCCCTGTGTTGGGGCAAAAGCCTAAACAAGCCTTTTGTACGAACAAGAAATTGACAAAGGTTTAAAAGGACTGTTCTGTACCTAGTAATATCATTTTCTCCCAATAAAGAGAGCTTTAAAATCAGGAGAAACCCAGCATATTTGGATGTTCTCACCTGCAAACTGCTAACAGCTGCAAAAGCAAACCAGGGAAGTCACCACAACCTCCAGTAGCCAGAATGAAGGTAGAAATCCAATCACTTCTGCTCTGGGCACTGACTGGTTTTACACAAGTCAGGCTAAAGGCTACACAGGCTTTGAAATCAGAAAATCTCACCTCTCCAAGACACAAACCTGACTCTGCTCAACATGAACAGATTTCCAGGCTGGTTTCCCTAGGAAGCACAGCCTGCCCACGTAAGCTGTCTAGCACAGGAATGCTTCTCTTCCAAACTCCCTGGCTGGTTTCAGTCAAGAAACTGGTGCTGCAAAATAACCCTGCAAATCCCCTAAAACAGATGGTTAAGTAGATGAGGGAAACCCTCTCAGCATCCCCCCTGAAGGAAAGGCTGCAATACAAATACATCTCCTAACTACTGATACCACAGCCTCAGCCACATTGAAGAAGCCACTGCACTGCCCTCAGGGAGAACGGGTTTTAACCAACCAAAACAATCAATGGTCTGAACTCTCCACTGGATGGATTACTCTTCAATTTGCTACTGGACACACAATTACTTACCATTCCCCTAAAACTCTGCTATCATTTCACACCTCCAAAACCTTTCCCAGGATTACAACATTGAAAATCCAACCTGTGATCCTCCTGCCTGAATTGTATTCCCTCTCCCACCTCTGCATGCCAGGAGAGAAGAATGCAAGGGACATTTTTAGAGCTGTTTCAGTTGAAGGTTCATGCTGTGTCCTGCCCTTCGGTCACAACACCCCCTAGTAATGCTACAGGCTTGGGGAAAAGTGGCTGGAAAGCAGCCTGGTGGAAAAGAAGCTGGGGTTGCTGGTGGATGGCCAGCTGAACATGAGCCAGCAGTGTGCCCAAGTAGCCAAGAAGGCCAATGATATCCTGGCTGTATCAAAAACAGTGTGTCCAGCAGGAGTAGGGAAGGGATTGTGGCTCTGTACTCAGCCCTGTTAAGGCCACAGCTTGAGCACTGTGTTCAGTTCTTGGCACCACAGTACAAGAAAGACATTGAGGTCTTGGAACATGTCCAGAGAAGAGCAACAAGAGTGGTGGGGGGTTTGGAGGGCATGCTATCCAAGGAGCTGCTGAGGGAGCTGGGGTTGTTTAGTCTGGAGAAGAGAAGGCAAAGGGGAGATCTTATTATTCTCTACAATCATGTGAAAGGAGATTTTAGGGAGGCTGGTGTTGGTCTCCTCTGCCTAGTATGTAGTGATAGGACAAGAGGAAAGGGGTTTAAGTTGTACCAGGGGATGTTTAGATTGGACATTAGGAAAAACTTCTTTACTGAGAGTGGTGAGGCATTGGAAGAAGCTCCCCAGGGAGGTGGTGGAATTGCCATCCCTGGAGGTGTTCAAGAAGCTGCAGACGTGGCGCTTCAGGATATTGTTTAGTGGTCATGGTAGTTGGGTTATGGTTGGAGTTGATCTCCTTAAAGGTCTCTTCCAGGCTTGATGATTCCATTCTATGATTCTAACAACACAGTGAATAAACTGAACAGACAGCAGGTGAGAATTAGCCTTCAACACTGGTACAGGGGAAAAGCAGAAGATCAAATCAAGTAAGAGAATAGAAGGAAAATTAAAACTGATGAGTTAAATAACTATCAGGTGCAAGTGTGGTGTGGAAGCAAACACCAACTATGAAGAAGTTACCAAGGAAAAGGAAAGAAAGAGAAGTGGCAATATGAATAAAAGCTCTTACTACAGCACACCATGCAGCTCCTTTATCCTTAGGTCCTACATCCTGCCTTCCAGCAGCAAACTCCCAAGAATTCACAAGTCAAAAGCAAGGTCTCTGAAGAGAGTCTAACACCATGTTCTCTGTGAACATGTGCTAGGCAGTAGAAGACAGTGGTGAGATTCCCCCTTAAGCCTTCCCTTCTCCTAGAGAAGGCTAAATAGACCCGGCTCCTTTGACTTCCCCTCACTCACCAGGTGCTCCAGCCCCTAACCATCTCAGTGGGCTCTGCTGGGGTATCTCCATTTGTCAAAACCTCTCGAGCTCCTGGGGGAACACAGCACTCTCAGTGCAGCCTTGTGAGTGCCAAGAGCAGGGCAACCATCAACACCTGTCCATGTCCTGATGAAGCCTGACACTTTCAACCACAGAACCTAAGAACTTTTGAGATTGCTTGTGTGTGTTGGGAAGGGACAATTCTGATTTTTCAGCAATGACTAAGAGACTCGATTTCTCTTTACCAAGGTTCAAGGCACTCGAGAATAGAACACACCACCATTTTCACAGCATCAGAGCCAAGAACTGACACCACCACACGCATTAATGCTCCGACTCGTTGTAAATCCTCTGAGGACAAAACCAAGCAGAACCCTCTCTCAAATGCAGATTTCTGCGCCCGGCGGGAGGGAACATGTGCGGGGAGCTGCACCAGCTCTGCCAGGAGACCCTGACCTCGCTTCCCAGAAGTGCCGACTGCCTTCCTTTGTTTCCCACAGAATTAAGGAGAGCCAAGTGCTGTGGGCTATATAAAACAGTTTGCTGACTATAAATGTCTCCACGCAACACTCCTTACAAACAGAGCTCTTTGATATACTTTCTTACAAAAAAAGCATTTCCCTACCAGTCCCCGACATGTTTTTAAATGCTAAGCAAATGACGATGAAAGAAAAAAAAAAAAAACCCCAAACCCTCATCATCCTTTTCCATTAGTCAACCGAGGCTACCCAACAAATAGCCAAAAACCTAAGAGTGGTGAGGAACAAATGCAAAGAATGAAGAAGGCTTGGCTTGCCATACCATCGAGATAGCCTTTTAAATTTAAATATTTGGGGTTTAGCAGGCAGAAAATATGTATTATGATTTTAGATTTTTGTGGGTTGTTTTTTTGTTTCTTTGGTTGTCGGGGAGGTTTTTGTTGGTTTTTTTTCGATGGCACTAAAGAGCCGAGGACAGAACTTTCTGGATGAGAAGATCTAGAGTTAATACCCCTATATCAAAACCCCTGCAATGCAACAGCACATATGTGTAACAAGATTTCTCTAGAGACGCAGCAGTCTAATTTCACAAGCACGCCAACAGCAACACGCAGAATTCCCGGACTAAAACAATTTCCAGTTTGGTACTCACTTTACTGAGCAAGACTTCAAAGCCCGAGGGCTTACGGCTCGGTCCAAGGCACCACTGCCACCCCTCTTCCTTTGCTCTCCAGCTGCTCACCACAGAATACCCTGCTCCCTCCGTACCGCCGGGCGCTCCGAAGCCGCTGGGAGCCCTCAGCGTCCCAACTCCCAGGGGCTGCCGCCGCTGTCGCGGCGGGGTTCTCGGCAACGCGGCGGCTGCAGCGCACCTGTGCCCCCCGGTCCTCACTCACCCAAGCCGGCAGGTGCCGGGCGGCCAGGCCCTGACACACCGCCTCCCGCTCGTCCTCCAGCAGCGCGAAAGCGGCAGCCAGCCGGTCGCGCTTCCGTCGCCGGTTGTGTCCCCAGCACAGCCACAGCGCCAGCCCAAGCAGCACCCAGCTGCCGCTCAGCCCCAGGTACCCCGCCAGGTACACGGGACCGAGCCATAGCAGCGTCCGCGCCGCAGACGACAGCAGCAGCCGCGGCAGGGCGCCGGGCCGCCGGCCAGCGGGGCGGGAGGCAGCCGCGGGATTCATGATGCGCGCCGCAGCTCCCCCGACTCCGAGGGGTCTTCCCTGCCGAGTGCGCCAGCCTCACGCCGCCGCAGCTGCCTCCGCCCGGCGGGGAGGCGCGACCCGCGCCGCGGGGGCACCCGCCCGGCCCGGCCCCTCTGCCAGCGCACTATGGCGCCCCCGAGCGACCGCGCCGCCGAACTCCGGCGGGGCAAGTCGCGCCGTGGCGCCCCCGAGTGGGCGGCAGTTGCGGGGCAGCCAGCGCCGAGCGCCACGCCTAGGGGCGGCTCCTCAGGAGCCACGCTCGCTCCCGCAGGCGAGGGACAGGGGCGCTGCTTCAACCCGCACCCTGCTGGTGAAGGGCACGGCATCCGAGCGCAGAAAGAGGTGAGAGTGAAGGAACCCGTCACACCCCAAGCACGGCTGATGAGCAAGGAGTCTCTCCAACCTGCTCAGGAGTAGTTCTACTTTAGGCTGCCAGTTGTGGGATCATCCACCTCTGGCTTGCTCCAGGCACTACTATGGTCCATTTCTTTCAGTGGACCTAACCAGAAGCAGAAACACTCACTGCTTGGAATAATAAAAGTGCTTTTTCCTCCTGCTCTTTTGATTTTGGTGGTGATAGCATGGGGGTTCAGATTTTCAAACACTGAGAAATACATTAGGGAACGCAACATCATTTGGGAACCTTGAGATGCTCTTATTCCCAGCATTATTAGTTCTCTACCGTTCTCTACATGCTTCAAGCAACTGTCAGGCTGCAACTGTACAGTTCTATCTACACTGTGTTTTCCATTGTAGCTTTCCCTGGACCAGGCAAATGCTGCTCTTTGTTCAGTAGATAAGTCTGGAACACCAGTGAACAATGCCAGCTTTTAATGTGGCCCTTTTTTTTTATGTTGGTGCACAAGATAACAAATGATGAGCCAGACACAGACCTCCAGGAAAAGGAAATTGGCTATGACTGGGGAAAACTAGGCTTGGACCCCTCTTTGCCTTGGAATTGGTATTTAATTATGGATCAGTCCATAAATCAAACAATACCGCAAGTGATCCTCATTTGTATGTTAATCATTGTGCCTGACTGATCCGGGATAGAAATTAGTTCAGGCATCTGAAAAAAATCAAGCCTCAAATGCCTCACATTAGACAAACTCATGCATGAGACATCTACTATTAACAGGTACTTTTGGAAACAAACCCTCTGATCTTCCCCTTCTGACAAATGAGGATGAATATGTTCTTCTTCCTGGGGGCGTTGCAAAGATAAATCATTTCAAAACACACTTCAGAAAATACTTCTTTACACAGTGGGCAGTAAATCTTTAGAACTTGGAGCAGGCGAACAGTATTAGCGGGTCCAATAAGGGATCAGATAAATTCTCAGACAACTAGGAAAATTATGATCTTGAATGAAAGAGACTGATTTCAAGCACCAGATACCTGAACCACTTGAAGACAATCTGTATCTTAAAATACAGGGGAATCCCACAATCTGTTTCACCCAATATACACTGGACAGTCACTAAGGTAGTGACCCAAGGCTATTGTTTTGCATGTTATGGTTTTAACCTCTGATTTAACTTGATTAGATATCACCACTGTAGCTTATTAACACTATGGTAAAAGCATATGTTGTAGCTGAGACTTTGCAGGAACTGCAGGGTTTTGAAAATGTATTAGCACTAAATTTGCTGTCTCTCAAGCTGGCCATGGTAACTAAGGCAACCCACTTTAAAGGTGGGGAGTTATGAAAAACCACTGCCAACGCTTTTCCTTAAAACTATAGAGAATATGCAAAGGATTTTATCTGAAATATCAATTTAAGTGCATGCCAATGAGATATCAAAGGGTTTACAGAAGATTACTTTCTAAATTTATCTTTTTTTATGGCTTCAGGGTTTGTGACCAGTGTGAAATTCCTACATTAATGCTACAAAATAACAGAGGTGCACCATGGCTTTTCTCTGTGCATCCACAGCAAAATACAAAATACTTAGGTAAGGATAAAAACCTTACTTCTTGCATTAACAGACTGACTTCCATATCAAGACCTGATTAAAACAGTTGCCCCTTTTGGCACTCATTCTCACTTGACAAGGAAGTCCTTGCTTCCTTTGGGTTCCTACTCTCCATCCATCGCACTGTTCACCCTCTCAAGCAAAGCCATATCCAGACTCTGTCCATTATAGGGCAAAAACTTTGTATCTATTCCTGTCTGTTCTTAAGGAATGACTCCTACTGAGTCCAGGCTGCATTTCCCTAGGGAAAGCTGTGGCTCCTCCATTCTGTCCAGTTCTGTCCAGAAATGGAGATGGGCAGCTAAAATGAGCCCATGCCTCATTGTTCAGCCAGGTGTATTATTCTGGCTGGAGATGTGTAATTTTATCATTAAAATAATTATGTCCTGTTTTAAGGATAATTTCCCTGGCATTAAACAACACCAACCTCAAGCCTAGCTTTGGGATATGGACTTGCAAAACTATGGTTAATCCAGGACAGGTTGATGTTATCTATAAACCTGTTCTGGATTGATAAAGCTAATGAGATTTTTTTCCTCATGTGAAAAATAATCACATGCATAAGACTTAAAGACCAGGGCTTTGGTTTGCAATATGTGCACAGACAGGCTGGGAGTACATGAGTCTTGCTTTTAAAGGCTCTGCTTCACTGTGCTCACCTCTCCTGTGGTGCCTTGTGTCTGCCTGATTCCTGGCTTTGCCCTGCTCTCATACAACAGGCAGTAAAAGAGGTACTGAACAGCTGGCACTTCTGGCAATACAGCAACACCCATAACAGCAATTTATTTCACACATACACTTGCTCTTCCTGCAGTGGGGCCATCAATGTGAGAGCACTGAGGTAGGATGCAGTGTATCCACCATGGCAGGTAAAAGGGTGGTGTGGCCCAGTGCTCCTTACTCTTCCTGAAAGCAAATGCCACACTGCTCTGACAGCAGACATCTAGGTTAGGAGAGCACTGAGAAAAGCTGTCTTGTGTACACAAATTATGTAACTGCACAGGTAAGGTATGAGAAAGTGAAAGAATACAAAGTGCAATCTGTGGTGTTGGCAGAGGAAGAGAAACAAAACAAAACAAAACAAAACAAAAAAAAAACACCTTCCCTTTCAGCAAGGACAGCATTTCCCACTGCTTCCAGAGAGTGTCGCTTTCCTGGCTGTGGGTATGGTTTTCACTCAAGACACATCAGAACACCTCTGTGTCATCCCAGAACCTGCACTGAACGGTGAGCAGCTGGTGCCACCTGCTGAACGCAGCAGCTTTTACTTCAGGAAGGCAGGTTACAGAAAACAGAGCAGAGAACAGCTAGAGCAGAACATTGCTGAAGGACAGATCCCTGGGTATTGTCACAATGTGGTTTTGTATCCCATCATTGACATTAGTATGCAGACCAGATTTGACAGGCAATTAATAATCTAGATTGGGGAAAAGCAATTTCTCACCTGCAAAGTCAAATCTTGATGAAATTAGACTGTGTTTCACACACAGCAGAATCAGCAGAGAACTGCAATGAGGCAGGACAACTTCAGTCCTTTTTGGAAAGTCTTTGCTGAGCACAACTTCTATTACTGTGTTATACATTTTAATCTTGGAAGCACAGCCTGTTAAATATCTTTGTTTTAAATTTTGCTATAGTTATAACATGAATGTATTTCATTTTTGTTTGTCCAGTTGTATCTGCAACAGGGTCTGTGAGCATGAATAGAATGTCTAAAAATAGCACAACACATTTCTTGGAGGAGAAAATATTTTATAGATTTTGCTATGCCAGTTAGTGAAAGCAAGTGGTTTCTACATAATTTTAAACCCTCTTCTACTTTGCTGATTGAAAAAGCATGCTGGTACAGGCTACTGACACACATTAGGCTGTAAAAGTTGCCTTTCAAGTGCATGATCAATTTTCAGAACAAGCCTATTAATAATTTATAGCTTAGTCTGTTATCTGTACAACTTACATTTCGCTCTATTTGAAGTGCTTAAAGGACTTGACTGAGCTCACGGAAACCTCTTTAAGGAATTTGAGTGCTCAGCCATTGTGAAACACATTAAGAGTGTCAAGCGGTGGAGGAAGATAATTGACAAACACCTCCCCTTCAATGGTGAAATCAGGAAAGAGAAATTTTCTTGGTTATATTTCTTGGGGGGCTACATCTTGTTTAGCTGATATTTTTCACTTGACGTGTCACAAACCAAAGGCTTTCTTGATAAACTTGGACCTTACCACTCTCTACAACTACCTGAAAGGAGTTTGCAGTAAGGTGATACAAGTGGTAGGACAAGAGGAAATGGCCTCAAGTTACAGCAGGAGAGGTTTAGATTGGATACTTCTTCACCAAAAAGGGTTGTCAAGCACTGGAAGAGGCTGACCCAGGAATCTATTGAGTCATCATCTCTTGAGGTATTTAAAAGACAAGTGGATGTGGTGCCTAGAGACATGGTTTAATGGTGTTACATTTGACTTGATGATTTTACAGGTCTTTTCCTAAATGATTCTATGATTCTATGCTTTAGAGCATCCCCGTGAAGCTAACTTCTTTATACCTATAACGGATATATCAGCTGCTTCACTTCCTCTCCCCAGAAGGGAGATAAAACCCAATACTCTCTGTTCCTTTCATTCTGCTGCAGAGCTCAGTCATAGCTGTACTGTATTTAAAGTGGACTTTATTTGCCAGAGGACTCTTCATGTCCATGGTCTGCATTTCACACAATCACAGAATCAACCAGGTTGGAAGATACCTCCAAGATCATCAAGTCCAGCTGATCACCCAACCCTATCTAATCAACTAAACCATGGCACTAAGGGCCTCATCCAGTCTTTTCTTAAACACCTCCAGGGACGTGGACCTCACCACCTCCCTGGGCAGCCCATTGCAATGGGCAATCTCTCTGTGAAGAACTTCTTTCTAAGATCAAGCCTAAACTGAGCAGCTTGAGACTGTGTCCTCTTGTTCTGTTGCTGGTTGCCTGGGAGAAGAGCAGCATAGGACACAGATCAGATTCAGGCCTATAGAGTAACAACAGGAGCAAGGCATGTGAAACTGTGAAGGATGCTGTTTCCATTTTTGCCTGCTCTAATGGATCTAATGGATCCTGACACAGAAACACCTGCCTGGCATCTCCCACTTGGAGCAGGGCCTGCCAAAGATGGCACAGACACAATTTGCAATGGCACAGCCAGGCTGGCATGGGGCTGAGAACCCAGTCAGTCAGAAGCCATGTTCCTTGAGGCAAGTTATTGCCAAGGAGCAATGACAACATCTTGCTTCACTGCAAGGCTGTGCCTCCCAGCTCCTGCTGAGTTTCTGCTTAGCCTTTTCTTCGAGGAAGGAAAATATCTGCAGCCTGCCTGGAGAGCTCCTATTACCTGTTTTCAGAGTGTGCTTTCAGGGAAGAGTTGATGCTCTAAAATGAAGGTCAGTGAAAAGGAGAATCAGTGCTGAATCCAAGAGTGTCCTGGCATCTCTCTGAGTAGGCAGATCTGCACTTGAAGATGTGCACTGGGGGCCTCTTCAGATGACTCTTCTTAGTTTGTCATGAGCAGCTGCAGACCATAAAAAAGGTCAGGACTTAAAGGAATTGCACAGTACTGTGGAAGTAAGTAACTAAGCCTAAATCGGCTTCCTTTACTCGATACCTCTCTCTTCTCAGCAATATGTACCCTAGAACTGAATGATGTTAAGCACCAAATAAATCATTTGGACCGGGGAAAGACATGATAGTATTAGGTGGGTTTTATAAAACCCAAAGGGACTGACTAAACCTTGAGGAAAGAGGACAGTTTTGAAGTAAGCTGATACTGCCTCACAAACAGAAAATATCCATCAAGAAGAACACAAGATTGCAGTAAACTCGGTAGATTCAAAGTCCACATCCGCCACTTCTCTGCATCCCTGTAACACAGACAGCTGGGCCCCATGGGCTGCACCTGAGCTTCTACTACTGTCCATCCAAAAGAGATAAAAGACAACATCTCAGCTTGACCATTAAATCCTGATACAAGACTGTATTCAGCTAACTGTACTAAACCATATGGTGTAGTTACAAAGTCCTCCCTAGCGCTGTACACAGGTACAAGAGTATCCTGAAACTCTTTTTTATAGAGATCTTTCTCTCTGCACCTGCTCTAACTTATTGCTGGGAATTACCAGCCACTCAGAGTGTAGAGTGGCATTAAACCCAATATTCATCTCAAGATTATTTTAAAAATCTTGAGAAGTTTGAAAATCCTCAGAAGATTCCTCCTTTTTAGTAAAAGTCCTGATCCACAGCTCAAATGCTCTCTCTCCTGCAGCGAATATGCTGAAGAACAAGACCTCCAGTGCCTTGTACAATAGCTCTTTCTATAATCTCTTAGTGGCCTCTGCTGGCCAGGACTGAGATTCTGGCATCTGTTTCACTGTTATCAGTCCTGAATTCAGCTAAGATTTACACAGATAATTTATTGGTGTCAATAAATTACAGGAGACATCATTTACAGTGCTGTACTAGTTTGCAAGCACCTCACCTCAAGCTGAGCTCATTGCTCAAGTCAGTCACTAACAGCAAACAACATCAAGGGTCTTGCAAAACAGCCCCAAATTTTCAAGTCTTTCCTGCTTCACTCTTGTGTGCAGGTGCAGCTATCCTTGATGATATAGGAGGCTGTCTAAGTTATGTCCTAAAGAAAAGACTTCTTCTGTCACCCAAATATTTGATAAGTAATAGAAGTGCGTAGGTGACCTGTAAGGGCATAAGTCATACATTGGGACTGGCTGTCAGGAGAAGTGCATAGAGAAGTAAGCAAATGCTTAGTACTGAGGAATATCAGAATAAGAACCTGTATTTGAAACTGAGCCACTTGTTAAACCTTCAGCTTTAAGTGCTGCTCCAGGACTATGAAAAGAGAAGACACTGACTGGGTGTGTCCATGGGTGGCAGTGATCTTCTCTTCCAAGAACAGCGTTTTTATGGTAAAGAAGTGCTCTCAGAAAAATGGAAAATATCATTCTGGTTACTCAGCTCTTCAGCTGAGAGATCTTGCCAAAAAGTTTGCAAAAAGCGTATCTTCACTCTTTCCTGACCACTGGAAAAACAGGGCTGCTTTCCTGGTATTTGCCCCTAACAGCAAACTCAGCTTTCCAGCTTCTCTTGTTTTTCTTCCTACCTTTGCAGTCCTAGGGAGTATAAATTCTCTGCTTCTAGAAGAAGTTAAAGATGCATAAAGATGCATTTTTTCATTTTTCTCTTTGTTTCTCTCTGAGAGGTTGGTGGTCACCCACCGTAAGCTTTCTGTTTGAGAGATAGCATAGCTCCATGTTCTTTCCTTTACCTTCCAGTTTCCTGATTCCAGTAATTGCCTATGGAAAAGCCTGTTGAGGAAGGTTGATTACTATACATCTAAATACATATACTGTACATCTAAATATATATATATACATACACACATACATACATATAAATATGTGAAGGGCATCTGGAGGACAGAGCCAGGCTCTTCTCAGTGATGTCCAATGATAGGACAAGGGGCATTAGGTGCAGGCTGGAGCACAGGAGGTTCTACATAAACATAAGGAAAAACTTTTTCACTGTGAGGGTGACAGAACACTGGAACAGGCTGCCCAGAGGGGATGTGTAGTCTCCTTTACTGGAGACGTTCAAACTCTACCTGCATGTGTTCCTGTGTGACCTGCTCTAGGTGATCCTGCTCTGGCAGGGGGTTGGACTGGATGATCTTTTGAGGTCCCTTCTAACACCTAACATTCTGTGATTGTGTGACCAAGAAACATCACAGGCTAAAAGGCCTAATATTGATGTCACTGCTGTCAGTGGCAAAATGCCTCTTGTTTATAGCCAAGGCAAACCAGAGCCAAAACTCAAAACTTCTGAAGAAAACCCAGAAGTATATCACTTCTGCAAAACTAACTTTCCTTTTATCTCCCCATTGATATAAACAGTGTCTTTTCAATAATAAATACATCAGGATAATGAACCCAACAATGGCTAGACACAGTCACAGTTATCATACCCAGTCCAGATGTGACCAGATTTCTTCTGACCATCACAGTGTTTGACTCTTCAAAGAAAACAGTGGAAAATTAGTTTCATTGTTAACATATATTTTGGTGTTTAAAGTTTAATTCTTGTAGAAGTAGTATGCTAAAGTTGTTCTGAGGTCTGCTACTTCCTTATTGCACTTTCTTTGGGACAGAAAGTATCAAGGATGAGAGTCAGTAATTTCAAACAATACTGACAAACAAAAAGAATCAAGTAGAGCTAAATGTGGTGATTTTTCAGAAGCTCAATTATTCCAGTACAAAAAGGACCAGAATTCAAGCCAGTCTTAAGATGAAACTACATAACCTTTATTAATACCAGGTTTAGGACAGCAGCAGTTAACAGTCTGCAGTCTCACAGTACCTGGTGCTGTTATAAATGACTTTATGCAGATGGTTAAGCAGCAGTTTTTAACTCAATATAACTGAAATTAAGGTTCTGGCTTCTGTATTTTCAGAAAAAGTTTGAGAATGCACTCTGAGCATAACCTGCAGCTCAGAAATCAGAAACAAAAGAAATGTAAACTGCTTTAAAATAATCCAGCCACTCTGGAGATTTGCCTCAAGTTTTAAATGTCAGTGTTTGGCATTAAAAATTCAATGTGTTCTCAAGAGAGGGCTGGATGAGTTCACATCAGCTGTTTCTTTCCTCTTGGTTAATCAAGTAATCAGTATCACTCATGATGTACAACTGTTACATTTATTAACTGTTGACTTCCAATTCTGCAGTCTGAAATGCAGGCATCTTCAAGCACTTCCCTGCTAAGATGGAAGGTCTAACTGCAGCCCAAAAGTCTGTCCATGCCAGTTTTAATCAAGCTTGATTTAGATGTGACACTGTGAATCTCCTTGACAGGGATGTCAGTGACCAGTCTACACTGACACTTGCCTCTTTCTGCTACCGGGATTGAACTGTTTAGCCTGAGTCACTCCTCCAGCCAAGTGTGTGAATCATAGAATCAAGAAGGCTGGAAGAGACCTCAAAGATCACCGAGTCCAACCTGTCACCCTAAACCTCATGACTAAACCATGGCACCAAGAGCCACATCCAATGCCCTCTTGAACACCTCCAGGGATGGTGACTCCACCACCTCCCTGGGCAGCACATTCCAATGGCCAACCACTCTCTCTGTGAAGAACTTTCTCCTCACCTCCAGCCTAAACCTCCCCTGGCACAGCTTGAGACTGTGTCCTCTTGTTCTGGTGCTGGTATGTATGAATGCCTGTATCAGCACCATGAATAGAAGCACACAGCTTCTGCATCACCTGCTTTTAGCAAGGCAAGAATGTGATCATAGTAAATCTACTGAGAGCAGAATCATGGATGATGCAATGGGAACAGCACTGAAATTTCCCTGGTTCCACAAACCAGCACTTCCCGTGGTACAGACTAAAAGGGAAGGCTGAGGATGGGATTCTCTTGCTGGGTAGGCTAGGAACCCCAGCACTGTGTTTCTGGAAGGCTGCTTTGACAGACAATTCAATGGCAGGATCTTCAGCACCCTCCAAAAGAAAGGATCCATCAAGAAAGAGAGTACAATGAGCTAGAAAGGTGCTAGCAAAAGGGATAAATGAGTGACCAAGGTGAGTATTACTGTCACAGCAGATAGAGCTGCTTTGCTCCTTCTCAGCTGTTCTATAGTGTTACCAAACACCTACTACAAATTCTGAGTTCCAGCAGTGGATGGAGATGCTCCTCACATTGACATGGAGTGGCTATTGGCAGGAAAAGCTGAACTTCAGAAACTTGAGATTCCCTGTTCTGTTACCTTCAAGGGAAACCAGAAGCATTTTGGCTACTAGCTTTGGTGGTGGACATCGTTCATTAGCAACACTTTTTCAGCATCCTGTATCTGACCTTCCTGTACCAATATATAAAATGACTGCCCCTGACAGTGACAACACCTACATGGGGACATCTCAATGCTGCCTGCAGGGAAAGATGTTTCAGAGGCAGGGAAGAGCAAATTGTTTGAAAGCAATTATTTATTGCTACTTGATGTCCATTTTCTGGGTAACATACAGAGAACTAATCATGCAAATCCAAACTCAAGGGAAATAAGCTCTGGGTTCTTCATCTGCTGCTCTGAAACTCAGCCAAAAACTCATCCAACCACTGTCCCTGAGGTGACAAAGTGCATTGTTGACTTGTACGCAGTGCATACTGGATTAGAGGAGACTCTACACTGTGAATTATTATAAACCAGTAATTAGTTGATGATGGAGGCATAATTTGGTTCAGAATTCTGAAGCTAGATAAAATAAACTATTAAAAATAATATACTGTTAACTCAATTCCCTGTGCAATTAAAGCCTCCTAGAAGCTGACTTGAAGGTGTTAGAAATGCCTTCTAACTGCAAGAAATAAATGATAACCTTAAACTATACTCAGCCAACAGTAGGATTGGGTCCTGGAAATATTACTTCTCTAAAGAAAGGAGGACATACTATTGCTATTCACAGTGTCCTCATCCACTTAAGCACAGCTTAACCTTTGGATGGTCAAACATGAATGTGCTGGAACTAAACAGTGCCTGGCACAAGCAAACAGCTCAACAGAAGGCGGTTTGTTATTTTTCTTTTTATGTACCAGTGCTGTGGAAATGTACTTCCTGCAGATGTTCTGAAATCACCTGGAGTGTTCCAGGAGCTGCTTGGTTTAATTTTCAAGTCCCTGCTGTGGTCATATAGATATAATCTGTGAAGTCCTTCCTGATCAATCAGCTTCTGTGGGTGTTAAGTGGCATAAGATGGCCTTATAAGATGTGTCTGGCCAAATTAAGTGATGTCTGCTTTTTTTTTTTTTTTTTTGGCGGTGGTGGTGGTTGAAGTTATTGCCATTATATTGCACTGATTTTGGTTTTGATAAATTCATCTTTCTGAGAGGACACAGAGGGACATAGCCAATGAAAGAATAGCTCAGTACATCAGTATTTCTGGAAGACTTTGTAGAAATGACATGTGCTACTTGAGATGTCCGTAAAAATGAAGAATCACAAGATAAGTTTTGACTAAGTCCTCAAGGGCTCTACACCAAAGCAGCTACCACTGACCACCCCTTTGGCAGCAGGCAGAGCTGAAGGAGGTTAAAGAGGTTGCTCAGGCTCGAAGTTGATTTATCTGTCTCCAGACCAAATAACTGCAGGCACTGCACACTGTTTTGAAAGTCTTCTCTGAAAACTATTTATATTTTGGAAAAAAAAACCCTCCAAAGACTGAGAATTATCACCCTATATTGATAGCAACAACTGCTTGAAGAAGAGGACTTGTTCTATGCAATCAGTACTTGCTTGGAGCAACTCAGTGCTCTGACTGACAGCAGAAGAAAGAGAAAACAGAGGGGAAAACAAATTTCAAATGAATTCTGCTTTCAGTGTCAGGTCTGGTTTTCAGAGGTCGTAGCAGCTCTCAGCACATCACCTCTGTGGTGTTTCTCCAGGAACTGTATGAATTATGCACTTACTGGTTGCAGAGCAGCATGTCACCTTTACACTTACAGAGAAATTTACCCACACTAATACACAGTGAAGTCCTTATTCTCTGCCTTAATGCACCTTTCTAAGGAAATTACTGTTTGTGTCTATCTCACCTGATAAGTTCTAAATCTGCTGGCTATTTTCAACCGAACTGGAGGAGTAGGAGAGGTCTCAGCAAGATTAAAATCCTCCATTGTTAAAACAGCTGGAGAGAAGCCTTCACAGTGTTTCCATAACGCAAAGGGTAAATGTGAACATAGCTTTTATCAGACACAAGAAAACCTGCACAGAAGAGAGACCAAATAAATGCCCAGACCACAAGAAAAACTTTGGAACTTGGAATAAGTGAACCTTGCCCTACAAATCCAAAGATAAGAAGGTTTCTTTAGTTTGGGGTTCATTAAACTGTTCATATGAGCTGAAAATATAATTTCACCCACTTCTTTATATCAGACACATGCTGCTGTTTTTCTCCCAGCCTTCTTATGAAATATAATTGATTTATATTTTAAAGACCTTGATGTTGAAACAATAAGTGAGATTAATAACCCAGTTACTGAGCACTTAAGATTATGGATCATTTCTATATAAAACCATTAACATTTTCTTCATTGTTAAAACATACCTTTTATTTGATTTAGAGGTTAATGTTCTTTTTTTTTTTTTTTTTCTGGATCTAACAAAACAGAGAAAAGCTAAAGCATGAGTCAGTGCTTATTAACCTTGCTAACAAGACAGGCTTTTTCAGGTAAGATGGATATATCTTCATTGATAAAACTGCTGCACTGCCATTTAGCCAATTAATCTTTACCAAACAAAGGAAAGCAGCAGCAAATTTTATTTGCAGTGAATGGAAATAAACTTGCAAATCAATTTACACATTCTTACTTTCCCACCTAAATCAGTAGCAATGCAGTGCTTTGATTCCCAAAATAAGGCAATCCACAAATTAACATCAGAGTGTATGGAAATATGGCTACATATAACAAATTAATTGATCTTGCTTTGCAATCTGTATGTAAACTTAACCTGCACATTCATGGGATTCATCTAGAATTGAAGGCTACACTTTCTTCAAGAGTGTGATTTGCATCTTTAGTAGAGGCATTAGGAAGCCTTCACAAACTGTTTTCCACAGTCTGTTAAAACATGGCCGTAAGGCTGAAGTTTGGACTGCTTGATGCTGTTTTAAATAGCACTGATGCTGCATGTTGACATTTCACCCAGTTCCTTTTGAAGCCTGCTGGCTGAATCTTATATAAGTCCCTATAAAGCATCTGAGTGTTTATTAACAAGTATCAGCAGTCTTCTAGAGACAACTATATATATTTTATACATAAAACGTACTCCAAAATTTATGCTCTCGTCCAGTATGTTATAAATGATAATCCAGATAAAAACAACTGTCAGAAATATTCCAGTGCACTGGGCAATGTTACACCAAAAGCACAATTTCCATTATCTCATTCTTTTTTCTTGTGATTTATTTTGTGTAATATCTCATTCCTTCCCACGAAACACTGAACAGGCATAGAACTGTGAATAACCACCAACTGCAGGTTATAATTCTAATAGTTTATATCCCATTTCTGAAAGTGTTCTGTAGTCAACCAGGAGAATATTTAAATGGACTCACATAGGAAAGTCTAAGACTTCTAATTATTTAGCCAAATTTCGTGTTATTAGACACAGCTGGATTGCCTTTGATAGCTTCTTACCTTAAGATTCAACCTCATATTATCAGCTGTCCTGGAGGGACTTAATGTACAATGGCCTGTGTATTACTAGTTGTTGAATTAATTCCTTTGTATTTTAGGAACAATTTAGGGCAAGGTAACAGATTTTTCTCAGCATCTCTGCAAACAGAAACCTGCCTGTAAAAGCCTTAAAACAAAGAAAGGAGGATCACTTAAATACCAAGGAGGCTCATTTCCCTGAAGATTGGCATCTGCCACTGGAGAATGGAGAAGCATGACTAATTTCCATTGGGATGACCAGGACACACTGCAGAAGGGAGGAAAGAGGATACTGCTGGGGGGGAAAAAAAAAAAAAGTCAACTTTGTTGTCTGAACACTTACTCCATCTTTAGTAGACACTTAAATTTAGCTGATGGATAACAGTTCCTAAGAATTATGCTTAACTTAACCTAAACTGTGAATTATGAACTGTGAATAGTTTCACTGTAAAGTGTGAGAAGGTTTTTGTCATGGTTAAGAAACATGCTCTTAGAAGATCAACTGCTTTTCTCAGGACTTTCAGAAGAAAGAAGCAATGTATACTTACTTAAACAGTTGTTTGTAGTCAGAGAAACTCTGCAGATACCCAGACCTGCATTCTGAACAATCCCTTGCCAATTAGTTAGCAGAAACTTAACAGCTTTTTATTTCTTTGAAGTGAGCAGAGATAGCATGTAGCTAGTACAACACAGGCTATTCTACAGCTTTATTTACATTCTGCTTTCCCACTTTTTATCTCCCTGGGCTTTTCACAGTTTGTCTACATTGATCTCCTCTCTCTGAAATAAACTTTTTCTGAGTGCTTTAAGTATGGCTTCTAGGAATGCAGTATGTCTTGCTGTATTTCCCATGCCTTATAGTAGAGAAGGTATGTGCTTTTTAGCACAAAAAGCCTTGACTACTCTTCAAAACGAGCCATCGACTCAGTGTGGATAAACCTGATTTTGTCTGATGCCCAGCTTGCCCACAAGCAAGTAGGAGATATCTCAGCTGAAAGGTGGTATGCTGAGAAATATTCCTAGGGAATACACCTAGAGTATTACAGGTGTCTCACAATGCTCTCGAGTTCATTGCCCCCTTTGTGCCAAGAGAGCTGTACATTGAATTAAACCCCTAAGCAGCTAATGAAATCTGCTTGGATGTTACCTTAGTGGACAGTGACTGTGTTCAAATCTTCCCTTTCATTACAAATCTCCAGTGTACGATTTACAGTCAAGTCTGAGACTTAGTGACTTACCTGGAAAAATCCCAGGGCAGGTCATAACTAAAAAACCAAAATCAGAAAAAATTTGGTCATGAGAACTTTTCACATTTTATTTGCAAACAGTGGGCTGTAGATGAATTACCAAACTATTTACATGGTGGTACTATGGGTTTATGTTCCTTCACACCAGGACAAAGTGAGCTGAGGATTCTCATTGGAGCAACTACTGGGTTGGGGTAATGGTCAGAGTGAGAGTCTAGACAGACCTGGCATCAGTGGTGGTTCTCTTTGCACAAGAAGTTGCTGACCTCACCAAACATAAGTACATGTAGCTGGGCCATGGGAGGCCTCACGCATTAACAGGAACATCAGTGCACAGACCATGGATTTTGTAAAACTACTCTAATCCCAGAATAAGGGTTTTATTAAATGCTTTCAGCTTCATTTTCTCCATGTGTTTTTGAACATTCTCTCTGAGCTCCTCCTGTGGTTGAAAGTGTCCATCTTGACCGTTGTGCAGGTCTCTGCAAGAAGTTTAAGAAGTCATTTGTATTTATAACAGCCAGGAGATCTACTTAGGAATGCTGACAAAAACAAAGACGACACAAAATTTCTCTTTTCCTATTATAAGGAACACTGAGGCTGTTCCAGTACTTATGCACATCTGGAAAATGAGAGAAACTATGAAAAGAACATTGACTCTTGGCTTGGCCAGTTAGGAAAGCTAACCATCTAGGTAAACACTAGACTGAATTTTAGATGTTATCTTTGAAGGAGCATATGATGGAATGGTCAGAACAAGAGCAACCACAGGAAAAAGAGATTTGCCTTCAGGATAAAACGCTGGAAACTACTGTAGAAGAGCAATGTGTGCTCTGTCATCTAGTGAAACACTCCCCCATCCATAACAACGAAGAACCATCCAGCAACAAAAGAAAGGATTGGGACTTCACTGGTGGCTAATACATTTTTGTTTCCCTTTTCACAAAGCCAGACAAACAGAGAAGCTTTCAACAAGTAAATATCAATATCCAGAGGTATTTAACACAGAAAAATATTTTCATTTTTGAAGAAAACGTCCAAACCTTCGGAAAGAAAGAACCTTATGGTTATAAAACTACTTACCCAGGAAAAGCACCATCCAGCACTGTGTCACTGTGGAGAAAAAGGACACTCTTTAGTTACACAAGCTATCCCAAACCATCATAGAATCAGATTTGTTTTGGTTGGAAAACACCTCTAAGATCATAAAGTCCAACCATCAGCCTGAGACCACCGTGGCAATTTCCCCTCGTCCTATCACCACCGGCTTTCTTGTAGGCCCCTCCAAGGCCACTGGTCATTCCAAAACACACTGCCACTTCACTGTGGTGTGATTCCACTGGAGCAAAGCCCCAGTGCTACACCTGGATGGTGCAGACAGCCCTTTCCAGTAGCTATCATTCTACAGGATGGTTACACCAGCCCTTGGAGGCCACCCAAGCACCATGTGGGTACCACAGCAGCCATGCAATAATGGCTGGGTGCAGCAGCACACACATTAAGCAGCAGGATGGTGTCTCAGCGCCTTCAAAATATTCTTCCATAACCATTGCTTCACATTTAAACTATGAATATGACAAGAAAAGTGACACAAAACTCAAAAAGCAGCACTGAGTCAGACAAACTTGTGTTTTCAACTCAAATTATTTTCAGTCAATGCTGTAATGATCACAATATGGCAACTGGTGTTTTATCAGAGAGCTCATAATATGCAGCACTACCTCAAAGTTTAATGGCTGACAGTTGCACAGAATTTGAATGACTATCATTTCCCTCTAAAATTAAAGAAAAAGGAATATCCTAATTTCTTAATGGCTCTGAAAGCTTCAGGTCATTATGTAGTTCCTGAAGTTTAATCACCCTACCCTAGCCATATGCTCATTTGCATCCCTCCTGCAGCATCACATACCCCCCAGTTTCATGAAGGGCATCCACTTCTGCTTTCAGCCCTACAGCTCGGCAGTTCTGAAGTGCTGCTCCAAAGCCATGGTGGTAACTATCAACCACATCCAAGACCCATTTGACCCTCAACTTTCCTTCAGGTTCCCCCTCAAGGTTTCTCTACTGAGCTGCAAATTCAGGACATTGGCCTGACAAGACTGGAGGCAAAAGGTGGAATTTGTCCCTTACAGGGGCCACTTTACATTTTAGGGAGCAGGTAATTCTGAGTTTATTAATGCAAGCTACTTTACATGCTATGCCTTATGCCTAAAACCTGTGTGCTGGTCAAGTGGGAAGCATGGGCAGCAGAGCAAATGTGACCTACTCCTAGGAAAAGCCCAAGAAAAAAGCACCATGTCAGGGGAAAATTCTAAGGGTTCATTCCTCTGCCAGCATTAATACCTAACCAGAAGGACTACTGAAAAGGAAATGCCACTGGTTCAAGAATATTGAATATCTCTGTAAAGGCAAGAAAGCTGCCTCAAGTGTTAGATCATGTTGATAAAACCGAATTCAGAGTCATCCAGGCCAGTGTGTCACATTCTCAAGTCCAATCTGGAGATTGCATTTACAGTGCAACTTTGCTCACAGTACCAGATCTGCATCCCACTCGTGAAGTAGCCCCTAAAACATCTCTGTATGGCTTTCTAAGTATCCCCTTCTGGCAGGAAGGGGGTTTTTGTCTTCAGATTCTTTCCAATTCCTCTGCCATAACTTCAAATTGTGCCTACCTTTCTTCTTTTGCCTGCCCAATTTGAGGAAATTCAGCTCTCACCATCTCTGGAGCAAGAATCATTTTGAATTCATCTTCATTTTCCTCACTGAAAATTAGTAAAATGAAGAACAACAAGGATTTGTTATACAAAAACAACAACAACAAAGTATGTTTTATGCAAGAGGAACTTTGTGCTTTTGTCTTCAAGGATCTCTCAGAACAAGTTTAGACATGTCCATACAAGTGGTTAAGACATAATCACACTGAATACAAAATAGGAGGAGAAACTTACTGGTCAATTACATCCTCCCTGTCTCTCTCAGGCAAGTCATACAGCACAGGTGGTACAGCTCTTGGAAGCATATCTGAACTGTAAGGATCCCTGTGATGGAAATGGTATTAATTTAAGAAGAACAGAGAGTAACTGCACTCAGTGCTTGTATTTTGAAGCTTCATAGTAGTTGTAGTTGCAATGAAAGTGAGTACACAGAAACTGCTGTGATATGAGGGAACGCGAGCCTGAGAGATGTTGGCTACTACTGGTTGCAGCTGCCTGTATGGTACAGGTTTTACCATTCACACTTCTGCAGGGCAGGGTCTTCTGGCACTGGATTCAAAAAGCATCCAGGTGAAATGTTATTGAAAGTTCAGACTGGAATTAGTTCCACCTGTAGGCTCACTTTTATCTTTGGAACTAGCTACTGGGCAATGCCATTGCAGACAGCAAGAAACTGGTGCAGGGTGGATACACTATATACTGAAATTCTCTCTTACCTAGATGTTGTACTTGGCAATGTGGGAGTGTTAGAAAAAGTGGAATACACCACAGGCAAGAATCTCCTCCATTCCATTACTCCACAAATCACTTCCTGAAATGACATGTGCTACAGCAGTCAGACCTCTAACACATAATGCACATAATGCAGTGGGAAAAGGGGATTGCAGAAGAGATCATCTGACTTCTTGGCTGAGATATGAATCAGGGGAGCTGAAGTTCTCTATATTTAAAAGATGCTTCCTCCACTGCAAGGTTATGAAAAACCCAAGGGACAGTGAAAAGAACAGCAGAGAAATACTCAAGGATAACTAAGAGACATGGATAAAGCCTAACAAGAACAAGATACTCTGACCCATGGTACTGATTATTTAGGTGTATGCACAATTTCTATTTGAAATTTTGTTCTATCTAGGAGGACTCTTTATCTTCCTTTTTGATTCCTTGGACCAAATTCTCAGCAAGAACAGACCAGGTACTTATATAAAGTACTTCTATAATAAATCCAAAAGGCCATACCTGATGATGCAGAAATTTCTTTTGTGTGACTGGAATACTGGATCCTTTGGGACATTCCTTGGTAAAGGCATATTTTGGATGAGGACAAAGATGATATTCAATATCTGTTTCAGAGTAGGCCAAAGGAGGTAAAACTGAAACTAATCTTGGAGTGGGGTTCTAAAAATAATAGATTATAAAAAAAAAAAAAAAAAAAAAAAAACACAAACAACATCCTGAGCATCATACATTGCTAAATTCATGAAAACTCAGTTCCTGCACTTAATGTAATCTCCTTACATTGACACCTTTATCTCATTGTGACTGTTCTTGTTTGGTGTGATCCTTCATTTCCTGTTTATTGCAGTTGTCATAAACCCATAATGTGTCTGGCTTATTTATGCTCTCTGCTGTCTAAAATACAGAAATTTAGGCATTGTTTCCAAGTTTGGAAGAAAAAACTATTGCCTGATTACTCCCAAATCCATGGCTGATTCTCTGAGCAGTTCAGAATCCAAGAATGGGAACTGGCCTCACTGTGATGGAAGCTAGTGAGCATTTTGCCATCTATTTCACTGCACAAGGACCTGCTTCTGAATAAAGTCTAATGTTGGGTTAGTGTGGGATCAGCCTGGCTCTTACACTGACAAGACAGAGGCTCTCACCAGTAAATACACTGTAGCCCTGGCCACACACAGTGAGGACAAGGCTATACCATATACGTTATGCCAAGATCACCAGACTAGCATACTGGGCTCTGGGCCATTGCATCTAAAGTAATGCTGAAAGACAGAGCCACCCAAGTCAGGCACACTGCCATGCTGGCTTGAAGATGCTGCCTGTACTTTACATGGCACTTCACTGAGCTATGCAGCTGTCTCTGCCTGCTCAGAGACACCTCAGGGACCTCCAGGCTGTGCTTCACTGTGTGGGATATACCTTCTGTAGCTGGTGCCAAGTAGCACTACCTACATTACAGTTAAATCAGATAAAATCCTCCCACGTACATGGTTGTAATTTTTTGAATCTCTGTGCCTAATAATTTGGAAATGTGGTTTTGGGATGCTAAGAGAACTACTTGAAACTCTAAGGCAGTGGGATGCAACGTGAACAAAGAGTTTGACTTCACTTAGCAGAGTGGAAAAGATGGCACCAGTTCTATTTACCTGGGCAAGAACATGAGGCTATAGGACTGAGATGCCAAGATCTTGGCTTTTCTTTTAGCGTCCAAATGGGAAACAAATAGAGAAGAAAGGAAGGGCCCATGGTGTTCCAGGGAATCCTGGGATCAGTGAGTGTTTGTCAAGTTCTCTGCCATCACTGTCAACTTTGCCTTACCATTCCTCTCCTAAACTGAGTAAGTTCTACCTTGAAATGAAATGGTGTTCATCTCAGTGGGGTAAGCTCTGTGACTCCTATCTACCAGGGCTTGCATCTTGAAGGATTACTCTTACTCTGGTTAGTTTTATATACCAATCTGAGTAAGAGAATGGCCCACCAATTTCACATAAGGCTTCTGAGGAAACAGACCATTTCTACTCCTTTCTTAGGTTCTTTGTGGAAGTCAGTTTATACTCACAAAAACGCAATGTGGGTTGCTCTCTGTAGGGCAGACTAAAGCTCGGGGAGGAACCAGTTTTAAAAGGCTGATACCCCTTTCTGCTGCTTCTTCTGGGGATGGTTCGTGAGAAGCAGCTACTTGAATCAACTCATCCTTGAAAAACACAGACATCAAAGGTTTTCACAGTGTAGTAAGCCTTTTGGTAGAAAAAGTTCATCAAAATTGTAGAAATGTAGGGTTGGGAGTGACTTCGCAAAGTTGGCATGTGGGATAACATTACCTGGGCTCCCTGCCTCAGTGGTCGGTTAAGTTTTAGAGGCTTGTAACTTGTGGCTGCATAGTGTGTACAAACTGGCTGGTAATTCATAATTCTGAAATGCTGAGGAACCTAAGTGCAAAGAAAAAAAGACATGATGCAGGAGATGATCACAGGATGTCAGAGGTTGGAAGGGCCCCAAAGAGATCATCGAGTCCGATCCCCCTGCCAGAGCAGGACCATACAATCTAGCTCAGGTCACAGAGGAATGCATCCACATGGGCCTTGAAAATCTCCAGAGAAGGAGACTCCACAACTTCTCTGGGGAGCCTTTTTCAGTGGTCTGTGACCCTTACAGTAAAGAAGTTCCCCCTTGGGTTGAGGTGAAACCTCCTGTGCTGCAGCTTACATCCATCGCTCCTTGTCCTATCCCAGGGAGCAAGTGAGAAGAGTCCCCTCCCTCCTGACACCCAGCTCTCAGATATTTATAAACATTTATTAAATCCCCTCTAAGTCTTCTCTTTTCTAGACTAAAAAGCCCCAGGTCCCTCAGCCTCTCCTCATAAGGCACGTGCTCCACTCCCTTAATCGTAGCCCTCCACAGGACCCTCTGATGACAAGAATCATTTTTGATTAATTCATGAAGTGAATGGAATATCCCAGTTTTATCATGGACATATCTCTGGTAAAAAGATTCCTGAATCATTATTCTGGAACATGGTATAGCACCAAAACTTTCACCAGGACAAGCTGACCAAGTGTATAGAGGAGTATTTCCATTCCTGCTTTTCTATGAAGGATCATGGATTTAACAGTTTCTTATCAAATATACTGAAATATACTAAACTTAATGGGGTGCAGCAAAGCTGTTTTAAGTAACATGTATAGCACTGATAGATGAACTAATGTGTAATAAGGGGAAAAGAATCACAGAATCACACACAGAACATTCAGGTTGGACAAGAACCTTGGGATCACCAAGCCCAACCGATAACCCTATTCCACAAAGTTCAGCCCCAAACGCATCCTGAAGCTACAAGAAAGCTTCTAGACTTGTTACACTACCTGAAAACAAAGGGAAGTAGACACTGAGCCAACATATGCATTGGCTTAAACCTGAAGAAATATTTTTACTTCGATGGGGTTCAGAATTTGATCTTTTGCTATTCAAAAATTGGAAAGAAAAGGGTTTAGAAGTTGGGAGAAAAAAAAAGATTCCTGTACTCACCAAGGTTGAAAAAACATTATATATTGCAAGAAGGAGATGTTTGCATTTCTTACGCAGGAATGAAGGAACCAAGCATGCAAAACTGGATGCCAAATAAACAAAATACTTTACCTTCTAAGGCTTCTGTTACTTTCTAAAAGGAAGGACACTTTTATAATATCACTTTTATAAAACTCTAAGATAAAGGAAAACCTGTGTGGCATGCAGAGAGGTTTTGTTTGATAGTAATTTCAGCTGAGGCGATTCATCTCTCTGTCTGGAGAGAGGGGACTATTGCTGACCTCTTCTCCTTAGTACCAGGTGATAGGATGAGAGGAAATGGCCTGAAACTGTGCCAGGGGAAGTTTAGATTGGATATTAGGAGAAAAAAAATTCCTGAAAGAGTAGTGAGACTTTGGAATAGGTTGGCCAGGGAGGTGGTGGAGTCACTGTCCCTGAAGGTGTTCAAGCAACGTGTGGACATGGCACTTTAGAACATGGTTTAGTGGGCATGGTGGTGTTAGGTTGATAGTTGGACCTGATGATCTTAGAGATCTTTTCCAACCAAAACAATTCTATGATCCAAACCAGTTCTATGATCCTAAAAGCTTGTTACTTATGGAAACCAGTCATACAGCCATATTAAGGCAACATTTCTATTGGGCTGAACCCTGGGGCCACTAAATCAGACAGGAACCACATCTAACAGGACCGGGGGAAGAGAGAAACATGATAGAGGTGAGGGACCCATACTGACTCACCTTTAAGTCATAAAAAGGAAGAATGTGTCCAATTTTCACATCTACAGGTTCAATAGGAACTGGGCCAAGAGCATCAGGTGCCTGAAAGTACACGTTATTTAAAACTCAGTAATATGGCAGGAGTTTTGTTTTGCACTGGCAGCAATCCATCACCACAGCTACTTGAAAACATATGGAAATCATTATGTAAAGATTTCTTTTGATATTTCTCCTGCCCCTTCTTGGAGTTTGGCATTTCAGTTACTTTTCATTTTATCTGCACAATCATAGAATCATAGAATCAGTCAGGGTTGGAAGGGACCACAAGGATCATCCAGTTCCAACCCCCCTGCCATGGGCAGGGACACCTCACACTAGATCAGACTGGCCAGAGCCTCATCCAGCCTGGCCTTAAACACCTCCAGGGATGGGGCCTCAGCCACCTCCCTGGACAACCCATTCCAGGGTCTCACCACTCTCATGGTGAAGAACTTCTTCTTCACTTCCAGCCTGAATCTCCCCACTTCCAGCTTTATTCCATTCCCCCTAGTCCTATCACTACCTGATAGCCTAAAAAGTCCCAATCACTGATCTTAACTCGTCCTTAACATGTTACTCAGAATTTTAGAACGCAACTAAAGGAACTGAATTTTTTCCTTTTTTTTTTTTTTTATTAGCAGCCCCATTAGCAAGTCTGAAGCCCTGAATTAATTTGTTGGAATACTAGAACACTAGTCACATTGTGAAATTTTAATAAAGACAGTAGCAAGCCTGGGGCCAATGTCTTCAACAAAATTCTATCTTGACTATTTGCCACCATTTTAGTTACTATACCTACCAACTCACGGTGAAATTCCTGGGAACTGTGAAAAGGGAATTCAAAGGGCAATATACGATCTTCAGAGATGCTGGAAGTGAAGCCCTGATACTCTTCACTCTTCTCTGGTTTGCTGAAACTCTTGCCTTCTGTCATGAATGGAAAGCAAATATTAAGATTTCGTAATAATTTTAATATAGACTTTGAAAAATAGACACGAGCCACAAAATACATTAATATCTTCCTAAGACAGGATGTACCCAGTGATTTTAATTAAAAAAAAAAAGGTAGTATTTCCCAAAGGCATTAAATGCCACATCTACAAGATACCAGGCACAATACCTTGACTAGAAGACAGATCTAATTTCCCCTTTTCTAAAAGGGGGATTACAACCCACTCATTCCAGCGTGGCCCTCTATCTCATTTCTCTCAAAGAGGCAGAGCCAAGTTAGAAGGCCTCTCTTACACTGTAAATGCCATTTTGCTTTCTACCTGAAGCACCTCTGCAACTCCTGTATCCTGGGAATTAAAAGTGCCTATTTGCAGAAGCAGAAAAAGTCCTGATATGGAGAGGTGTTTCATCAGTTGCCAAATTGTGTGTGTAGAAAGGAGCAGGAATTAAGAGACACAAATTCACTTCTGTTCCCAGTATGCTCAGCTGTGACTCCCATAGAAGGTCATTTTCCTACTATGACTGTTAAAGAAGCAACTTTTCCAAGTCAACCTTTTCACTTCACAGTAACGAAAAGGAATCACTTGAAAGGATTTGTATGAGAAAACTACAAGAAGGAAAACTAAACCCAGCACTGGCTGCCTAGCCATATATCTCACAGTTCCTACTGTCTCATTTCACTGAGTTGAGGTATCTGGCCTTCAGCACATTCATGTGTCTTTCCCTCTTCCATCCCCCATGCGAGAAGCTCTTCTTATCCTGTGTCACAGAATTACAGAATGGTAGGGGTTGGAAGTGACCTCTGAAGATCATCAAGTCCAACACCCCTGCCAGAACAGGACCACCTAAAGCAGATCACATAGGAACACATCTATGCAGGCCTTGAAAGTCTCCAGAGATGGAGACTCCACCATCTCTCTGGGCAGCCTTGTTCAGTGCTCTACCACCCTCAAAGTAAAAAAGCTCCTCCTCATGTTTCCTATGTTCAAGTTCCTTTCCCTTACCTTTTGTCCTGCCACTGGGGATCACTGAGAAGAGTCTGGCCACATCTTCCTGACACCCACACCTCAGATATTTGTAAACATTAATAACCCTTCTGCAGCTTGCTGTGGGAGTGCTGATGGGAACAGTTCCTGCTCCATGGTTCGGATGGGGGTGGGCAGGAGAGGAGAGAGCTATGGGAAAGCCTTGTAAGCTTTCCTCACCTGGATGATCCAAGACACTGCAGGACATCACAACCCAGGGCCCTGCTCCTGCCTGACCCTGTTGTGCTGCTGTGGGCAGCCCAGCCAAGCCCTGCCAGGACTGGTCCAGCCTGTGGCACTGCCACGCTCCAGCAACTTCCTCACCCTCCTCTGGTCCCAGGCTGCCGGCACCGCCAGTGAGCATCTTCACCACTTCAAATGGCAGCTGAAGGGAACCCTTCCCCGGGTCGCCCTTTGACTCTAACTTCTTGGGCTCCACTTGATGTTTTACAACGAGCATGGTAAAACACTGGTATAGGCTGCCCAGAGAGGTGGTAGATGCCCATCCCCAGAAATATTCAAAGTCAGGCTGGATGCGGCTCTGAGCAACCTCAGCTAGTTAAATATGTCCCTGCTCACTGCAGAGGGGTTAGACTAGACGACCAGCTGAAACTATTCTACATTTCTATCTTGCCATGCTATTTTGCTGGAAGACTCCTTTGTTAAGGACTCTGTCTTTATGTTTATACAGCTGACACACTGCAGTACAATCTGCTTTATCATAAATTCATGGCCAACACCAACTTGTTCTCGTACTCCTTACCAGATGCACAGCCTTCCTCCAAACCTCTGGCTTCTCTGGTTAGCCCACGGAACAGAAGCAGTAAATGATTTAGCCGAATTTGACTCACAACCTGACAGAATGATTTAAAAGTTTAATATTGAAGTTGAACACTCTAAAATTTCCAGCCTTAGAAGCGTACAGACACTACAACTGTACTTGTCCTACAAAGCTCACTTAACATCTCTGTTTCAGAATTTTTACTACAGTTTTCTGTTCAGAAGGGAGAAAAAGGGGAAGAAGAGAAGTAGAAAGGATCTCCACAGTGACATTACCTAACAAAAACAGTTCAAACCTTACAGCTTAATTAGACTTTGTTGGCTACATCCTAATACTTCAGCTGCGTCTATTGGCATATACAGATTTATCAATGGGGAAATAGTTAGCTCATTGGGGCCATACAAACACTTGTGGCTCTGTGAATGAGAATAGGTAGTAACCTGCACTGTGCATTTGCCCAGTGCCATATAGCAGAGGACAACAATGAAGAGTTCTAGGTTTTAATAGTTGAAGAGGCCATTTAGCCACCTTCTTATTTGTAATACAGAAAAGATCATTTCACTTTAGGATCCCCATATTGAGCCTAATATTGTAAATAGATTGGAGAAGAATATCCAAACTGGATACTAGAGAGCAGGAAATTTCCATATTGCTTGCCACATTTAGATTGCATAGGAAAAGAGCAGTGAAGATGCAAGATAATATTTAAAGCAAATGAGATAAGTGATTTTATTGATTAGCTTCCAGGTTGGAAAGGATCTTAGAAGGCCTTAATCCAACCTCCTGCTCCAAACAAGGTCATCAATGAGATCAAATCAGGTTCTTTAGGTCTTTATCCAGTTTGGTCTCAAAAACATCCAAGGATGTAAACTGTACAACATCTCTGAGCAACCTGCTCCAATGATTGACTGCCACTGTGGTGGAAAAAGCTTTCCTTACACAGGGTAAATACCTCTCCTGAATATATGCCCGTTGTTTCCCATGCTCCCATCATACACCATTGCAAAGATTCTGGCTATATCATCAGTAACCTCATCAGAGGTGTTGGAAGGTGCAAAACTCCCTCCACATTCCCTCTCCAGCCAGGCTAAGCGTCTCCTCACATAGTGAATGCTCCAGATCCTGACCATTTTGGTGGCTCTACAGTGAATTCACTGCAACTTACTGATGTCTTTCTTGTACTGGGGACTCCAAACTGCACACAATATTCTGTATGCATTTTGAAATCTTTTTTTTTTGTGCAAAAGTATTTTTAACTTTAAAAACATTTATGTCCATCTGCATTTGTTTAGGATTGATTGCAATACTGAACACCAGAAGAAGCACTGAATGCAGCATCAGCTGAATGCAAAACTTACTCCAGATCCTGATTTTCTGGTGAAGTAGGGACATCATTTATCAAACTAGCAAATGCCTGGCTAGTTGTGAAGACTCCTTACACGTTGATTTACGTGTACTTCTGTGCTGTTTCCAAGGTGTCAAGCCATCACATGCATTCTGGTTCACATTACCTTGTATGCTGCTTGTTGGAATTTCCTCAACATTCTGTTTCTGTTGTCCCAAGGGTCATTACGAAGCAAGTCGAATGTGGGATGAACACTTGGATGCTGTAAGGTTTTTTTTTTAAATAAAACAGAAAAGAAACAGGACAACCCTGTAGACATGGCACTTCAGGACATGGTTTAATGGCCATGGTGGTGTTAGGTAGGTCAGTGGTTGTACTTAATGATCTTAGAAGTCTTCCCCAACTCAAACAAGTCTATGATTTTAAGGGAGAAATTTCCTCCAGCCCAAGGCACTCCTTGGCCTGAATCCATATGTGTTATTTCTAAACACTGAAATTGAGTCACATGAAAACACTTGCAGCATTGGCATTTAACCAGAAGCCTTCACTGCAGGACTTAATGGAGGTAATCATCAAATACTTGCAAATGCAGCATAGGGACTGCAGAGATAATGTAGCATGGTCTGTACCCAGGATCCTTTGTGTTGCTAAGAAAGTTCCTTCGGTAGCAGGGTATCTATTGAAGAAAGCTCCCAATAGTCATAGGAAATGGATCCTAGGAAGTACCTCACACCACAGAGGAAGACAAAACAATCTAAGTACCAGAAAGGTCCCTGCTAATCTGACCTGCAGGTGAAGGTTGCAAATATTGTGATACACTTTAACATTATGCTTAGGCTACTCCTGGGAGAAATTTCAGAAACAAGCAATGTGAGTCTCAGGTTGGGCCTGCAGACTTCCACTTGCCTCTCACATTAGATCATCATCAGATGAGTTTTGCATGCAGTGCAGTGCTTGCCCTACTGTGCTTAAAGTAAAATGGGAAATCAGATATTGATAAAGAAATGGGAATATTAGGAGGAAAAGCACTCAGTGCCAAGCATCTATGGTGGTTTGTTAGATGAGCAGGTGATAATAACATATAAGCAAACCTGGTCAACGGGCCGGATAACACGTCTGAAAGAAACTTCTACTTCGTTCCTCTGAAACTCCTGTTCTATGATAGGATCTCCTCTTTGGATCTAATTTACCACCAGGAAGAACAATCACATTAGTACAAAGCATACAGCGAATTATTTTCTGCCTTAGAAGTAGGGGAACTCACGTACAATTCTGGAGGTGCTTGACAAAAAACTTCCTTTCTAGGGAGTGATTATTGCAACCCTTGAGCAAGTCAAAGAAATTAAAATAATGTATTTTTGGGTCTGAGTTTTCATCAGGTCCCTGCCCTAATGAAGCACAGTTTGTTTTGCATAGCCAGTCAGACAGAGAGGGGTTACAGAACCAACACTGTATGTTAGCATCTGAATAGATCTTCCCAGACAACAGTGTTGCAGCTTTCCCATGTTCTGCAAACATCTCTGTCTCGGTTTCCAGTGGTGCCATCTCTTTAATCTATTCATGTGTGAAACACTTTATAACTGATATCATTTCACTTTGAGGCTCTCTCAAGTGTTCAGGCATGCTGGATGGATATGTGCTTCTTTTCACTGCGCCTCTTCAATCAGAGTCCTATTCACCTATTATTTAATTTCTTGAACAAAGACCCTGGGGTTATTCTGCAGAGTGAAATTCCCTGAGGTTTTAATTAGTACAGTGGAAGACAGACCAGTTAAAGGTCTCCAGGACACTCCCAGGCTGTATAACATAAGGACCACTTAGTCAAATGATGGAGGGGTAATAAACACTCTTTGAGGCCTAATGACACTCAACATGAACCCAACTGACAGCAGGAGCAAAAATCTGCCTCTGCTTTAAAGTCACAGTGGCTGTGAAATCATTCAGAGATCTCCACAGCTGCTCTGTCCAACAGGTAAGTTGTTTCTAACAGGTAACTGTTTCTAAACAAAGTTAATATACATCTAATTCAGTGATGCAACAACCTCACAATTCAGGTCCTCTTTTTACTCACTTCCTTCTTTGTTAGTACTAAACACAATGTTTGAATTAATTCACAGTGCCTAATTCAGTGTATAAATTAAGCCTTTACCCTATCTAGAAATAATTTTACTCCCATAAACAGCTCCCTGGAAGTCAGTGGGATGTCAGAAGGTAGCACAGGTTTGCATCAATATTTGAAGACAAACTGAAGATGTAGAGCTTGATACAATTCACTAGTGCACTATTGCCTGAAAGTATAAATTTGATTTTAAGTGTACAGAAAAGACAAACCTTGTATTGCTCTTCTTCCCTCTGTCGGTTTTCAATAATCTCTTTTTTAAATTCCACAGAGATTGGATCTCTGCCTTTACGAGCTTGCCTGCATTGACAGTGGAGGCAAGAAAAATGCTTTACTTAATGCAGCCTTTGATTTATTTAAAGGCTAACAGACTTATTCTCCTCTTCCCAAGGTATCTGGGGGTCCATAACATTCAGCATAAGAGCAGATCTGTGAATTGCAAATGAAACCTTGGTTTGCTTACACACGTGTTTTGCTTTACACCATTTGATGTGCGTGTGCAATTCTGCACTCCATTACAGATTTTAGCCTTGTTTTATTGATAACTCTCACAAAAGCTTCATTTGCCCTTAAGGGCACAGGATGAGATGCCTGAGAACAAGGTCAGGTGAACAAGGTTTTCAGGAAGGTTTCTTTCTGAAGGCAACTACAACATAATCAAAGACCTCCCTGGGTACTAGTGTGGATTACTACTGGGACTGCTCTTAGGTGAAAAACATGACAGTAAACCAACAATAGCTGAAAAACAAACCCACCAGGACATGAAACAGCAGTATTATGTGCTACTGGTTATTGCATACATCGTTCACAGAAGCTAACTTAGTTCAAGAAAGCCCTGCTACTGTTAATGTGGTTAAACAACACTTACTTCAGATAATTTGCTGCTTCTTCCTGAATATTTTGTTTTATTCTTAGTTGAAATACTGCTTCCTTCATCTGTCTTGTCTTTACCCCTTCACTGCCTCGGCAAAAGGCTGCAGGAATACCAGAAAGCCATATCACACTTCAAACTAGACTGAATTTTCAATTGGGAAATCTACCCATTATGATAACTGAACTCATTAACACGTAAAGCTAGGATGAGAGTTCATACAGAAACTACAATCGCAGCACCTCAGAAATTCTGAAGGCGAGTTTCTCATCAGAAACCTACAAACAGTGCTAAGACCAAGTTTATGATGTGTAATTGCATACCTTCTTTCAAGTTCTTAATCTTCAGTTTGCCTGGGTCCTGATTCAAAACAGTAGCTACGGCATATGGATTCGACAAGTCTGTAAGGAATCTGAAGTTCTGGTATTGAATTTCCTAAGAGATATAAATTAATAGAAAGAAAGAAGTAAGAAAGACTTTTCATCCCAGGGAAGTGCTTGTGATTATTATCTCTGCACACCTTTACTCTCTGAATAGGTGCTGATCGCAATTGGTTGAGTTGTTCTCTTCTCCACACCATGGATTTCCCTGCAGATGCAGGTTTTTTCTCTGGACTTCGTTGTTTGTCAAATTGTTCTTTTCTAGGTGTCAGAAGGACAGACATGGTTCTTAGAAATACTCTGGTAAATGGCATATAAGTCTAGTCCACACATTTACATCCCCTGGAAATTTCGCTCCCAACTTACAAATGGAACCAAACTTTCTAATCTTTGAAGTTCACAAGAAAAATCAAGTACAGCCTAAAAGACCTTAGTGCTCCAAAGCTCCTGTATCTTGCAATGCTTTAGTAGTAACATTGAGCATGCATCACCGAAGTTGAGGATGCTCAACACTTCCTTAAGGATATGTAGCTTCTTGGTTTTTTTTTATTTTGGTACAGTTTAATTTCATACAGATTAAAAAGAGATGCTGCATGTATTAGTAGCTGCATTACACTAGTGCATTTTAAATTTTCATAGATACAAATGCCTAAAATTATCACAGCAAAATGGTACAAAATCCTATTACATTGATATTTTTTAGCATTGGGTAAAAATACTCAGTGACCAGTCAGTCACACATACATTAGACCCAGACGTGGTGTTGATGTTCCTGTGAATACACATATATAGGGTTTTGAGTGAAACTGTGCAATCCGTAACTGCATTGTCATTTGTGCTGTTCCATACTCAAGTGGGGAATATTTCACAGTCACTTTCATTTTCCCATTGCCTGGAATGATTCCTGAGATCAGAAGAGAAAAACAGTAAGAATCCATCTAACATGAGCCCACTTAACTATGCTGTGATTGAGTTTAGATTACATTTTTTAAAACAATATTAATGCTTGCATGAATGGCAGTAGGCCTGAAAAATATGTCAGGTCTCAAGGAGTCTTTCAAGAACTCTACATTGCCAGGTGATTGGAGATATTTTGCAAGATCAGAGTGATTTGACAATAAGACCACAGTATTTCCTACTGCTGTGAAAATGATTGCCTGCTTGTGTGGAGAAATTCTTCACAGAATCATTTACATCTGCCATTCTGAAGTCTCTGGCACTTCCTGCTTTCATGAGCAAATCATTTAAATATATTCCTCTGTGCTCACCCAAGTTGTGGAAATCATCTGGATATGATGGTTGGTCTCTGCTTGGTCTCAACCTGTCTCTGCTTGGTTTTATTGCCTTATTACCTTTTCCAGTATTTTATCAACCACTTCAACCACCTATCATATCACTAAACATTCAGTGAAAACCCAGGACAAAGGCCCTGATGCTCCTCATCACTTCTGCAAGACATAGTTTATTCAGCTCATGAGAAATATTAATTTCTCATCTCTCTAAAGTAACCATTAGCTGGTTTTCTGCATCCTGTAGTTTTAAGCACTAGTTCATTTCGTTATTTTGTGGCATTTTTGGGGGTGTGTGTCATTTGTTAGAGTATTTCATCATTACTAAGCTCAGAGCACAATAGCTTGAGTAGGAGCTGAAACCTACTGCTTTTCAGACAGCCTTCAGCATCTCAGAGTTTCTAGCTACCAAAGTTTTTGACTTAAGTTTTACTGGGTTGATGATTTTTTCTGGGATACTTTTGTTCCCCTTTCTTCCAAGAACTAAGCCACCTTAGAAAATGTGAATTAGTTCCAGCCACTTTGTCTATGACCATACAAAACCTGAAAAACTTCTTGATGAATTTTACAATTTCTCCCCAGTTTTACACAATGTATTAGTTTCTTTTCTCCCTTGATATATCAAAACATCCTTAAGCACAAAGTAAGAAAGAATATTATCCTGAAAGATATATTCTGAAATATTCTGAAAGAAAACAAGGCAGCAGCATAGTTCACCTTTGTGAACCACACATCTGATAGAAGCCAACTACCAACTCTGAACAGTGACAATCTATCTGACAAGACAGGGCCAATTCATATAATTGGATATACAGAACAACAGCAACTTTTATTGAAGTGCATAAATAATCAAAATTGTAATTCCAGTCTCACAAACAGTACTAAGGGACAGATTTATGAAGGTTTTTACTTATTTAGATCTTTATTTATTTTCATGGAATTGACCAGACTGCCTAAGTGAATTATGCAGCCAGGTCTCATTCACTTACATATTTTTGTCAAAAACACCTAGGCACTTAGATGCTTCTGCTGGAACCTGGCAAACTGAACAATGATAGCAGCTAACCTGCAAACAGTTTTATCTGCCTCAAGGTAGAGCCCTCTCCAGCATTAAGCATGAAAACAGCTGAGCATACTACAGCCAGAAGTCCCTGCCTCTTGCAAAGTCCATACAGAGAGGTCTAGACTGAATCATGCTGATCCTGCTGAACCGACAGGACAGATACAATTCTGCCAAGTTCTTCCAGACCACCAGAGAAAAATAGGTATAGGGATATGTTTGATAGAGTAGAGGTCACCTTTTACTTCCTCTGTGCCCCCAGTCAAGTTACATGATGAATACTTATTCCACAAAGACAGATATCTGTTCCTTTAACAGGGCAGGAGATAGATAGCCCTCAGAGAACAGTGCAATGAAAAGGTGAATGCTGGCCTTCCTACCTCTCTCCCTTCCAAAGGCCAAACAAGCAAAGAGAGCAGACAAAGGCCAAATGGACTGTTTAAAACATCCCATATTTTGCCATAGGTCTGTAGCTGGGCATTGACAAAAAAAAAAAAAAAATCTGCCAGCTATTTGCCATGGCTAACATTTACCAGCCTGCACTTACCTTGAAATACTGAAGCAAAGGCTTTTTCTTTACAGCACTGCATACACTGTCAGAAATAACTACACTTAATAAATACAGATTTAACATTTAGAATTTTAAATAAGTTCAGTCTACCACATGTTGGCTGGACAGTGAAGGCTCTGTGAGGCTGAATAAAATCAATGTAGAATTCAAAATCTACTGGACAGCTGCACTGCAAGTGGATAACATACTTCTTACTGAAAAGAGAGAAAGGAAGAAAGAAATCAATGGTCATTAATTACAGGCTGGAAAATGTATTGCACACAACATGCACTGAATTTGTCTGTGTTCAGAGGGATGAGTTACTTAATGTTGAAAATAGTCATTCCTTGATCCAAAATAGCAAAATCTTTCAGATCTTTCATGCAGTGAGGAAATGAGAGCTAAATCTTGATTTGAAAGCAGGATATTTTACATCTCAAGTTACTTCCTCCTACTCGTACAGAATCTCATTACAGAAAAAAAATGGTAAAATTTACATTTTAGAAGTTATTTATGTGTACCCTCGCATTCTTACAAACTGCCATATCTAGCAAGCAGACTGGAGCAACAGTAAGTACAGAATGAGAAATCAGCCTTCTCCCCTAACCCTCTTTGTGGAAGACGATGAGAAAAGACCGTGCAGCATTCAAAAGGGTTGAGAACTCCAGCACATAAGAACGACTAGGCTTGAACCACTGCAGAAATAATGATGCCATGGTCTGATTTTCATAAAAGCCCTTTTATGTCTCATGCAGGTTGTGTGAGGGGTATTAGCACACATCTTTTCAAGCTGCCTTGCTTCTGTAAGCATCTATTTTCACACATCAAATTGAAACACAAAAGCATTGGTGTAACACCATCCTTCAGCCTGCAAATCAAGAGCAATTTACCCAGGCTTATTTCTGGTTTTTGTAAACTGTCTGACTGAAATCCTACCCTGCTGATTAACAAAGAATGCATGTTATACACAGTGTTCCTTTAGAGAGCACATTTTGATATGCCTGAGGAAATAAACAATAACTATAAAGTCCTTCTTTCTCTGCCTTAATATGACCTGTTCATGAAGAAGATCTAATAGCAGACTAGGGAGGCAATTTGTTTTAAGGTGTAGCACAGCTTGTACAGTAACCAAGTGCCTTAAAACCAATACAACTATGCTGTCTGTTGCCTGATGGACTTTCCGTACCTAAAGAGAAAACTGTGTAGTAGAATATAGATCTTATCCTAGACTGGTGGAACTAAAAGGCAGTTTTTCCACTGAGCTCAGTGGGCTATGGACTAGGCCCATAGTCCCCTGGGTTCCCCTGGTACAGCATCAAGTGTGTCAGAGAGCTTTCATTTTTAAGAAAGCTTTTAACAGCCTCATGATGAAAAAAAATTAAGTTTGAAACCTTCCGTTTTCTCCTCAGGAACTCTTCCAAATTCCCTCAGGTGCATCTCTCAGTATCCCTCTTGTGTTGAAAAATTTCCCCATTACTTATTTATTTTTTTTTACCTCTATCTAATCTCTGCATTCTGAGAGCATGAAAATTATGTACATTTCAGCACTTGCTACAAAAAATGAGTAAATAAGCAGAATCACATCATGTCTAGAGGCACCCAGAAAGCCTGAAGGTGTGTTTAGTCCTGTGAGAGAAAGGTGTAACATCACTTCTCACAGTGTCACTGGAGTTAACAGATTGAGATCAGAAAAACTCATCAACAAAAGGACACAAACTTCCATGCTACAATGCTGACCTCATTTTTACTGCAGAAACTTTTAATTTCTTTGCATGTGCCTTGCCTAGTCATATTTCTGTGCTTCAGTAAAATTCCTGAGTGAGTTACAACTCACAGGCTAATCCAAAATCTAGTTGCTAAGACCTTCAGTTCCTAGAATTCACTCAAATCTTGACAAATCACCATAGCTACAATATAGTCAATACACTACAGAACTAGACCCTGATCAACAGGATCTCCATTCTTCTCTTCTCCTTCACAGTTCCTACTAATAATTGCTACCAATTATTTAGTGAGAACAGTCAGCGTTACACCTGTGCAACAGAGTAATATAAATAGTCTATGCCACTCAGAGTTCCACATCAGAAGATCCCTTTAAAAATATTTAAAGGGAATAAACAAATCTAATGACTGATCAATCTCTAGACCATTATCAGCTCATACTTTCATTTCCAGAAGGCTTAATCTTGAAAGGAAGATCCATTCACTTAGGACTTATTAATGCTAAAAAGAACAGCACTTGGAAGTGTACAAATTATGAACAGCAGCCATATTGCTTCACCATACAATGAATGGAGTCAGCACCAGTTTAGACTGACTGAAACACCAGTTCCATCTATGTACATTTAGTTTGTGCAGCATTTACTTGTGAATGTGCACTTGAAACAGTTCGTGCACAGGATTGTTTTGCAGTCCGGCTGGTAGCTGACTTCCTCAACATTTCTAAGACACTAAGTTGTACAAATAGAGGAAAATGAGATTTTTCAGATTTCATGCATGTCTCAAAACTGTGGACAAATGTCTGTCCTTAACTCACCTCTTACCAACTGAAACATCAGACAGATTTATAAATGATGGCAATTCTACATTCACAGCAGGGTAGGCATGCACAGGAATGAGTAATGTATCCTCTCCCTGTCAAAAAAAAAAAAAAAAAAAAAAGGGCAAATCTTTATTTCTTACAGTGAATGAAGAAATAAAAAGTTTCTATAAAGGCCAATAAGTGGGCATAAAACACCTTCAAGATCACTGTGTTGCACCTCAGGATATCAATATTCTTCCTGTTTTCAGTATCCACCTGGTTTTCCATACTTTCAGTAACTATTCACAGTTTTTCCAGAACTCCTCAGTGTGGCACAAAGGCTGATCTACTGGCAGACAGTAACAGAATAAGGAAGACAGTCTACCCACAAGTCTGGGATGGTTACAGAGAGAAAAAAATGCAAGTACTTAAAATGAAGTACTCCAATCCAGTCTTACTGGGAACAAACCCATGTGGCTCTAGGAGATTCACTGCACTTTTATCATTATCATGTCCTAACCATTGTTTCATTCCATTCCAACTGTAAATGTGTTTTAGAAGAAATCCTCACCTGACAGTGAATTCGGATGCAGTCATAGTAATACCGCCACTCATCAGGACAAAAGTCAACAGTAACCGCATATGAAAAGCCAGGGACAAGCTGGTGCTAGAAAATGACCCAACATAAGATCAAATGCGTGTAAAAGCTGCTCATATGACACAAAACCAATGCTGCATACAAAGAGCAGTGTGAAGACTTTCTGACACTTACTGTTTTGTTGTATTTGATCTGAAAATACTTTGTCTGGGGTGGTATTATGTGAAGGCTTATTACATCGCCAGAAATATTTATCAGCTTCTGTTGAAAAAAAGAAAACCAAAATTGTAAACCACTTTACAGTAAGTCAATTGAGAATGCCAAATGTACTTTTTGTGAGACCATCCATAGCAAAGAAGCTGTATTCAACAAGGAAGCAGTGGTTTTTACTTTAGCAGAAATAATTCACAATATGCTCTGAAGTTAAAAGAAAATTATCTAAACACTGCAGCCTGTGTTTTTATTCTTTGGAACCAAGTCACAATTCCTTACCTAGGAATAAAAGTTTTGCTAAAGCAGACTTGAATCAAGTTCAGGTCCTGTTTTGCTTATCAAAAAAATGAAATAACCTATTGAGTTTGCCTTTACAAAGGTCTAAAATAATAGAAAAGATGTAATATTCTATTGTTTTGTTTTGAATCACAAACAAAAAAAATCTTTGGATGGTGACAGTTCAGTCCATAAAGCCTCCTGCATCTTGCTTATTTTCATTACATCTGGAGGACCTAGTCTACCATAATCACCCATCCTCTGCTTCAAAGCACTTACCACATGAATACAGAAGGCACACAAAGAGAAAGCAGAGAGAAGAAAAGAAACTACCCAAACTATTCACAAGGAAAGGTAATCAAATCTATGCAGCGAGCTTCTTTCCTTAGATAAAACTGATCTTGGCAGAAGGCCAGGGATGCTTTCAAAACTTTCCCACCAGTGAACATGTTTGCAGGCACAGTGGCAGTCCAAGCACATTTTGAAAACTCTCTCCTACAGAGTTGAAGCACGAATCCTCCATTCACGACGTGCAAGTCACATGAAGCAGAGAGGTAAAAGAGAGACCATAAAGGCCAGTGATGCACGCAGCATGGTACTCATCTCTTTTGTTACCGCAGGGCCACTGATTGCAAGTGCTGCCTTTTAGAGCACTCCAGACAGCAAAATGCTTCATGACCACAAGCAGTTCACTCAGCTTTTGTTGTCCTTTCTGAAGGCCCAAGAGGATCCCTGCTCTGACACTTACCAGTGTCTGTTGGTGATGTTTTCCAACTTCATATCCGCCATAGTGTAACACAGCAGGCTCAGCCTCTATAACCTTGCTGCTTTGAAGCTCTGAAAAGATCTCTGTAGAGACAGACCATAAAATAGGTAGAAAAGAAGACCAGGTGAAACACACATGATGACTTTTACTTACATTATTTATGTTGCACTCCATGTATTATAGAGAAAAAAAAAAAGACAGCAATTATTTCTCCTGTTAAGCAGGAATTACTCTTTAAAAACGGAAAGGTAAAGCACTATCTACTACCCCTGCAGAGCCATGATCCTGTTGCCAGTTTAGCTCTTGGCATCATAGCTTCAACAACCCACCCCAAAACTTCAGGGTCAGCCAGGATCAGTACAACCATTATTGCCTAGGATTGCTCCAAGGTTAGGGAGCCATCAGAGAGCATAAACTTACTTGATTCCAGCAGGTGATTAGGAACAAGTCTTTTTTTAGGTTCCTCCACGAGGCTCTCCAGAAGGACACTGGTTAATTTCTCAGAGGATTTCTTAGAAGTTGTGATTTCTGTGGAGCCTGGCTGAACAATGTCCATGTTAAGACAGAAATGGTGTTTGGATAGTACTAAAATTCCTCAGCACCTGAGGGCAAATCAAAATAACATAATGGTCATAATATCTTCCCTTATACTGGTAGCATTTGTTGCCTAAAACTTAAAAAAAAAAATACTTAGGAGAGGGAGTTACCTGCTTTCTTACTGAAATAGGTTATTGTGTGTACCAATTACAAGGACAGAGGAAACCTTGCTCCCACCACCGTGGGCATGTTTATTTGTTCTAGGGGTTATTTGGAACATTTGACTTTCAGGACTCTGTAAAACATCTTTCTCTTCCTTCACATCTTGCAGCACAGAGAAGGAGAGGAGGTTCTGCTGATAACTCCACTACCCAAACTGGTTTTTGTAGAGATGTTTTTCAATCCCTCCTCAATGTTTGGGTTGTTATCTTGCAGACTAACTTTTAATTTTTAAATACTAAATATGAGAGATAAGAAAATTGGCATTTGAATCTTTTGTTTAGATAGCATCATGTGGGTTATTTGGTTAGTGAAGATAACTGTAAACCCAGAAGGCCATGGGTACTATAGATCCTGTGTTAAGTAAGCACAGTTATCAGAACATAAAATTCTCTAATGACAAGTGCAAAAATTACACAATAAGGACAGCAGACACAATCCATCCAGAAGAAATTATCTTCCCTAAATACAGCAAATAGCCCTTGGCTCTCTTACAAACCAGAGAACTGCATAGAGAAAAAAAGATAAGATACTTTTGGAAAAAGTATTGAGAGTACAAAAGCCATGCTGGGCTTTTCAGCCCTCAAGAAGGCAGCTGAAACCTCGTAATTGTGTGGGGTTTCTTCATGAACAGGAAGGTGGGTGAGTAGCTCAGGATGATGCCACATTAGTATCAATGCACACTTGAATTCAACCAATGATAGACAATACAGACTCCTCCTGCCAGGCTCCAGTCATGAGGAATGTTCCTGCTCCTGGAGCAGTGGCACAAAGGCTGATCAGCTGCTGGGACAACAGAGTTCAATTGATCAACAATGTGGCAGCTCTTTAAGATTCAACAGTTCCAAAGTTGAATCGTTAATACCAGAAATGGTATTGTGTTTGTCATTTTAACACTCTCATACTGGCTGGAATGACCTTAAAGGGCATCACCTAAAATTAACACCAACCAATAAAGGTTTGAGAGAAGTAGGGCAGAGGAGAGCATTAAAGTGATGTCCAACATTGCTAGATCAGCACTTCTGAGGACTGAAGAGATACACCTCCTGTATTCCATTTTATGGTTTCATCTCTGGTATTTGTCTGGTTTTCTAGTCTGCTTTAGATCTTTCAGGCAGAAGTTGAGAGATACTTCCAGCTCATGAAATGGTGTTTCCGTTTGTAGCTTTGTGCAGTATTAAATAACAAATAAACAACAACTATAAAATAACGTGCTACCAGTACCATGACCTCGATAATATTTTCCTTTCCACGGCTGCAAGTACAAATTTTCCACTTGCAACAGAAAATCTGTAGAAGAACACGTATTATAGCACACTATAGTAAATTTCTTCTGAGGTAGCATGAGCAACCAAACTCCAACAAAAACATGCTAAAACGTTTCTTAACCCAGGGCCTGCATTCTTTCAGTCATGTTGTTCAACTTTAATGTATACAGCTTCTCTTGGCCTGCATTCCTTATCAGGAACACAAGTTTTCAAAGGCTGTAGGCAGACTCACGTTAGCAAAGGATTCCAGGTGTAATCTTATCAGCAATTTAAAGGGATCATGTCTTCACCACTCACCAGCTTTCGTCACGCATTCCAGTATTCCTCAAAAGGCTAATACAAATGTTTACGTGCCAAGGTCCTGCAATCTGACTGATTAACTGATGCTCTTAAGTTTTCCAAGATACCTGTGTTTACCCTTTATATGACTTTATTTTCTGCAAAGCCACTAACAGGAAAATTTGGAGACTGTGAAATCCTGGTTCCCTTGGAGGCCATGGTAAAACTCACTCTAGATCCCCTCAGGCCAAGGGGGGGGTCTTTTTTCAGCACTTTTATCATCCCTGTGTGTCTCAGACAACTCCTAGCACACCTCACCACCAGAAAGCAATGCGGTTTAATGCCTTCGCACACTGCGTCAGGCTTGCAAAAGCATCGACATGCTTTTTAAGGTCCACTTCGTGTAACTAGGCTAGCAGAATTTCTTAGCGGGCTGAAGGGATTATAGCTCTACAACACGTACCCCCGCCGCATACTCCTCAAACCCCAGCCCGGTCGGAAGGCTGCTGGACGTCCCGAAGAGGCCTCTGCAGGCAAGGCGCCGCGCCGCAGGCCGAGGCAATCCCCGCCCTCCGCCCCACGCGTCCTGACGGCCCAGAGGGAGCTCCTGCTAACACTGCTGGTCCCCTCACAGCAGCTGCCGGTACTCGGCGGCCCGGCACTGAACACCCACACCTGCGGCCTGGCGCCGGACACCCACCCGGCGGCCCGGCTTGGCTTGGCTTGGCGTGGCCCGGCCCTCAGCGCGGCGGCGAGCCGCAGTGGTTACGAGGCAACTGAGCAACACGGCTGGGCCGCACTACTGCCGGCTGGGAGGGGGAATTGGTTCTGGGGCAATTCACTGCGCTCGGGCGCGGCCTCTCGGGGCGGGGCGGGGCGGGGCACACCCGTCAGCTGCAGGTCAGCCGCCTCTGATGGGAAAAGGACGAAAACCAAAGTAAGCCCCATTGCTTTTCCTTAGCTAGCGTCGTTTGCAGGACCAACGCACACACGGCAGAGCTGCATTTTGTTTAAAAACACTCTTCGGGCCATGGTGGTCTTAAGTTGACAGTTGGACTCAATGGTCTTAGACGTCTTTTCCAACCAAAACAATTCTATGATTCTATTAGAAATTGTTTTCATTGTAGCTTTTCAGTACTTAAATGCAGCCTATAAGAAATACGGCGACTATTTTTTAGCAGGACCTGTTGCTACAGGACAAAGGATAATGCTTTTAAACTAGATGAGGCTACATTTAGACTAGAGATAAGGACATTTTTTTTTTTATTATGAGGATATTGAAACACTGACACAGGTTGCCCAGAGAGGTGGGAGATGCCTCATCCCTGGCCACATTCCAGGTCAGGTTGGACAGGGCTTTGAGCAACCCGAGCTGGTTGAAGATGTCCCAGCTTAGCAGCTGTACTAGGTGTGACGGGACAGATGAACTTTAAGGTCCCTTTCAACCCAAAGCATTCTGTGATTCTGTAAAGCTCAAATAAAGGTTCTTCTCTGAGGTGAGGTGATGACATGAACCCATGCAGGTTCATGCATTGGGGCCTGCATTGGCTTAAAACAGATTTTGAAAGTTTTATTATAATATTTTAAAGACCATCTCTCTCTCTCTCTCTTCCCCCCCGCCCCCATTACCTGTATATTCTCGCTTTTCAGTATTTAAAGATAAATCCCTTGAAACATATTCTGAAAACGTTTTTCAATGTATTGCTTTATTGCTTTTACCATTATAAATTGTTTTACGTTTATCTGCATGTGTACAAAGAAGAAAAGGACTTCTGCCCCTTTTTTCCCCCTTTTCCTTTTCCTTTTCCTTTTCCTTCTTCTTGTCCTTTTTCGTTTTCTTTTTCGTTTTCTTTCAGACAAGCAATCTGGATAGGCTAATGAGAATAAGAAATGCTGAGTAAAACACAGATAATTTGGGTAGAAATGACTTATTTTCTTGAAGATGCCCGGGCATCCCTTGGTAAGTGTTGTCCCAAACCTATCAGTCCTTCAGGCTGCCAACAAAGTTAGTGGAGAAGCCAAAGAGGAAGATTAACACCAAAGAAACCTCCACTAATATCCTTCATTAGGCAACAACAACAAAATTGAGAGCATTGACTGCTTCAGCTCTTTCTCTCATGGGTGTATTATATTTACCATGGGCATGCATGTGTATATAGGGCAGGCAGTGTTCACAGCCCTGCTTTTTTTTCTCATGATATCTTAAATGTAGGCTTAATATGGAGATGCAGAAATATTTCCAGAACTAATTTTTTCCTTAAGCATTCTAAGAATAAAAGCCTTCTATTTCAGCTTTTCCAATATAGAGGTAAAATGTGAGTGGAAGTAGTGCAATGCTCCATTTGAAGAGAAAAGAAAGAAAAACTTCAGATCATACAATTTAGCTCCCAGAACGTAGTTTCTATATTTAATAAAATATAATTGCTGTTGATTAGAAAAGAATGATGTAAGCGTCGCTGAGAAGGCTGGAGAGAGATGCCCATTGATGACAGCATTCAAGCTGAGTTTAGGAGAAAGTTCAAGAATCAGCTTCTATACTATCCTGGAAGTCACTACCCAGCATGTGAAGTCCTGCAGCAGCTCACTACCTCAGCATTTCACATCAGTTTTTCTCTTGGAGCTGGTCCTCATCTCACTTTCATATGTATGTGTGCCACATTACTCTAACCTCAGAGAGGTTAAAACACCTCCTGCCTGCCATACCAACTGTCTCAGCCTTCCTTTACCAGGTGCATGCACCTCTTCCTTCTGAAGCTCCACACATCAATCTGTCTGCTTTTGATGAAACCTCAACCCTCTCAAACATCAGGGGAGTAATCAAGCTAGCAGTTTTCCAAGCTATCCATTCATCTCAGCTAAGTAAAAAGGCTAAGGCAGACAGTTTATTCTCCACCTGACAAGCTGAGGAGATGGCTAAATCTCTTTTCTCTTGCAGAATGGATCTGCTGGAAAGGGGACTGTGCTGCCAGAATTGACTCCTCAGGGCAAGGGGGAGATGCCTCTGCAAAATACTATGGTTTTGCATGGCACAGCTTTGGCACTGAAGATAGACTTGCCAGCTCCAAAACTTAATCACAGTGTCCCACAATGAACTTGTTTAGGTCTATGGATTTGCTGTTTTTTAGTTCTTGTTTCCAAGAAAAGGCCGTGGGAACACAGTACAGCAAATAGCATGGTAACATATTTCTCCTCCCACAGAAACACAATTTGCATGTACAGCTGTCTGTTTGGACAGTGAGAGCTGAGTGTAAGCCAGAATCCATTTCCACTTGTATGTCGTAGGAGCTGAATATGAGGCACCTCTGGAGAAGTACTGTATAAGGTTTCCTGAGAGGTAACAAATCAGTGGAAGAGGTGGGTGGACAGAGGAGATTATCAGCCAACAAGTCTGCAGACTACTTTGGGAAAGCTAGTATCAATAAAGACTGTGAACAAGCATTTCAATAGGTGATTCTCACCTCAGCTTTATCTCTCTAGTCCAAATATCAGTTGAAAAATGTGTGCCCTGTTTAATAGAGGCACTGAAAACAACTTAATTATTTAGCAAAGGAGGGGGGAAAATGAATTATTGGACCGAAGAACTAATGGGATTTTTAAGTATTAATAAATAAATATTTAACATCAAAGCTGGTTCATGTTTGATAAGTAAACAATCTTATAATCAGAGTAATACACAGCAAAGTATCATCTTTCATTTACTCCTAAAGCTACAACTAAAAGTCTTTCCATATTGCATAGACAAACTGTGATGCTTCATTTCTGATTTAGGTGACAGGCATGGATTCCAGCTGTGACAAACCTTAAATATAGATACTGAGTGGGAATGAAGGTAGATGCACACATGCAAATGCAATGCTGCATTGTTAAATTAAATAAACCCCTAATTTTGGGGTGAATCCTTAGTAATAATTCTCTGCAGTCTGCTGCTTCTCTTAGCTTTCTCAGCCTGTGCTGTCTGTCCTGCTGCACTGACGTCTGCTGTGCCGTGAGTCAACAATGGTTTGTACAGGTGGAAATTTCCCATGTTTGTTTTAGTATCCAGCTTCTTTCAAACACTCGGCCTGCTCATGAATATAAAGGAAGGGTCATAAAATGTTAGGCTCTTCATTCACACCATGGGTGTTTACATACATCTCTCTGAAACTCACAGGCAACCAACTATGACTACCTGAAACCAGGTTGTAGAGAGGTGAGTGTCAGTCTCTTCTCCTTAATAACAAGTTATAGGAGAAGAGGAAATGGCCTCAGGTTGCCCCAGGGAAGGTTTAGATTGGCTATTAAAAGAAATTTCTTCACTGAAAGGATTATCAAACACTGGAATAGGGTCTCCAGGGAGGTAGTTGCATCCCCATCCCCAGAGGTCTTTAAAAGACATTTGAAAGAGATGAGATGCTAAGGGACATGGTTTTGCACCAGCCTTGGTAGAGTTAGATAATGGTTGGACTTGATGATTTTAAAGGTCTTTTCCAGCCAAAACAATCCTATGATTCTTAGGAAATGTCCTGTGTTTAGAAGTATGTTCAGGAGCAAAGCTTTGTCAATTCCACAAATGTAAACAAGAGTAGTGGCTTTCAGGGGAAGCTGTTACAATATGAATGGAATAATAAAATATTCCTTGAGCCAAAGGAAGATAGAGAATGACTTGGCACCCCAACAAGATGATGCCACATTGCCAATGTGGTTTCCTCAGACTACTGTAATGTTATTGCCTGGCTGCCTCTCAGACCCCCTTTTAACAAATTGACCAATTTCAACCAAACTCTGTGGGAAAGCAGAGCTCTTTAAGAAATTAAAGTTACTAGAAGTTTACTGTGGACAGAGGCAAGGAAGACTGAAACATTTGCTCTTTGCAAGGGAAACAAGGCCATGGGAGTGTGGCAGCTGGATAGATAGCACATGCAAAACAGGCAGCCGGGCAGGACAGGTGTAGCAGAGGGTAGGAGCAACTGCTGCCACTAGCCAGACTCCTGCACTGGGGATGTGGGGAGAGAGGAGGCTGGTGTGTAGGGAAACAGAGAGCATTGCAATTCAGTGGTCCTGAGGAGCACATATGGACATAAGTGGTAAGAGTATCATGGGACAGGGAAGCACTTGCTAGGAAACCCAGATTCCTTCATTGTGCTGCTCAGCAAGTGGCTTGTTTAATCCAGTGGCTGGATTTTCAGTGCAGAGGTAACGAGCCATAGATTTTACAGACATAGTAATTGACTTTACTGGTAGATCTGGAGTATACCTGTGTTCTGAGCAGCCCCTCATTATAGGGATCTGTCTGTGGTGATGGGTGATAGTGAATTGGAATAAGTGGTAAAAGATATTTCAAGACAAGCTGAGGAATGCAGTGCTTTGAGAAAGAACACTAGTGCACTGCGTAAACATCAGCTCTGTTCTGTGCATCCATATTCATTATTGTGCTGCAAGTGAACTTGAAAACCAAGAGTTTGGAGCGCCTTCCTTGGTGGCTGGAAGCCAACACCCAGGTTAAGCACACAACCCCTTTACAATAGTTTTGCTACAGAAACAAAACCTGGAGTAACAGAGTGCTTTGCTGCCAAGAAAGGGAATGGATGAGGAGCAGTCTGTGGGGAATCTGTGACATCTGGAATCTAAATCCCACCAATTACATACTACAGATCTGAACACAATGACATCTTGCCACCTGTAGCAAGCAGGCATCGAGACAAAATGAAAACTGTTTCTCTGGAAGTTGGATGAGAAGGTGAAGTCCAGGGAGCATTTAGAGTCCTCTTTGGAAGGGGTGGGAAGAGCAGCCCCTCCTTTGCCCTTTCTCTGATGCCTGTCCCAGACTCCAGCTTCTCTTCAGCTCTGGCAGTTGTGCTCACCTAGGCTGGGTGAGAGGCAGGGGTAGCCAGTGTTCCTGCAGCAGGCACCAACGTCCTCCTGATTTCTGCCTCTCCGAGATGTGAGCTTGCTGAGGGAGGCATGTGCAGAGCTGTCAAGAGCAGATGCAGTGCAGGCAGCCTGAATCACATTCCTCCAACTCTGTTTCTCAGCAGGGCACGTATTCTGGCGCTGTATTTCCCCTTGATTGATTACCTCTACTATTGTGGCACTGTCATCTTACATGGGAGTCCTGCTTGGTCCCTTATCATGGAGCATGAGGAATGATCATTGCCCAGCGACACCCATCGATAGCAGCGAATAATAGCTGGGAAGGGAGGCAGACGATAGTAGGGATATGCTCGACAGAGGTGCTGTTATTCTTGGGACAGGAGGCTTCTGCAGAGGAGGAGGCGAGCTTGGAGGGTGGATGGGGGGTCCTGTCATTGCTGATGCTTTCTGAGGCTCAGCAGATGGAGAGAAACATTGGCTAAGGATGGTCAAAGCTGGGAAGGAAAAAAAGCAAGGAGGGAAAGGAATGAAGTGAAAGGAGCTAAGAGCCACGCTGGAGAGCATACGGACAGTCCAGTGACCTCTGATGTGCAAGGGATGAAGAAAACAGACTGTGATTGACTATGTGGACCATCTGGGTAATCATCTTCTGGATTTCAGCTGTCCTGGTAGGTACTCAGAACTATTTATTCCCAAATGCATGGAATCACATGTTGTCTAAGTGCACCTCTATTCCATGAAGTTGTGGTGTCTTTGTTTAAAAAGGTCTGTGTAGAATCCGTGATTTTTGGAGTACTTCATGCTTAAGTCTGCCACTTCCTGCACTAATTGACAGTGGTCAGATAGCTGATGCTGGATGCCTCATTTTACCTACCTGTATAAAGACGTTACTAACCTGCTTTGGTAAACATAACAGTTTCTGTGATGAAGAAGAAAAAGATTGCTGCCACTTAGAGAAGCTTTGCTGGTTAACACCAGCAAGCAACCTCCTGAGGAGGAGTGCCTGCTGCTACCAATGCCTCCTTTGTCTCAGATTGAAGGAGTACAGAGCAATGTTTGATCCGCAATGTTTGACCCACAAACTTTGGATTCTTTCTTTTAGCTTTATCACTTGGCTGGGAATTTACACGGCTGATTGCCACTGCTGAGCTCTGGGTGCTCTGACCCATCAGAAAGGAGAGCTGAAACTTGGCTGTGATCTCCAGGTGCTGCTCAGCTTATTTAGATTTTGAAAGCATATAAACCCAAGGTTGAAATGTGCCCAGTCTGAGTGTGAGAAGTTGGGAAAGGATCAAACTCTCACCAAATGTAAAAAAATCACTGTGTTGTTGCAACTAATGGAAAACTAAGTTTATTTGTCCCAGGAGGGGTTTTGGTTCAAACTCCTATGAAACTCTGAGTTCAGCCTAGACACTTTAATTGCAAAGTGTTAAAAACTGGTTGACTGTTGCTGTCAGTATCACAAACTGCAGCTTTCTGCCCGTTCTGGATATCTGACTATCACAGCTATTTCTGTTTGAATAGGTTTGGTATCTTATTTTGTCTTTAAGTAAAATATGAGGATGTCTTGCCCCCTCATCAAAACCTGACAGCCTGTGAGCTGGAACTTGTTTCGGTGAACTGTTTAGGAAATGGTGAAGAAATAGCAGACAGAGGAACTCATTTTCCTCTGTGATTTCAAGGCATAGGGACAGCTGTTTGCTCCCAGTTGCGGGTGTAAACGTGAGTGAGACCGAACACAGTTGATAGTGGTGCAGGGTATCTGCCTGTGGCATGGGAAGTGGGATTTCATGTTGCTTGGTGAACAGCTGTGGTGGACCTGTGACAGCCCCACTTGCACCCAGCCTGCCCCATCAGATGCCAGCGTTGGCAAAGACTGACTAAGGCACAATGTTTTTGTGGAAAACAGAATATTTAAAACAGCACCTGGAAGGTCTCTGTTTCTGCTGGCTTTAAAATACTATTACCAGGCAGTGGTACCAGAAGGTTACTGTGGACGTCACTTGGTGGGGTGAAACAGTAATTGTAAGGCATTAAATGCACCCTATTCCTACAAGAGATTTTATGTCAGAAAATAATGCTGTACTAGATCATCAGGGTGGTCTTCACAGCAAAATGTTCTGAAAGCACACGCCCTCATCCTAGCAATAAAGAAATCACATAGGCTTTAAATCTCTTTCTAAAACAAAACCTTTTGTATGACCTACACTTCTCAGAAGAAAACAGTGCCCACAAGATGTATAACCTTTCTTTAAGGTGAAAAATGTTCCTGTTTTGGAGATAATTTCTAAAATGGTTGCTAGTACTTGTTTTTACATATGTTCAGTATCATCTTGAACAACCCACATGCAGCTAATATTGATTATAAATGTATTTTTAAGGCAACATTTGGACAGACATAATACAGCAGAAGTATGTTGTAGGTCTTAACTGTCATGCTTATAGTTGTGAACTCTGAAAATGTACTAAATTGCTTTACTATTGGTAATCAAATAGCTAACAACAGAGAATGATAAATAATAAACATTTAAAAACACCTGTCAATATTTAGAAATTATCAAATTCAACCTTCTGCTAACAATTGAAATGTAAGCAAAATGCAATTACATGTCAGTCAGACATTTCCTTTTTTTTCCAAGAATTAAATGGATTTTTAAAATCTAATTTTTTCCCAGACAATATGTGGATTAAAAATGCATTTGAATCCTGGCATCAGTTTATTTTATCTGAATTCTTTGCATGTGGCGATTCCAGAAAATTCATTACGTTATACAAAGCCAAATAGTTTTTAGTTTATTTATTTCATGATGCACAAAGAGAAGGGAGGAAGATGCTGAAGTTAAATACAACAAACCAATTAGATGAGGCAAGATACACTGCTGGGGAGATCAAACTTTGTTCAGAAATACAATACCCGGAATACTTCCAGCCGAAATCAGTGGAAATGTAGTCACTGATCTTTATTAGGCTAAAATGTAATAGTAGAAAATTAATCATTCTCATTACAAGGCTTCTGCTAAATCTAATCTGCAAGTGATCAGCAATGCCACAAGATTCATTAGGTTGAGTAGTAATATGATGCTCCTGATACTTTTCAAATCATACTTCCTGATGACTTTTAATCTTTTAAGTAAGTCTGTACATAGACATTTATATGTATGCACATTTAAGTTCCATAGTGGGAATTTATAAAGATTTTCACTTTTGTTCATGAGGGAGGAATTATCAAATTTGTTATAATGGGAATCTGCTTGTATTCAGGTTTGGGGGTTTTTATTTGCCAAAAACTACAGAAACTGGTAAAATAACACAAATGGTAAAAGTACTTTTTTAAAAGCAAGATGTAACTTGGACCTTGTCCTGCAAATTATTTTGTAATGTTTTTTTTTTAATGCATGCCATTTTAATGGTTGGTAACTGTTTTGTATGTTCCTTTTGATCCAGCTACGTATAACATAGTTGCTGAATCAGATTTAAGAGTAACATTTCCACATTGCTTTGTGAGAAAAGAGTGTGGGGCAGGACAAGAGTAGGAGAAAATTACCTTAGGACAAATTACTGTCTAGGTTCTTGCAAAATCAGGCAAGATTCTGCTTTCAGATCATCTCTTACAGCTTCCTAATCAGTAGCAGTGAAACAGGCTTCAGTGGTCTGCAACCAATGGAAGTATTTGAATCACTTCTGCCTGGGAAAATAACCTGCCAAGTCTATGGTTTAACACTGCCAGGGGCAAGTAATTAATTCTCTGTTGCAGTGCCCTGGATGTTTCTGCAGTGTTTTGGAACAGCATCCTACTCGTGTACATAATTTAACAGAATAACACATTCGTTTTTCTCAATAACAGTAATGTCAGCAAAAGGGAGAAGGCAGAAACTCGGTCTGTGCTTGCCTGCTGCTACTATAAAAAAGCAGACTTAATTGTGAAAATTGGCTGTATTTCAAGGAAATACTACCCACAATCAGTTGATGGAATTGCATGGGGAATATGAGCATAAGAATGGTGATGTAAGTGATATAAGTTTTAAGAGGAGAAGTGATTCTACTGCTTTTAAAATTTGCAGGTCAGAGCTGTCCCCCCCGTTTGTGATCTCCTGAGTGTCCTGAAAAAGGAGGAGGAAAACTGTGCTAAGACTCTCTCCCTGGAGGTGAAGAACAGAACACCTGAAAATGATCAGCTCCTGAGCTCAGGTAAAAGCTAAATGAATGCACACAGTAAAAATTGCTCTCAACTGAACTGGATGGCCTCAAAATCAGTTATCCCCACATTCCTCCCTGTAGGAGGCATGCACCTTGTATGCATCTCTCATATAGGAGCAGAAAACCAGGTAAGATCTATTATAGGGCTCTAAGAGTGGGATTTTGACCTTACTGTGATAGCAAATGTGGGAGACTTCTAACTCAGCTGCTCAAGTGCACTCCTTACAACTAGGAAACACATCAACTACAAAATCTTGCAGACTGCCGAGTATTTGGTATTCTCATCTTGGATGAGTATATTTGTATAAAGTCAGCCCAGCAAGTGTAAATTTACTTAACTATATTTGCCTTCAAAATCAATGAATACCAGCAGCCAACATTTAAATCATGTTGCCTGAAGGTCCTCATTGCTTCCTCTTTGCTCTGGTTTACTGACATGTAACAGGGCTCTTGCATTTCAAGGAGTATTTATATAAAGGAGACTTTTGGCCTGCTGAGGTCTTGTGTGGTACGGAGTCCCCATCATATAAACACCTTTCCTTTCACATCTGAGCAAGTGTGTTCATGTGCAAGGGGTCTCAAGCAGATAAAACTGCAAGCAATTATTGAAGCTTGCCTATGAACTGCGTGTTGGCTCCCCCAGCCAGCAGCTGGGTCAGCATCTCACAGAGCATATTGGATGGTGGCAACAGATGTGACTGTTTTTTGGCCATGACCAGACATTGCCACTAAGGATGGGTTTGTGTCATTCACAGCATTTTGCAGACTGTTTTGGGTGACTTTTGTGGACCATGACATGGCAAGGTCCTCACCAGTGAAGGAAAGGAGCTCCTGTGAGGTGTGCTGTATGCAGGGCCTGCTGGCCAGAGATAAAATACTGTGTGGAGCAAGTGTTGAGGATTTTTCTTAGTTTTAAAGGCTTCCTCTCTCTGCTAGAGAGTGTTGGAAGCGCAGAACTGTTTCACTATGACCTGGCCCAAGGTTAGGACTCAGAGGAAAGATCTGTTGCCTGGTCTTGTAGGATGTCTGGCACTTTTCTCTGGTTTATCCTTGTGAGCCTTGCAGACTGGTGGGTGCAAACACAGCTTCAGGGCATTATGTCCATGTAGCAGTGACAGGGTCCCTTATGGCAGGTTGCCAGATACTTCAGAATACAGATTTGTCTCATTGCATGTAAGAGGCTTGATGATATGAATAAATCAGTATTGTTTGTTTCCTTCCCCTGGGCCCTTCCCCGAAGATGAGGGTGGTTTGACAACCTATCTGTTTTTCTGCTTTGATCTTGTAACCTGGCTGTAATGCATTTCCTCTGCACCAGAGCTCCAAAGATGCAAACAAGTTAAACTTCAGAGGACAGTGCAGGTGTGGTCCAGCATTAGCATTAGCAGGTAGTAACATTTTACAGACAGTATCATTTTTGTTTTAAGCAAGTACTAGTTTCTCAGCAGAGACTTAATCCAGCTTCAAGTTTGATCCAAATCTTTAAAATTCCACTGAGGCCTTTTGCTACTGGGAATTCTTAAATAGGATAATTCTATCTTTGTGCTCTGCTCCCCAAATCTACAAAGAGATAAGTTAAAAGTATAGATAGGATTGTGTTAAATCTTGAACAAGGCATTTCCAGTGACTGTCAAAATTGCTCTTGTAACACTACAAGTCAGATCAAACAAGACATACTGTTGTAGGCTCAGGACTATCCATGCAGCAGAAAGTTTTAAGCTGAAAGTGAACAGTGACTAAGCCCCTCTCTGTCTGTGTACCTCTGTAAATGCACCTTCTCCTGACAGTTAAACCCCAAGAGAATAACCAGGGGTAAGATGCACACCTTTACCCAAGTAATGGGGAGAGTCCAGGAATTTCCTTCTGATGGTGTTTATTCAAGGGGGGATTGTTACCTTGGTGAATTATGGAGTAATTCTTTTATTCTGGGAAATAGTGCATCTGAAAATACCTCCAGTCTTTGATTTTCCTCATGCTTGAGGTCTGTGTGGAAAAAAATTGTATGCAGGAACTTCAATTTGAAGAGGAGAGAAACAAAGCCCTTGGTGGGTCACACAGAGAGAAAGAAAGGTGGCTTTACAAGGTGTAGGTCACCTCCATACTCCATCCAGGCAGAAACAAAGCAGGGGCAGGCTCTCACAGTGCCATCTCTGCTGCAGTGCTCACATCTCTGTCAAAAATACACAAACACACAGGATTAGTTGTGGTAGAATTAAGCACAAAGTACCTGCGCAGTAAGCGTTTCACATCCTCCTGCAGGATAAGGAAAAGGGGACTCTGCCTTTGTGATACCTTTAGCTTGGAGAAGTGTTACATTAACATAACCCAACTCATAGTTACGCTCTTTTTTGTGCATGAGTGAAGATATGAAACTTCTCTTAGGTGCAGGTAGCAGGGGAGGGAAGGTGCTGGAGATCTGTGACCTCTGGTCATGACGACACCATGCGTGGCTGCTGCGGGAATACTCTGTTGGCTATTTAAGGGAGTTTCCAAAGATCACAGGGATGTCAGAGAGGTGTTGCTGTGCTCCGCCTCCACCCAGGAGGCTCTTTAGCTATGTAGGGGTGGGTGGCATTGTCCTCTGTGAGGAATGGCAAGAAGCCCACCTGCAGGAGGAATAACTTGAATGCTTTTTCTTTTCTACTCCTGAGTGGAGACCATTCTAACATAACAGTTTTGCCAGGTTGTTCTGTGCACTGAGTCTGATTTGGGGGTTTTATGCTTTGGTATGACATTGGCATGAAGGCTTGATAATCCAAACAATGCAGCAAGGCTAAGGCATAAATAACACCCAATGTCATGCTTCATTTGCCATTAAAGTGTTGCTCTGAAGTAAATGGTTTAAATGGTTACCAAGCCACATAAACATTGGCACAGGAAAGACACCAGTGCTGAGGTCCTGGGGTTGTGAAAAGCTCTGTATTCCCAGGCACTAGGACTGTTGTACAGGAGGAAATCAATACATTTCCAGAAATGTAAATACTTGTGTCAGGCTAATGGAGGCTGGCCTTATAAAGCATGAAGCATTTGAAGAAGGCACTCAGCACCTCCTCCCCTCCATTTTCAGTGAGTGTGCAGGGCATTCAGCACACACCAGGACTTGCCAGGCGTAAGGTGGTCCTGACATGTTCCAGTGGCCTTTTTTTTTTTCCTGACATGTTACAAAATCCACAGAGGAGGCTTTGCTAAAACCAGTGACAGTGAGCAGAGGCAAAAAGGAACCAGACTGAAATATTTCCACCTGTGTCTGGAGAAGAGCAAAATAAGAAAGGCCAGGATCACACACTTTTTGTGGCACAAACTGTAGGTCTTCTTTATTGATGCTCTGTGGCACAGAACAAAATTCATCCATGCATTCATCCATCCAGCTTCTAGCACCTAAGCAAGATGCTAATCAGGGATGATTATCATGCTGTGACACCACTGACCGTGGGCTCCCTGGTGCATCTCCACCAGCCCTGCCAGGGGGCCACACAACCAAGCTGAGAGTGCATTTGGAAAAGTCTCCCTCACACCCTGACTCTATGAGGGACCATGACAAGCTCAGCCTTGAAATAAGCAGCCCTTGCACCTAACTAAAGGAAATGGAGTGAATCTGGGCAGTGTTGACAGTCCCTGCAGCTGATAGAGTCCTTAGGTGGCAGAAAGTGCAGGGAGGGCAATTAAGCCACAGGCTTGTGCCTACAGAGAGCCCAGAGGGACTCCAGGTTGTGATCCATGTTTTGCTCTGGCCTGTAAATGTGATGACCTTCAGTTTATAGACCCAGAGACTGACAGATTTTGGCGAAGTTTTGCTCTTCTGCAGCAGAAAAGCCATCGAGACCCTCAGTGAAGCCTGGTCAGTGATCTGTTGGAGTTTTTCACTGCAGCACAGTCTTGGTGTGATGGGAGAGATGAGCAAGCAGAAGCGTACTTATGGTGATACAAGGATGACCCTGATGCTGTTCCTCTGCTTTCCCCAGTATCTTTTTGAAGCTGTTTAAACTCCTAGTCAAGTTGTATCCTTTTCTGTTTACAAAAGGATTACATAAGGAAAATATTAGGGTGACTTAAAGTGGAAGCTTTAAAAGACTGAAAAGTGAAATAAAAAAAATACATCTGGTTTCTTTCATCTTTCCAGGGCATTCAATAGTTACCAGAAGATAGATGGGTCATCAAGGGCCTGACACACAAAGTTCACAATGCCCCAGGTTGCTCTTTGTCTGGCTAGTAGAATGAGACAGGCCTGGAGCTTGCTGGCGCTGATTTGAAGCAAGCAGAATCTCTTACATCCTACCCAGGTCTCAATAGGTCTCAGCAGGATTTGCTCTGTCTCCTCCACCTTGCTTTCCGGAGTACTGAGGGTCTTTGTTCTCATAGCTGCCTTGGTCCTTGGGAGACATTGCGTGGTATTGCCTTGCTTGGAAGTGTTTCACAGTGTTTTGTTGCTGGGAGAAGTTTCATGGTGTTTAGTCACTAGGAGATGCTGTATGGTGTTTCATTTTTGCCCTCCCAGGCAGATGTGCTGGAATGTGGGACAACATGAGCTGCTGGCCTTCCTCAGCTGTGGGACAGACTGTCAGTGCTCACTGCCCTGAATTCTTCCAGATGCTGACTGGGAAAAAAGGTAACACTTAGAGGATGCTCTTCTTGCCCTGGTGTTTTTTTTATTGTTATTTTATTTTAAAACATGTTATTTACAAAGTTGTCACTTCCAGGTCTGAACCTGGTGTGAAATGACGTCCCTGCTTCTTTTACAAACCAGTGGTCACTTTGCAGCTCCATTTCCAACACTAAGCTAAATGTGGCAAAGCCTGGAATTAAAATAGCAAGATATTTTAAGCATTTTTCTTAGCCATGTGGAGAAAAGTGTAAGAGGTAAATACTATCCTGAAAAAGAGGTTTTTAATATGGTTTCTTAAGGGACATAGTTTCCTCCACTCAGGTTCTGCATTTATGTGTTTCTCTCTGTCTTTCCCCTTCTAATCACTCCTAGAGCCAGTGGCTGATCTCAGGTGAGCTTGACATGGAAAAAAATTCACAGAGTTTTAAGTTCATACAGATTTTGGCAAAGCAGCCAGCCAGATGAGGGGAAACGACTCCTTTTTTTTTTGCCTCCATCAAGAGGAAATCTGTACTGGGGATTCATCCCATGGCTGTCACCAACTCCACACAAATGGCACAAATTCAAGAGAATTCAGGTTTCATGGCGCACCAAACAGCTTACTCAAAAACAGATGAGCTGAAGCAACATTTGTTGTCATTTTTCTGAGATGAAAAAGGGCTAGAAATGAGGTGAAATTTATTCCCAGTATGCTACAGTAATTATAATCATGAGCTATTAAGAAAGAGTTTCTGCCTACTTTCTGTTCATTTCTACTTTTCAGCAATGCCCAAGAAATGTGCTTACATTTCTCTTTAGTGAGTTAATGACTCAAATCAGAAGAGGTTTTTGGATTCTTCAGTTATAGGACAGGGATTAATGATGTCCAGTACTTACAGGAAAGCAGACAGATTCATTTTATGAAGGGAGGAACAGGAGACAAAGTATTAGATTGTCTAATAAATATTAGATAAGTCAGAGGAGAAGCACTTAGTGCTCTTTAAATAAAATCAGACTTAGACCATCCAGATTAAATTAAATACCATGCTACTTTTTCTACACACAAACAGTAGCTGCCCTCTGAATCCTGTAATCTGGTTTAAAGACAAGGGATAAACTACTCAAAGCCACAGTTTGCTGAAGAAATCATCCATCTGGCACGCACTCATGATCTTTAGCATGGTTATACCATCCTTTAAATGCATTAAATGAAATATGTGTGCTGGTACAACCACTAGAGGGAACTACTCCCTGCCTCTGGGCTTTGACCAGGGCACGAAAGACAGGAATCTGTACATCCAAAGGTCATAATTACATCTCAAATGTGCATTGCATTGTCGTGGAGATAGTCTAACAGCTTTAAACTATAGTTGCCCTCCTTATCGGGAAGCCAAGCTGAACCACTTCTGATAAGCAATAATCAAAGTGACAGTATTCAAAACCCAAGACATGGTCCACTGGCATTTGCATCTTACTTCAGCCTCAGTATCTGGCGTTGGGTCAAAGTCAGCAATAGTTTGTTCTCATTCTCATAGCCACATTCTTCTCTGATTCTATACTGTGGTTGACTCGTGACTCATGCATTTAATTACTACTGCAGTTGTTGCCCTGTTTGAAGCAATTTTGCAAAAGAAAAACAAAGATCTGTTTGCTTGGAAAAAAAAGGAAAGTTTTCTCTCCTCACCACTTAGAAAGCAGATGGGCAGCCACAAATGCCAAATACCAATACATTAAGGGATGCAGATAGCTCTGAATTCTGATCAAGCCCTGGTCTCTGTGCTCTGAGCTTTGTGCTGATATCTAGACTTAGATTTGCAGCCCAGATTGTCTGACCCCTTCCCACAAAACAGACCAAAGAAACAAAATAATCTGGAACCAAGTAACATAACTGAAGTTCACATCCAGACCTGCACATTGTGTCTCAGGCAGGAAACGAGGAAAGGTGTGAAGATTGTGGGGATTCAGAGGCAGAGAAGAAGGCCACATCAGATGGCCCTTGTTCCATAGCTATCCCTTTAGATAATGTCCCCTCTTCCCTAGGCAGCTCCAAAAGACCCCAAGGCACTGGTAAATACCTAGCACCAATCATTAGACATACTGCAACCCCTGATTCTGTTCTGGATGGGCCATGCTGCAGTTTTTAGCCTTGTTAAAACTGTGCTCACTTCCATCAGTATAACACACCCTGCAACATCTCCCATGCTTTGTGCATAACACAATCACATGCACACACCAGCACAGAACTGCACCTCTTCTTGTCTGATCCACTTTGATAGCCTCAGGCCAAAAACCAGTTACAGGCATGTTTACAAGGACATCACTGCTCTGAGGTAAGTACTTAAGTGTCTTAATAATTGAAGCTGAAGTAGAAAATTTACCACCATGCCACTCCCTTGCTGAGTCCCAAGGCAGGCTTGGGAGGACTGCTGCAGTGAGCTGTTTCTCTCCTGTTGTTGCCACCTTGCAGCAGGGCATAGAAAATGTGGCTTAAAAAACAAGTCTAGCCCTTTCAAAGATGCTAAGATGGAACAAGATGTTCATAAAAGCATCAAAATAATAGTTTGATACTGACACACACAGAGTTCTTCCCATGTGGAGGCCTCATCATGTTTGCTGTGCCTTTCCGTTTGAGATAGGTGAGTTCAAATCAAGTGCAGACATGCTGTCAGGTCACCAGAATTAGCCCAGAGGTAGGAAGAGCTCTGACTCTGTCCTGACAGAGTCCTGACAGTCCCAGCAGGTCTCCGAAGAGCATAAACCAGTGCCAAATACTACTGCATATGAATCTCCCTCTATTCCCTCAATGCTGTGGGGATGTTTTGCAGGAGCTGGATGCCCTAGAGTCCCCACGGCTGAATGTGTGGGCAAAAATAGCCTTCTGACAAGGCTTCTACTAAGAAGACCTGCTGATTTCAGGTCCCCCACAAATCCTTGACAGTATTGCCTTTACTGTAGTAAGGCCAGGATTTCACTCATGTTTCTAAAGTGTAGCTCCTACCTGACAGATGATTGTGATTAGGACAGTGGGCAGTGGTTTTAATTCTTTGTAAGTTTCTCTTCTCTTCAGCACATAAACTACATGCCTGCTATGGTCATTTTCTTCCACTATTTTAGAGCAAAATATGAATATGGACATCTTAAAACTTGCTCTATTTGACCATGTGCAATTTGCTGGGGATCCATCTCGCTCAGCTGTAGGAGCCTAAAACTCTGATGTATTAGCAGAAGTAGGTCAGGTAAACTGCCCTCTGCAGATACCTGTCACAAAATGAGATGAATTCTGCAAAGGCCTCTTTTTTTTCACTGACTAGAAAGACAGCCATGAGGAACACGGTTGGACTGCAGCTTTTAGCTCTCAGAAGTCTAACTTAAGCAAGGGGAATCCCATCCTAGCCTTTTGCACATAATCAAGAAAACCAACAGTCTAAAATAATGTCTAGGCCTGCCTCTGGGGACAAGTCTTTTATTTTTCATTTAAACCTTATAAAAAATATGTGACCATCTGAAGTTCTGTGTTCTCTTCAGACCATGAGAAACCACAGAAAGGAGGTGGGAGCATTCAGGAAAACATCAGATTTGAGTGGAGTATGAATCGGTGATTGAACAAGTTATGTGTTTGCTGATCTTGGAACTCTAGCCAAGAAACACCAGATGTACTGAACAGTATTATTTATGTTGCAATTAATAAAAACACATCCATCACAGTTGTTCCTGAGTTGGCAAACAATATTATGACCCACACAAGTACACTGGGCAAGTATCAACATAATCAGCTCAGCTGCATTTCACCTCCAGCTATGCAGAGTGCACTGCCTGGGGGAAAATATTCTTTTTGCCTTGGAGCACCCTACATATTGGTGACTGACCCCTGAGGAGAACAAAAGTGCCATTGGAAATGATTACACCTGGGTTTGTCGTTTTGTGGCTGTTGTTTTTGTTATCACACAGGTTTTGTCTACCGAAACTGTACCAGCGAGGGTTGGTCAGACCCATACCCAAGACCTGATATCGCTTGTGGCTACAATGTCAACGACACGACTAATGAGGCTAGAGTGAGTCTGACTGCCTGTATCACAGACATGCTGCTTTGGGGTCCAGCAGGGGGAATATGTTAAGCAGAGGCTGAATGATGTTGCGATTTAACTGGGGTGGGGTTATTGTTACAGGTATTTTTCAGCAAATGATCGGAATGGGTTGCTCAGGGTAAAACTTCAGTAGCTGGTTTTACAAGAAAATTCATTTGTTAAAGAGAAGGAGGTGTTTTTCTCTTGGTATGGGTTGATTCCTACCAGCCAGTCAAAAGTAAAGATGTGAATATATGTTCCCCTGCAGCGTTCCTATTTCATGACTTTGAAGACCATGTACACCATTGGATACTGCACCTCCTTCGTGACGCTGACAATAGCCTTAGCAATCCTGTTCTCTTTTAGGTGAGAAGAAGCATCTCTGCTTTGTGTTTGGCCAAGACTTCTGGTCACCTCAGCTGACACAGATTTTTCTGTTGGCTTTCAGGGCAAGTTAAAAATTTAAGGAGTTCTGAAAACCTTCACAGAAATCACTCACCAAAATGATCTCAGAGCTTTGTCTCCTAGAAAAATGTCAGAGCTACTCCTCATATTGTGCTCTCCTGTCCTTTCCAAAATGTAGCTGGATTTATTTTGCTGACTTGCATTTGCACAACCTCCCTTCTGAGGTCTTCCCATGACTTCAGTGTCCCTTGGGCACTGTCTTTTTCCCTGCTGTTCTTTTCTCCACTTAAGACTGTGGCTAAAACTTTGCTCCAAGTGCCACTGCATTGATTTCTGGGAAGGCATTTCAGGCTTAGGGCAGTGATTTGACAGTCAGTTTATCTTCACGCATCCTTATAACCTGGAATTTGTACTTTGCTGCTTATTCAGTGAAATTAATTCCCCTTACAGTAAGTGTCAGGGCGGTACCTCTGGGCAGACCGAACGCCAGATACTTTGCAAACTCATCCTCAGGCTGCATGGCCTCTGGACCCAGATTACGTGGAGGCTTAACGCAGAAAACATTGCAGGCACAAGTGCATTGTGTAGGCAAACCAAATAAATCCACCATGGTGTTGATAAACACCTTGGGCTCATGTTACTCCAAAAGGGAGGGAAGGAAGGAGGGTACATCAAGCATATTGGTGTTAAATTGCAGTTCTGGCAATGTCCAGCGTAGTTTAGTACCTGAGTGGAGCAGAGGTGGCTTTGCCTTTTTTAAGGCCTTCCCTAGGATATTGCTCTTTGGAAATGCCTTAGTCTTCCTTTCACAGACAGGAAAACAGCTTTCTTAATTTGTCAGTTTAGTACTAATAAAGATTGTAACCTGCTGTTCACAACCTCAAGTTGTCTGTGTTGGCTAGAAATGTCACTTCACAGGATCTCTGTCTCTTTTTGTAACAGAAGACTTCGCTGTACGAGGAACTACATCCACATGCATCTCTTCACCTCATTCATTCTGAGAGCCTCATCCAACTTCATCAAAGATGCCATTTTGTTTTCTTCTGAAGACACAAATTACTGCGGGTCATACACGGTAACTCTCTCACCTTCCAGCTTGCTCCTTGCCTCAGTTTCTCTGCAAGATCCCAGCAGCAGTTAGTGTGCAGGGAGGGAAATATTTGTCTCAGCTTCCATTCAGCCTGAGGGGTTATGGGAGCAGAGTTCCACTGCTCTGTCTTGCATGCTAGTTTTTCCTGGCTGAGATGTCCCTGTTTGGGGTGAGTGCTAGTGGCATAGGGGCATACAAGCAGCCCAGGCTGGATTGTACACACAGAAGCCCAGATGTAGCTCCTCCTGACTACAGATGCCTTTGCAAGTGTTGGAGCAGAAGGCATTTAGGTTAGCCTGAAGTAGGCACCTACGTTCATCATCTTGATTGTGTTCACTATCTAGACACATTGACCCAGAAGTGCCTAAATATGGGTGTCTCAGGCTGTGAACACCACATGCACAACCAGAGTGGAGATTCTTACATGGATTTTAGATGAGGGGGGCAGGAAAAGTAAAAGAACACATTAAATATTGCTGACATATTGCTGTTTGAGATCTGGCAGTAAGATATGGTTTGCACCCAGAGAGCCTGGAAAAGGAATCTCCCACATTTTGAATTGTTTTTCCTTTTTCTTTTTATTGACAGCAAAGTGTCTTGAAAACTGTGAGGGAGGAGCACTGGTTCAATGCTTTAAACCAAACCCAAAAGAATTCCCCAAAGAAGGAAAACAAACATACAAAAAAAGGGCTTTCTGTTTGTTTGTTTGTTTGTTCACACCCTTCCCCCCCCTCCCAACATTGCTCTGGTTTTGTTGCTGAAAAGAATCAATCTTTGGAGCAAATGTTAACTTGTCCTTATTGACCCTTGTTCATAGGGAAAAAAAAGACTGACAAATACATTCACGTGCTTCTCTAAAGGGATGTCAGTGCTACTGATACTAATAAGGTAGTAGTAGTGAAAATCCTCTAAGAGAGACACTAACCCAAACCCATGAAACATTTGGTTCTTTCTAGCAAGCCAGTTGATTAATGAGTTTAGCAGTGCCAGTCCTGCTTTCTTGTCATGTAAATGTCTGTCTTAAGAACATCTGTTTAGTCCTTTAATTGCTATAAAATCTCTGTTTCCCAAGATTTATCTGCAGCTCACTCCCTCTGATTGAAGGTAGACACAAACCCAGGGTGAAACTAATTATCCTCTCTTTCCTCAGGCTGGGTGTAAGCTCACCATGGTCTTCTTTCAATACTGCATCATGTCTAACTACAGCTGGCTCCTTGTGGAGGGGCTGTACCTCCACAATCTCCTGGTTATTTCTTTCTTTTCGGAAAGGAAGTTCCTCTGGTGGTTCATCGCCCTCGGATGGGGTATGCTTCTCATTTCAGTAAGCGTAACTCTGGGTTTGTTTTGCCTGTGAGGTGGACTTGTGGAGCAGTAACTAGCTTTTCCAATTGCAGGTGCCCCAACCATATTTGTGGCTGCATGGACGACTGCTAGGCAGCTCCATGAAAATATTGGGTAAGTTCTGTGGGGTAGGGGAAGGTGGCACGCCGAGGGAAGCATGCAGTCCCATACAGGCATTCTGCTCATTTCTAACCACTGACAGCCAAGCAAACCAGCTACCACCCTGCTGTGGTGCAAGCCAAGTGTGTGTGGAAGTAGAGATCCAGCTGAGTGACCTGAGAAAGGGCCTCAAATTTCATTTTGGCATTTTCATGGGTAGGAAATAGCCTTCAAGTATGAGTTCAACCCATGATTTTTCCAGCATCTGTATTTGACTTTCTTCACTGCGAAACTTTGTTCCTTTTTCTTCTCCCCTACAAAATTTTGCACAGTAGTTGTACTTTAAAAGCAGGATATACTTTTGTCCACTCCAAGTGGACAATTTTCTGTCAGAAATGTTGGACTGCTAAGTGAGAATGGAGAAATTAATTTTGTTGAACAAGGGATCAGGAGCCCATCTGAAGTGCAAAACAAACTAAACCTCTTTGAAAAGACACTGGTGTTTTGATAACTGACTGCACCTTCTCTTCTATTTTTACAGGTGTTGGGACATTAACACTAATGCCAATACCTGGTGGATCATTAGAGGCCCTATAGTTTTCTCTATTTTTGTAAGTCTTTTCTAGGACAAGCAGATTTAAATTGTATTTTCAAATATGGTGAAGTCAGAGATCATCTATTCAACATGCTTTAGAAGTGTGTTAATGAACTGATCTTAGACATGTGTCTGCACTTGTGTCACATGAATTACTGCTTAAGCAACTTCTGCTCAGCAGGATTTAGCCAGTAACTAATGCCCCAAAGCTAAGTTCACAAGGAAAGCTAGAATGTCCTCCCAAGAAGCAAGAGCTTGAAGATCAGGTTTCCACATCCTGTTGATTTCATATGAACTTGGCTGGCTTGTGGAAGCTTGTTTTGGACTGTCTGAAGGAAGGCTCTGGAGGAGAAACGAAGTGGCTGTACATTTCAGTACAATCGCCTTTGTGTCTCCCGGTCAATGCCCCTCTTAGAAAAGCCAAAACCAACTTGCGCTAAACGACCACTAGCTTTTGTTTTCAGCAATGAAAGCAGGTCACAGGCTGCATGCACCCTGTGTTAGTGAACTGCAGTTAGACTACTATGGCATTGCTCACTGTGACAGGGCAGAGGCACTGAAACTCCGTGTGAACTTGCTCAGTACAAGGGAGTAAGGATGTCAAGAACAGTTTGGTACATATGATATTCAGCACCTATGGTTTGAGCTACTGCTGGTGCTCAGAACCAAGGGGCTGGAGCTGCTTTTTGCAGTTCTGCCTAACAGATTCTCTGTGATAAACCACTCTGCAACAATCTTTCTGAAACCCTAGTACGACAACATGCAATCTGCTAGTAACTGTAAAGTGATCCTCTGACACTCCAAATGAGAACCCAAAAGTCTGTTGAGGTTTCAGTCTTGCCAGTACGAGCCATTATGTTTGCAAAACACAAACTGTAGCACTTGCATATTCTCTTGGAAACCCAAGCAGCAGAAACGGTGAGTTAAAAGTTCTGCTCCCTTTACCACTGAGCAATCCTTCAAGCCCACAAGACAGGCAGGGCACCACACAATTGATTCAGAATCAACCTAACGTGGCCATATTTATTTAATAAAACAACTACAGGGGTCATTCAGCAATATTTAAATGCCATCAAGGCCCAGGCATTCTTCAAGGTAAATAGCACAATCTTAATTTATCTTTTGATGGCCACCACCCGCTATTCCCTTCAAAGTTTCCTCAAAGACTTGATCACACCCATCTTAGCCACTTAAGTCAGGAGCTGCCTGCGTAACTCTGCCTCTTTGCCTAAAAGAGGCTTTTCTTCAGCCCATAGCCACGGACAAACAAACTGCCAGTCCTTCAGAATTCAGATCTAATCTCTTTATTCCTCACAGCACACGGTCCTTAGCAGTTCAAAGAGCAGAAAATCAACACCGATAAACTCCTTTGTGCTTCTGGGCTAACATTCATTGCTGTGCTGCTCTCGGGAAATCCCTCCCGGCAGGAATCCCACCGCCCCCCCTTGCCCTGTAGTTTTCGTCTGCAAAACGTCCTAGTCTACATTGCTCATGCCTGGCCCAGTTGTTTAAAACCCCAGAATCTCCAGATCTGAACCTCCTTTTCCCTACCAACACCACAAATCATTTCAGTCTTTCCTTCACGTTCCTCAACCCTAGCTCCGCTCCTTTCCTCACTCCTCTCCAGCTTCCAGGCAGACAGCCTTCTCCAGGCACCCTCCAGGCACCCTCAGCAGCCCTGACCACGCAGCCGGTTGTTCCCTTTTTCATCCAATAATTTAGGGAACCGAAGGACATCCTGAGTCCGTCAGGTCTATAGCAGACTTGCTTCTCTTGAGGAAACCCAGCACCTCGGAACCCTGCTGCATCACCCACTGGCACGTACAAGCTGCCACGACGGGGACACGCCACTGTCGTGGTGCTTCCAAGTGTAGGGAAAGGTTAAGGACCTGCCACGGTCAGAGCTGCGAGTACAGGTCGTCGGACCCTGTGGGTGCGGGAGGAGCGCAGGGTGATGCCTGGAACCCTGAGGCAAAACGCAGATAAACCTGAGGTCAATCACCAGTGGTTACTCCCCGCTGGCTGTGGGAGAGGCTTGCTCAGGCTGGCTCTGCCTCTTCTGCCTTCCTGCTCCTTGCCTGAGGGCCAAACGAGCAGAAACATTGCTTCACCTTCACCCAAACCTAGCAGCAGATACAAGGTTTTATCTGATATCCACCCGGGGGAATGCAAAACGAAGATTTCAGTGTGACTTTTGTATTCCAACTTCTAACCACTTTGCCTCCGCCATCCCAAACCATGCTGTGGCTTTTGGTGGGGAGCAAATGGCAATTGCAGTCCCAGTTAACAAGCTTCAGTGCTACCCTTGTGGTAGGGTGCCAGTGGGGCCAGACTGCGCAGAGGCTGGCTGAACCACACAGCCAGAAGGGATCCTGCTGATACACCTGGCTTCCCTGCTTTTTGATGATTTGACTGGATTATAAACCCTGATCATCCCTGTAGTTAAAGCTGTGGCAAGTCAGTGAGAAAAGCAGCCAGAATTCAAGCACAGGGTGGCCAAGCAGGCTGGAAAGACAGGGATAAAGAGAGGGACTAGAATGGGGACAGGGACATCTGCAGGCCAGCCCCAGCCCCTCTATTCTGCCTGCTCAACCAAAACCCACCAAACTGCCTCTGCTGATACCTGGCAGTTACATAAATAGCTATGAGGTATCTAGTTTTGTAGTTTGGTAGTATTATTTGTCATGTCCTTCCTTCTGGTTTTTGTTTTGTTTTGTTTTTCAGATTAATTTCATTCTTTTTGTCAACATTTTAAGAATCTTGATGAGGAAGCTCAGCTCACCTGAAAGACGGAGCAGTGATTTCAGCCAATACAAGTATGTTCTTTGCATCACAACTTTATGCCACGTAAGCCCACCCAACGTCCTCTTGCTCCTTTCTACACTGACTTCCTCCTCTTTTTTTTTGTTTCCAGGAGACTTGCAAAGTCAACACTCCTTCTCATCCCTCTTTTTGGGATCCACTACATCATCTTCGCTTTTTTCCCTGAAGATGCAAGCAGCGGCACAATGGAGATTCAGTTGTTTTTTGAATTGGCTCTTGGATCATTCCAGGTAATATGTGACAAACAAGAAAAACAAACATAACACGGAACTCTGCAACAGAGCAGAGCCCCAATGGCAAAAGCAAGCTGCCAATTTCCCTTGAGATGCCTCATCCTCATTCAAAAGCTGAAACTGCAGTTCGAATTCTGTGACCATGATTCTTTTATCTTTTAGGGCTTTGTCGTGGCTGTACTTTATTGTTTTCTTAATGGTGAGGTGAGTTTTGTGTGTATAACATTCATTTTTATTGCTCAAGTATGCTTCATTAATCAGTAGGCTAAGTTGTCCAATGGATTACGCATTTTATCTAAGAGTTTTCTTCCCAGCTACCTAGTGTCACTTGTGAAATACCTCCTAGACTTGGCAAGCCTAAGTAATTATATGCCAGATGCAAACTTCACCTCTCAACTATTGTAGCCCTTTCATAAATCAGATAGCTTATTACTGTCTGGGAAAGGAGGGTAGGAGTACCATCCCACACAGGGTCACACTGGCAATCAACTGGTTCTGATGAATGGTGCTATTATCTGTCATCTCCTGGCTGTTTTCTTTGCTTGATCCTTGAGAGGGAATTTGTCAAAAGTTGTATCCAGTCCAAGTTTATAAGGACTCTCACAAGGTAAAGCTTTTGGAAGAAGGACAGTTGCCTTTGCAGTCATTATAGTAACTCCCAGGCTTCTGGGCTAGGAACTTGCACTCTGAAATGCTGCTGGTAGAGGTGGCAGTGGGGGGAACATTATCCAAACATGGGAGATCCTGAAGTTATGGGAAGGAAAATCTCCTAACCATTAGTGTCTAAAGTTGTAAGAAAAAGTCACACTAAAATGGAGGAGGGGTTCAAAACATTTTGACTAACCCTTTAACAGGGCTCAGAAAAAGTTTGGAAAAGAAAATCTGACTTTGTTTTTTTTTTCTTTTTCCTTTAACCTTAGGGTGCCAAACTGTCCTATTTTTAAAGTAAAATAAAAATCTTGAAAAACTGAACCAAACACTTTCTAAGGTCAGATAAACCCTCTGAACAATTTCACTGGCAATTAAACAGAAAAACAGGGTAACAGAAAATTGTGTATCATTAGAAATGACAAGAGACAGGCCCTACCCAAACCTTTCAAACTAGGGGTTAAATAAATAAATCCAAACCTTGGCGAAGGTAACCTGCTCTCCTTTTCCTGTTATACTGCTCTCCACAATGCAGGGCTCCAAGATAAACTAGCTGAACTAAGTATTTTGTGACCTTTCTACGTAGGTTCAGATGGAAGTTAAGAGAAAATGGAGGCAGTGGCGTTTAACCAAACACTTCCGTCAGCATCTCAGCACCTCAGCAAGCAATGGAGGAAGTGGCTTGACTCAAGAGATGCAGATGGTGAGGTCAAGCCCCCCAGAGCACTGGAGAGAGCACCAGGGCACCCTCCAAAGATCAAGCATGCTTTAACACTGTGTGCCTGGAGGATACCTCCATGCTCAGATGTGCATGGTTAAGTCCCATGGACCGTGCTGGGAGTCTTGTGTATGTTTCTGAGAGCGGGACTTGGCTGCAGATCAATGGCTCTTGAGGCACATCTGTTCATTTGTATCCTCTGTAGCACCAGAGTTATTTTGCAAGGTAAAATGGGCCAAAACATGCTCTTCCTTGGGTTTCTGGCCACAGTCATTTGTGCTTCTTTCCACATCAATATTTTTCAGCTGCTATTTCTACCTTAAACGTGACCTTTCATTTTCCATGTGGCTCTCCAACTCTCCAGGCTAAGCCAGTCTGGTGAGTTTTAGATGTTCTTTATCCCTTCTGCTGTTGAAACTTGGAGGACATTGACTTATGTACGATGAAGGTTATCACAGAATGTTAGGGGTTGGAAGAGATCTCAAAGGATTATCTAGTCCAACCTCCCTGCCATAGCAGCATCACCTAGAGTAGGTCACACAGGAATGCATCTGGGTGGGTTTTGGATGCCTCCAGAGAAAGAGACTTAACAAGCTTCTCTGGGCAGCCATCCTTTGGCACAGCCCATGGGTTTAAAGTGCAAAGTTAATCTCTTAACACTTACCAAGATTCAAAGTCTTTCTTTTGTGGTGATTTATGATGGACACTGAGATCATAAAGCACAGATGAGCTCCTGTTTCCTCTCTGACTGCATATCCATCACTCAGGCATGCTTAAATAACAGTTTCAGACAGTTTTCTTCCTTTATGTGTTCTAACAGTGGAGACCTTGGAATTAAGACTAGTCCAATCTGGATCTCCATGTATTTTTGAAATGGTAAAAAAGTTATTTTAGTATATTACAAGGTGGCCAAGGAAGCTTCAGTAAGATGATGCTTTCCTATTGGGTGTGCATCTGAGACTTGTCCAGCTAGTCTTTGAAGGGAATCAGTGAAAGCCCTTTAGACACTTAAAACTCAGCTGACCTGGACTACAATATATCTTGTAAAAAACCCACCACAGTAGCTGTCAAAAATCTCTGTGATCACTCAGTGTCTGAAATCTGCAAGACTGTGCACTGTAATATGCTGTCACAAGGTATCTATGCTTCTATTACAGCTTTATGTTCTTAGGGATAAAATTGTTAAGTAAATTTCCCTGGCTTGTATGGGAAAGGGATAAAAGAATTCATTTGGCATGTACAATCAAGCCTCCTACTTAATTTTGTATCAACATTTCTCTAGCTGGGGAAATTCTTGCCTGGTTTTCTTCAAGGTCAAAGATGACTGAACAGGAATTGAGGGGCATTTATCACATTTCTCCCTCAATCGCCTATGAGACATTGGGAAAATGTGCATAGTATGTCAAACAGTGACCGAGTGGCATTCCCCAAATGCTATGCCAAAACTGCTCCAACCAGCTTTTGTCATGGTAGACTTCTGCCATTTTACCAGAAGGCAAACGTGCAGAGAAATTAGAAGGATTGCTTTCAAAGTTAAATTACCTATGCAGAAGCAGGTTTTGGAGTGCTATTGGCACTGTTTTCAAGGTAAAAATATCTTTCTCTCTCTCCTGGTGCTGAGCGTTGACAGCAGCATGTCCTCCCGGGTGAGGCACCTGGCAGCCCCACTGATGGTAGCCAGGCAAGGAAGGGTACTGGGCGGGAGGGAGGCTTTTGCCTTTGCTCTGCTCTCTCTTGCAGTTTGCTTTGCCTGCTGATGCAGGTCACCCAGCAGTGGGAGAATTGATCCTCTTTTAAACCAGGGAGGGGGCTGGGAAATCAGATATAAAGCAGTGAACTGCTAAGCATTTAAAATAATTAATTTTAAAGTTATGTTTCTGGAAATGCAAAGTTTTGAGTCGATTTTGTCCTTTAAAACTCAGCCAAAGCAAGTGGAAGGAAGAGTAGAAGCAGAATCAGTCCTGTGACCAAGGAAGAAGTGAAAGCCCAACCATGCACGTTTGGATGACTTACACTAAGCCCGCAAACTTCTTGAGGGTTCACTCAGTGCCAGCACAGCTAACAAGTCAGATAATTCCAAAAAAGATACAACCATTAGTCTAATTTTCTCTCTGGCCTACAAATAAGACCAAGAAGAGTGAAACAATTTTCATGTTCCCTGTTTAAGAATTAAACATTTATCAGCTGAGCCGAAGCAGCTGTTTGTTTTAAATGCAAGTGCCTTCTTCCAGCATAAATGAAGAAATACAGATTCAGAGATACAATAACTTATAATAAATTAGATCTGGTGCAATTACTGCCTCTCCCATAAGCCAATGCAAGAGCTCAGCCCTGCAGTGCTGAGTCAGGTGGAGCCCAGGCTGAATGTGATACCCATTTGTACAGGAGTCCTTGTGAAACAGGGATGAGCCACAAGCCCCAAAATAAAATGATTCTGGGCTTTATATATTTTTATATATATATATAGTTCTAGTACAATTTATTGTTTTATATAGCCATTTTGGTTCGATTTGGCTTTCCTGAAAACAATGAAACCCAAGAAGTGCTCCCAGATCCCTGCATTACATGTTTGCTTCTGGTATCAAGCACTGGCCTGGTCTGTATGAAGGGCTGAGTTCCATAAAACCCCTGTATGTCAGCTGGCCTTTGGAGTCTTTGGCTCTTTGGGAAAAGCAAGTCCACTTGGAGAGGTGCCACAGCAGGCAGGCCCAGGTGTTACAATGCTGTGACCTGGATGTAGAAACCTGCCGACAAACACCACCATAGTGGGACAGGTTCTTATCTTGCCTGTCTTCTACGCAGGCAACGCAAAAACACGCTTCACTGCTGGAGACTTCCTTTTGAATAACTGTGCTGAAGAATACTAAAGAAAAGAGTTACTCAGCTCTGGGAATGCTGACATGTTTATAAGCAGATGGAGAGGAACAGGAAAGCAAATCTCAGTGAGCAATGCTTAAAGGCAGATGAACCGGTGTAAGGCCCGCAGACTTCAGGCTCAGTAGCCCAAAACTACTGACACAGGCTCCATATTCAGAGTTCACCCATTTTGCTCCTCATTATTCAATGTAAAGCAGGCCTTTGTTATCAGTAAATATGACTGGAGTACCATCTTTCAGACAAGTCATTGCTATCTTTGTTCTGGGACACTGGTGACAGCCTCTGGCTACTCAGTCCAAGTGCCCTGAAAAGCCAGTGGCAGCTCTGCAAGCCAGCAGTGCAGGCAGCAGCTCCAGCAGCCTGAACACTTAGATAACACTCAAGGCTGGATTTAAGAGGAAATGATTAATGTTTTTCTCTACCAACATAGCAACAAGGAAGTTCCAAGAAAGACCATCAGAAGCGAAAAGTACTGTTGTTGTGCAGTGCATAATTACATTGTGCAACTTCTCACTGGGCAGGCATAGGGGGAGCTGAGATAGGACTTTTTCAGAAAAGGGTGGCTCCAGTTCAGAGGAGGTGGATACACCCAAAGGTGAGAGGCTCCTTCCAGGACACCCCACCCCAGGACAGACCTTTCTTTCTTAAGCAAGTTGATACAGAAGGTTTAGAAGAAGGGACATTACCTGCTTACCACATGTCCCAGTAGAAGGAAGGAGAAAGCAGATGAGAATGGTTCTTCTGTGATCACCTTCCTCTGACTCATAAAAGCAAGCAAATCTCAACCCCCAGACCTGGTTCCTTCCAAGCACAGCTGATTAAGGCAATTTAAACTTAAAATCAAAATACCTGTAGCAGTCCACAACATCTCCCTAGCTAGCAGGTCCTGTATTGAGACAGGCCCATGACCTCTCCCCTCATAAAGCAAACACTGGGTGCTAATTAATCTTGAGATTACATAAATTCAGTGGTGAAGCTGGAAATTTGTTTTCCTGACATTTGACTAAACCTGTTATTACAGGGAGTTTGGAACAAAAAAAAAAAAAAACAAACAAAAAGCTGTATAAATACATTTGTACTCAGATACCACTTCTGCAGTCCGAATAAGCAGAGCTGGGGAAAGAGCAAGGATGCTTCAAACATAGGGTGCAGTGTGGGAAAAGGGAGGCGAAGGACACAGGAAAGAGCTCTTTAGCTGGTAAACAGAGCACAGGCAACAGCAGGAAATCATTAAGAGCCTACGAGGTTATCTCTAATTCCCACAAAGCAGCACAGCTGACTGCTCCTCTTGTTTTGCAAGGCAAGAAAGCAGTGCTGGCCGCTTGGGTTGGTGAGGACATGTTGGAGGGGAAAGGAGTGCACAGCGGCCCCAGCTTCCTTGATCAGAGCTTGGCAAAGCACCAAGCAGTTGTTTCTTCATCAGTCTAGCTGGGTAAACACACAGAATGGTGCCTGGGAGATTAAGTAAACCCTACTCATCCCCTTAAATCTGCACCCCAATATCTAAATGGTAAAAGAATTACAGTTGCCTTATTTAAAAGAAATTTATTTAACAAACTTCAGGAATATTGCTTGACACTTTCCACAGGCTTCAGAAAATGAACAGTTACGCATTGCTGGCAGGCTGCTGTATATAAGACAACCTACAAGACAATCAACCCTGTTTTGTAATATTTAGCCATCAAAACACATCTCCCAGTGATAGTAAGTCAAGAAGTACTACAGAAAGCCAGCTGGGAAAAAAAAGTTACTGTATTTTCCCTAGAGGATTCCCTACCTCCCCCAACAAAAGGCCTCTTCTTCAGCTAGTAGAGGGCAACCTAAAATCACTCACAATTGCACCAAGTCTTGTGTGAACTCAATAGCCAATTGTCCACTGCCTCCCTCAAACCCGAGTGGGAGGCACCAGCTTGGGACTCAGTCTGGCTATGCTGCCTTCCTCAGGGAAGTGGCTGGGGCACTGCCTCCCACTAGGACTAAAGGGAGTACACACAGAATTGATTTCCAAGTTTGGATGTCACCACAAAGGCACTCATTACATCCATGTTTCTAGACAAGTCGTGGACCCCCTTAACCTCATGTCCTGCCTGGCATGGGCACCTCTAGGCATCACAACTGATTTATTGGTTAGTCAAGGCACTTTATCACGTCATAATACCAAAGTGCAACAGTTTCAGACGGGACTTCGCAGTCTCCTTCTGGGCTTAAGTGGCTCTGCTAAAGGCAACAGCACTGTTCATGCAAGCATCTGCAAGTTCAGCCCACCGGCACATCTTCCAGCAGTGCAATTCAGGGAATCAAAAGCACCTGCACAAAGAGACACAACCACAGTGCAGTTTTCCAGAGGCAGGTTAAGGGCACAAGTCCTTCTTCTCGAGAGTGGATCAAGAAACCCTGACAGAACCCCCAAAATTGCAGTTTCAGGAGTTGGCTGCAGAGCACAGCTCTGGGCGCTGTCTTGCCAGAAGGAGGGGCAGATTCGTCTGCGAAAGCACAACTGGCACCATCCAGAGCAAGTCTTGTCTGAAACTGCATTGCAAAACAGGCTTAGGAGTGTTGTCTTAAGAAGTTATGGAAATCTGAGAAGGAATGGAGACTATTTTCATGAAGGCAAGACCATCCACAGGACCACATTCAGCAAACGTGCAGGTATGCTCAGGCAGGACTTAAAGAGTCTTCGCTGTCTGAGACAAAGCTGTTCACTCCTAGCTTGCCTGCACAGCCTTCTCAACCTCTGTGCTATGATGCTTTTGTTTCAGGTGAAACATTGTGTCATTAGAACATTGTATTGTCACTGCACAGGAAACCAAAACCTCACTCAACAGAGATGAAACCCGCAGAGCCATCTGTACTTCGAGAGCACAGACAGCTTTACCAGCAGATAGAAAACAATAAAGCAGGAACTTCAAAACGCTCAGAAAACAACACAGTTCTGTAAGTTGGACAGGGAGGGCATGTGCAGGACAACGAGCCTCCAAGGTCTCCTGCTGAGTCTTCTCTCATTTTACATCACATACCATGGAAAACGTCAAAGTTGCAGTAATTTTAGAGATCTTGACTCAGGCATTGGCAGAAGAAAGACCAGTCTTAATATAATTTTGCTCAAATTTCTTTGTATTTTCATCAGCTGTGGCAGATTAGAACTGCCCTCATCAACCCACCCCCACCTTAGGCAATCATGGGCTGCTTCTCCTCCCAGGCCCACTGTTGATGAGGGGAAGGACTTGGGCCTGTTCAGGAGGATTTAGAGCTTTCTCCTCCAGAAAAAAATGCTACAGGAGACTCTCAGCTACAGGATGAGCAGACTTCCCATTGCCCCAGAAGGACATTCCAACAACTAAAACACACTCCAGAGGAGCACAGGGGTGTCAGCATGGTCTGCCCGGCCACAGTGCACACCTAAAGCCCCTGCAGAGCTTGTCCCTCTTGCCTCAAAGAGCAAGAGCAATGCCCCATTACTGTGAACAGCAAGGGCTGTGAGGGGGTCAGACTAGGCTGTGTCTTACAGAGGTGGCAGAGGAGCAGTGGCAGTGAGAGTCTGTGAGCTCAGGAATACACTCTCCTGCCTGAGGAAGGCTTCACAACCCTTTCCTGTATACCTGCATCAACCAACATCTTCCCTTGGCCCCAGGACAGCTACATCTCCCCACACCTCTGCCAGAAATGTCCCAGAACAACAGAGGAAAGGACAGATACAGGGAATGTGCCAACAGGAAACAAAATGAGTGACTATATTGAGAACCACGTGCCTTCTCTTTTGAAAGAGAAGTGAAGGAGTGAGATCCAGTGAAGATTTTCAATACTTCACACCAGTGAGCATGGCTAGTAATAAATCATCTGCCTTTGAGATGGAGCAAAGCCATAAACACACCAAAGTTGTCTCACACTCATTGCAGGCTCCGGAGTATGGGAGAAAGCATAGCAACCCCAAATCCATAGCAGTACAGGCTTTCTGCAAAGCCACAGAACAGCCCACGTGTGTAGATAAGTCTGTCACCTCCCTGGGGGTCTAACAGAACACCATCTTTAATCCAGTCTTCCAGGAAAGCACACTGCAGTGGCAGCTACTCCCAGTCTCCGCTTTGCCCATGTTGTGCGGCTCTCCACACTGCACAGTGGGCGGGTATGTCTCCTACAGGCACCAAGACTGATTCATGCTTTCACTCCTTGCATACAATTTAAGACATGGTGTCCTTTTCAAACTTCATTAGACTCCCATTTTTGTATTTTTTTTTCCAGTCTAATTGGCAAAGCTGTTTACATAAAGGCAGAGGTACACCCTTTGTGCCTAGATTTTGCAAACCCTGTTCCTGGGGTGTGTGAGGCTGTTGATGTGAAGTCCACTGATTCCGTTAAGGAAGAAGAGGAAGGCAGCAATGAATTCACACCAGTATGACAGTGTGAAGCCTGTGAAGGTGAGGTGATCCTTCATGAGGATGGAGAAGCTCAGAACCCCAGTGGCTGACAGTAAAAATGAGACAAGGATGAGAATTGAGCCCATTGACCACTTCTGCCTTGCATTGGCATCATCACAGACTTGAGACACCATCAGCAGCTCCAGGCCAAATATGGCTACCACAACAGCAAAGGACACCATGCTTCTTATTGGAATCACCCCCACGCTCAGCCCCTCCACCTTGGTGAGGCTGAGGTCAGTGACACACTTCAGGACACTGTCGTTGTTCACGGTGCAGAAGTGCCACAGTCCAAAGAGCTGACCTCTTGCAAACAGCCAGCGGCCATCACAGATGGAGATGGACGACAAGACCACCGCTATGGCCACGCACAAGATGATCAGGCCCCTGATGAGGGTCTCAAAGAAGGATTTCTGTGGTCTCCGGTGGGCCAGCAGCCTCTGTGCCTTAAAGGATAGTGGGAGGAAGAAAAAACTTGAGTTAATGGCACTACTTACGAGTGAAATGCAGCCAAAGGGACAAAGATGTGGGACTTCAGCCTTTGAAGTGATTTGCTTCTGCACATCAAACCCTTCTTGCAGACTAAGGCAGTGGTTACAGGCCGTACCCAAGAGAAAGGAAGGGTGGGTGAAGCTCTCCCGGTTCCCTGGCTGCACGAACAATGCTCCCACGTCAAGGTCCGGGTTCGGGATCACAAAGGCTCCAAGCTGGGAAAAATCCCTGCCCCACGGCCCCTGCGGCACAGCCTCGTGCTCTGGCAAGGCTGGAGGAACCCACTGGCACCTGGGAGGATGGAGACTGACGGTTGGGCCGAGGGAGGAGGCAGAAGCAGAGCGGGGGGGTACCCAAGTGCTAGCACTGTCCTTCTTTTCCCACAACTTTCCTGGGCTGCAGCCAGCCGGGGTCCCCTGCTCCTGGCGGCAGCAGCAGCAGCGGTGAGCGCTCGGCTCCTCAGCCTTACAGCTCGGTTCCCCAGCGGGCGCAGGTCTCCGGCTGCAGCCCCTGCTGACCCGTATGGGGAACGCACGCTCCCCTGCCTCTCGAAAGGGGCCCGAAATGTAGTTAAAGGCCAAGTCAAGCAGCCCGCAGCTTGCTCCAGCCCTGCGCGGCGGTGAACAGCGAGCCAGGTGCGGCGGGAAAAGCGGCTGCAGCCCCGCCGGTGGAAACGGGAGAGCCACGGACCGCGAGAGGTGCCGCCGGTCAGGGGAGGCTAGGGGGAATCCGGCCGGTTGGAGCTCGCAGCTGTGGGGAGAGTCGGGGCGACCCCGGCCGCACAGAGACAAGCCGAAGCAACAACCGCACGGCCGTGCGATGCGCGGTCCGGCTAACCGGAGCCTTCCTAGTGCCCCGTCTCGGCCGGGAGACGACGTACCTGCGCCCCGATGGCGGTCATGCTGCCGGCAGCACCAAAAGACGAAGGCAGCCTCTGCCCGCGGCTTTTTATGTCCCCGGAGGGCGGCGGGCAGCCCTCCCGCCCGCCACGCCTGAGGGGCCGGGGCGCCCTCCGGGCCCCCCCGCGGCTGAGTCAGCAGCGCAGCCCTGGCGGGCGGAGCCGGGCAAGGCTGCTCCGCTCCCCAGCGTGGCCTGGCGTAGCGGAGAAAGGCAGCGCAGCGCTGGCCCGGGGCACAGGCTTGCCCATGCCCGGCCTAGAGTATGGCCGTTCTGGGAGGTGGTGTCCCGGACGGCAGCGGCTCCTCTCGCCGCGCTGCAGCCTCATCTCCTCCTCGTGTGCTACCGGCTGCTGAAGAGCTCCAGCCTTGTTACTCGAGGCTGTGCTTATGACCCCGATGGCAGGCTTTCGTGCGACAGGGAAAAAGCCCGGGACCCGTTCGTCCACACGCGGCGCCCACAGCTATTTGGGAGTCGGGTATTGCAGAAGGGTGTTGTAGAACGCCGTGCATCGCTCCAGAGCCTTTCCCGTGGGTGCAGGACTGTGCACAGCCATACTCTGAGCCTCAGAATACAGTGAAATCACTGCAGAAGAGTTTCTGGGCTCACAGAGCTGTGCACAGCCATACCCAGCCTCAGAACACAGTGAAATCACTGCAGAACCATTCCTGGGGGTGCAGGGCTGTGCACATTTTCCAGTCACAGAACACTGTAACACCCTGTCCTGCCCGTCCTCTGCCACTGCCTGGCGGTGTCTGCTCCCAGTGTTTGTGTTTCCAAAGCCACTTGGACACCAGTTCTCCTCCCTGCTCGCTGTGATTGTGGCCTCTCACCTTGGGCTGTGTGCATTCTCTCTTATCTGTTACCAGAGTACTTAACCTTATGTATCTCTACCTGTACCATCAGCAAAACCTCCTTTGCTCATAAAGATTTATGTCCTTGATCTTTTTTTTCCTCACTCGTGTTTTGCCATCCTCAAATGAATTACTGATTGCTTACTGCCTTTTTGGGGGGAGGGAGAGGGGAGGTGAGCAGGGGGCTAGGGGGTAGACAGGAAAGAAAAAAAAAGCCCAAGGAAGTTGTGTTTTGCTGTGTCATCAGAAACTCTTGTGGTACTGCCAAATTCTGATTTTGATTCCAGTGAAGAGGTCTGCAGTGACTCCACAGGCTCCTGTGGATAGACTCATGGGCTCTTGTTCTAGGCCTTCCTCACAAAGTTGGGGCCAGGATTCAACCACTCCCTTTCTAGCCAAAAGGAGTTGGAAGGGTCTCATTCTCCACCACGGGGTGGTAGGAGTTATTGTAACATTACCCTTTTTTCCAGCTTCCATTTCTGAACAAAACAAGTTGTCTATATAAATTGTCTCATTGTTCTAATCTCTACACAATTTCATGAGAGCTTTCTGTGTTTCCTTTAAAAATACAAATATATCTGCTGTGATTTGGCTGCAGGCATTTTCTGTGACTAATGAGTGTTCTGAACAGTAGATTCAGGTTTCGCACTTCACATTTTAGTGATAAATTATGACCTTTTTTGTTCTCTCTTCCTGCAAACCCTTCAGTTGAATTGTTTTTCTTCAAAGCTGTATACAGTATTAGATTAGATTTCTATCAAACACTCAATTGGGATTTTCCACTTTCGCAACACATGAAAAATTTTTGCAAGGTCTGCTGTTACAGATTCTGTGGGTTTGTGATCTGCAACTTTTTTTGTTTTGTTTTTGTTTTCTGGGTGTGTTATCCAAGCTAGCAGACTTAATGCTTGCATCCATTTCATTTTAGGTTCATCAGATGATATGAGCTTATGAACATCCTTGACTATTTATTCCACAGGTTAAGCAGCATTTCCATATTGCAACATTCAGACTGACCCTACCCTTCCACTTCTAAATTTAATAATATTTATGCATTTTCAGCTCAAAAAGGACCAGCAGGTTTTGCCTCATTTGCTGCATGAACTTAAACACTGCTTGCACAAACTATGCCAAGCAGATGAAGGTTTGGATCAGGCAAAATAAACCAACTCTTACCTGCCAAAACCCCTCACGACTTACACTTTCTGTAACCCAGGCTCAATTCTGTAAAGCATTAGGCAATTTGGCCCTAATTAGAAAAACTGTTAAGCATAGATCAGCCTTTAAAATGTGTGACTCACTATAATGACTTTAGCAAGTTCAAGAAACAATTTTTAACAGTGAGGTGTATCCTGCTGAATAATATATATATCTATATATCTATCTTTTTTTCCCCCCTGTAGTAAGACTCACATGAGTAAACACGTGCACAAAAAGCTTTGTAGAATGAGAAACTTAAAGGGGTTACTTTTGAAACCAAAAATGATCCCTGTCATACTTGTATTGGAAAAATGGTTACAAAGCTTACACTTGGGTCCTTCAGTAGAGACACAGTTATCTGCCAAGCTAGTTCATTGAGGAAAAGGACAGTTTGGTGATGGCACTTTTGCTGCCAATACAAAATTTCTTCAATATTTTGTATTTACTTTTCCCAGATATAAGCCAGAATGAAACTTGACTTGTAATTAATAACAGCACTGGATTTGTACTTTCGGATTCACTCCTTAATAAATTCAGGGGTGAGAAGGGTGATTGTAACAGTTATGTAAATAGCATGGTTACTAACAGTTTATGAGCACTTTGTTTTTGTTGTTGCTTGGCTAGAGATACCTTTTGATAAAGATGTCTGAAGTCATGAAGCCTGTTAGAACTGTGCACTTTTTCCTTTTACTCATTTTGTTATGAGACAGTGAAAATTTTCTCCATCTTTTAAAGAGATATTAAAAAAAAAAAACCAAACCAAACAACCCCCCCAAAAAAACCCAACCCAACCAAACCAAAACAACCAAACCCAACTCCCATCCTTCCCCCTACCCCCCAAAAAAACCCCAAAACCCAAACCACCACCAAAAAACAAGATCCAACCCCCAAAACCCCAACAGAATCACTTGAAGAGAATTGTGGAAAAAATACCTTGAGGTTATTTTGAAAAAAATCTCATGTGACAACAGTGTTTTACAATCACAAGTGTTCAGTCCCTTAAAAAGAAAAATAAGATATGTTTCCCCCCCTGAAAAATACATTACCTACATGGTAACACAATAAATGACCTTTAAAGAACTTCAGATGTATTTTTTGTTCAGCTGTGTTAATGTAAGTTTCTTGGGATATTGCCAGTTTCATTATTTTGTTTAGAAAGTCTCTTTTCTCTATTGTTTAAGAGAGTATTTCACATCCTATCCCTGGAGAGAAAGTTTTCAGGGAAATGTGTTCATAAATAATGGAAATTACCAGAGACTGCAGTAAAACATGGAAAGAGTTCACTTAAAACCACAAAAAGTTTAACACTGAAGTATCTGTTCCAGCTTTTCTCCTGCAGAAGTCCAGAGAAGGCTCAGGACTGAAGTCTGAGGGTCACCAGGGACATAAGGAACATTACCTGAAGTATTTCACTTTGAGGCAAAGTATAACACAACCAGTCCAGGTTCATCTAATCAAGTTGGTTACTTCAGTAAATTCATTTGCCTATTGAATAAAATTCTTTCTGATCATGTCCTTAATTCTTGGTGTAGGAATTGATCTGACATTTAAACTGTCATTCTTGTCAGATCTTTATTTCAAGGTGTCTTTCCAGACAGAAGATCTGATTTTGCAGACAAACAGATCTTCACTATATTGCAGACAGACTTTGGGAGATTCCCGAAGCATTAAAGAATGCCAGACCTCAATAAATAAATCTGTGTACTGAGTCTAACAAGCAAAATCCAGTAGCCACTGGTAGAAATGGGAATAAAAGATCACTGCAGCCAAACTTTGTGTGAATTTTCAATTCTAGAGTTAACATAACCAAGCTATGTTTAACTTTCACAGATATGCTGGTTCTAGAGGAAATACAAACTCCTTCTATAGATGGTGAGATTCATGCCTAGAATAGATTAATGTTATTTACACTCTAAATGACGAGCTGAAGACTGAACAGCTGAAGATTGGCTGGTTTATAGATCCAGGTTTGAAGATACTAAAAAAAAAAAAAAAAAGTAAATTAAAACAGATTCTATCTTTTGTTGTGTTCTATTAATTTTTCACTTCTGAGTTTATTACTGTGACTCTCACTCAAATGTGTTGTCTCTGTAATACCAACTTACCTTACCTCTAAGCAGCTTCGACAACTTGGAACACTGCATAACCCTCTTTGGGTGACACCTGTGGTATTAAGAAACCTATTCAAGACAAAATATATTTTCTTTTTTGTTTGCCCTAATTTACAACAAATCCCACATCATTTCTCAGATGCCCAGTCACCTCAAAGCACTATTGCCCAATATTGTTTTCTCTGAGCACTCAGAGGGCAGAGCAAATATTTTAAACAGCAGCAAATACAGCTGTCATTTATTTTTAGCAGTATCAGAGTCAAATAAGTTCAAAGGTTAAAATACTTGCATTGTGAAACTAGATGACTCCAGATGAGGACTGAAGAATTTTGACAAACTGTGGTACACCACAGCCAGCCTTGGAGTGTTTTTCAGTCAGACAGAAAACTCAGCTTCACAGGGTTGAAAAATCTGTTCTGGGCCTTAAACAGCACACAAATACTGATTTGCTAGATCTGTGCTAGGAGTGTAGCACCTTCACATATTTGCAAAGTGCAAGCAAAATCCACAAGAAAAATAAAACAAACAGCAAGGAAAACAACATCCCCTTTACAACTTATCTCCAGTTTCACTGGGTGCCAATCAGCTTGTTTCTCTGTGCAAGAACTAATAGCAGGAGCACAAGAGAAGTAACACTGTCTTATCAAACGCAAGTTAACATTTATTACTGCCACATCCAAAGTCCAGATTCTGTCCTCCGCACTCCGCAAACTCAGCAAACCAGACCTGAGTGCATGTGTGCCAGCTGGCCTCTGACCTCTGCCGTGTTGGGCTTGTCTCAGTGCACGTCTTTTCCCTTCTGCAAGCACACCAAGGATCAGGATGTTGCTGGCCTGTCTTTGATCTAATACAGAGGAAATAGCAGCAACTCCCTGAACGCATGTCAGAACAATTCCCTGTTCTGCAGCACTGCCCAGCCATCAAAAGCATCTGCTCCTCCACCAAGAGTGCCTTACTTTGGGCAGAGCAATGGTTCTAGAGTTTTATTTTGGTTTGAGACTTGCTCCTTGTTTGAAATCTCAAGGCTGTATGGCTTAATGATTGTCTGGTTTTACCACCTTATTCATCTAATAAAAGCAATTACCTCTACCTACAAATCTGTTCATAGGTGATCTTAAACCACCACTGCCCTAGCATCACTATTGCCAAAGCATTATTTATGCAACCCAGGAGTCCCATACTCCATACCAGCAAGCACTACATGGACAGTAAGTCAGCAATGTTTTCAGGCAGCCCAACACTCCATGCATTTACAGAGGTACATCCTGCTACCAAACAACCAAACCAACTCAGTCCTCTTCAACACTCTTCCTGTAGTGTCAGTACCTATAGTTAATAGCTGTACAGTCAACTTCTGTGTTGCTGCTTCTCATTACCAGCACTGCACAAAAATCTGTACCTTTTTTTCTGGCTTAGTGCCTTTCATGCAATCTCTTACTGTGTAGCTCTTACTTCCATAGCTTGAATTTTGTTCATCTCTCCCAAGGCCAGATTCACTGCCAAAGGGCAAATGAAATAGTGAGACCACAGATGTTACTTTCCTAGGGAAGGTGAAGCTGCAAGCAAGAAGGTGCTACCACAGTAAAAATAAAATACCTAAATAAAGGCATCCAAGGTAGAGTTCTCTCAGCCACTTGTACCAAGCGGCAAACGGCATCATTTGTAAGCATGAGGCAACATGTAAAAGCCTGGCCAAGATCCAGCCCTCTCTGGGATAAGCCCTGTGTACACAGCTATGTTTTCCTAATGCCAGACAGGTATGAGAAAGAACTGCACTCTAACAGTTAAGTCTCATGGGGAAAATACAGCCAAATGAGCACTATGACATAGAATTGGCTGCTAACAGCCCACTCTTTAGACAGAATCCAATTCCACTGCTTTAGCAGTCAAAAATCCTGACAACACCTGCCTTGACAGAAAGCATGTTAGTGCAGCACAGCATGCTCACAGTGCATCCAGCAAATGAACATTTGCCAGGATGAGCTACATTCCGCTACAGGTTGGCAGAATCCTCCAAGGATAACCAGCCTCACAAAATACACTTGTGAAGATGGAGCTGGCTGTGGAATTGAGGGCTGACAAAGGGCTAAAACCATCTCTTGTGCTGAACACCTGGTTCTTACCCTCTTTTGCAAACTGAATGTAATTAACACAATCTCAAATAACTAACAGAGGATACAAGAGGAAAAAAAAATCCTATATTACTCACCCAGAACAAAAAAGAATAAACCTTTTTCCATGTAGCAGTGGCAGGGGGCACCCAGCCTAAACTGCCACAATGGGAAAGAGGGAAAAAAACTCTCCATTATTCTCAACACATTTTAAAGTGCAAACAGGTAGCTCCAAGAGCATTTCCCTTTAGAAGCAGCAAAGGAGTAAAGTCATAATTTTTGGAAGCATGTGAAGTAAAATTATCTGGAACACTTACCACTAGCATAAGGAAATACAAGTTAGATACTACATGCTGTGTAACTTAGTACAGAACTATGTATTTAGCTAGACAAATAGGCAAAGCTAGATTTCATCCCTATATATTTCTATAAATCAATTGCTTATATGAGTATCATTTGAAGTCCTCACCTGCTCATATGCTAATCAATACAACAAGAATGAGAATATCTTATACCTGTACAAGGTTGGACTTTGTTCTTCTAGGCTCTACGCTGGAATCATTTCGTGGCACATTTTAAAAGCAAAGTCTCCCTTTCCAGCATCAGCACCTCCAAAAGACTATGTTAAGCAGACCAAAGCAGGTAATAGCCTGCTACAGATGGTCACAGCTGCGGGATTTGTAATAAAACTTCTGCTGATGATCACAAGTCTTCTTGTCTGGACAGCCTTGCCAGTGTTAAGCTGGACTATGTCTGATTCACTGCTCACTACAGCCTCAGTACATGACATCACCAGCACTTGGTATTTACAGCAGTACAGCACCAAGGGCATCAACAACTCCACTGTCCGTGGAACCTTTTCTTCCACAGGGATGGGTTTGTGTTCATTGGTTGAGTATTTGACTTCTCTCTAGAAGCCTAATATTACTGAGGAATAGCATCTTCAAGAAGTGTTTTATGAAAGATGATTTGGCAATTGCTGACTAAGTCTCTGAAAGTCCAAGCCAACGAATATCAAGCACCTTGTTCTCAGTATACACAGCGTTATACCTGGCCTCTTTACCATAACCTTTGTGGTGATCCAGCTTTTCGGGTTGCCACTCATCTACCTAAGGAGGCAAAGCAGTACGAGTCTGGACGCACATCAAAACAGAGTACCGAGCCCCCTCTAGTGGTACAACGACCGACGGCTGCCGGTCTGACAGCTGCGACATGGCAGTGGCGAGACGAGCTCTAAGGGACGACCACCACACCTCAAGTACCAAATGCACTTTAATGAGTTCCAGATTTTGTTCCCAGAAGGAATTTATAAGGGGTCAGTACATTAGGCGAGTACACAGCTTCTCCTGGACTACAGGCATGAGGAGAATCAACTACAATATACTATGTATTTAAAATGATTCTCAGAAACCAGTTTTCCACAGTATTAGAAATAAGGCATGTTTCAGGCGTGCAAGTGGCTGTTATATTCAGTCCTCAGACACCATATTTGCCCTTTAGTTCTTCCACTTTTGCTACATAAGCTTTCATTGCATCTTCTTTGGACATTCCTGAAGGACAGAACACAGGAAGCAGTCAGATACCTTGTACAGATTAATACACATTTTATATGCATGTCACAACTCCTTGTTAGAGCATGTAGAGCAAAGAGGCTGAAGGTGGCCACTTGGAAGTGAATCTAGTATCAAAGTTTCAAACAAACATGTTCAGCAGTTGTGACAAAAGAGCATTTCAAAGCACAGTTATATTTGTATAGACAGCAAGAAAACATGTTGGTTCTATTAGCACCATTCCCAATTATTATAGGAAAGCTATTCAATCAACTTAAACTGCATTTAGATGTAGTGCTGGCTCCTTAAGGCATCAAACACCCCTTTCCACCTCCTCCCCCCCGAGTTTTCTTAGATTAGGCCACTTGTTTACGCATTTAGAGCAGAAAACCCAGTTGCATTTTCCAGTTACGAAAGCTTTAGAAGAAACAACTGGAGGGAGAGCTTAGTCTCTGAGGCACTAGAATGGGACCTGGCAAACAGATTTAGGTTTCTGCTTGGCCCAGCTGGACACTTTTCATCTTTAATTCCCTTTCACACAAGCTACGTTTTCCAGAATTACTTCTGTCCCGCACAGTTAATCAAAAGTAAGATTTTATTATCACAGCACTCTGGACTTCTAGAACTTCCATCTTGTAAGGTAATACTATTTTATTTCTTGCTGAACCACATACACTTTTCTGCCTAGTTTGCCTGTGGTTTCATTTATTTTAGGTTTTTTCTTTTTTTAAAGCAGACACTCACCTTTCAATGCATTCCAGGCATCCCACTTTGCTTTGCCTTTAAAGTCCAACATACCAGGGCGGTCTGAAACAGACAGGATAAGCTGCAGAATTGGTTTGTGATGGGATGTAGGTAACACGTGTTACTACTCCTTTCCAGAAGGCTGTTTGGCTCTTAAGTACGATAAATACAAGTTTCATCTTTGCAGCTGTTACTTACTAACCTGCAGTCAGCAGATCACCTCAAGGGAGTATGTGGGAACCCTATTGGCAGCAATAGAGATACTGTCTGTTAATTTCCCTTAGGAAAGCAGCATTTGAGCAGGAAAACAAACAGTGTGATTTGGTTTTGCTACACTTTGAGGAGACTGCTGTTCCACCACAGCTATCAGATTAAAGAACATCAGCTCTAAAGTAAAGCAGAAACGCCCTAAGATCCATTACACAGAGACAGGGGAAAACAAAAGCTAGTATCGTACAGCTTACAACTTGTCATCAAGTTAAATGGTATGTTTTGAACAAATTTCTTCACTTGTTCTTTCATTTAGGGGTATAAGCTCTGAATTTTAACTCACTTCATTGCAGGTAGAAAAAATGAAACTGAGTGACTGAAACTAAACTGCAGATATGGTGTAATGTAGATTATGTTTGTGTATTAATTTCACTGCTTTTTGGCAAAAGTGACAGCTGCCAGAACAACCAGTGTATACGGTTACACTTCACAAAGTCCTCTCTGTGTTTTCACTTCCTCTCTGTCTCCTTAAACACAATTCTTAGGACTGACAAATGGAACTGGATAGGAAACTGTACACTAGTCTCAAAAATACCCTTGCACTGCTCACATGGCACTGTGACCCTCAGACCTAGTTGGCAGCTCCACTGCTCTTCAACAAAACCCCATTTTGCTTGCTTCTACACCAAGTGCTTTCCTAGCCAACTCATATTAGCTACTGTTTCACAAGAATGCAGCAACTTACAGAAATGTTGGTGAATTAACAGCTCTAGAGCACCACTTCACTTTTGCAAACACTAATAACGCTAGGGCCCAGCCACACCAAAAAGGTTGTATAGTAAAACCAAATTCAGTTCTTTTCTCCCTCCATGCTGTTCATCTTGGGAAAAAGAAACTGAAAGCACTCATACTTACCACATCCTGTACACTTCACCACCATATTTTAATTCAACACCAAATAAATTTCACCAGCAACTGAATCAGGAGGCCAGTATTCCAAACAAATGACCTTCTTCCTTTCTAATTCTAGTTACTTAAGTAATGCTACACAAGGTCAATGGAGACAGACTTTAATCTATATGTTACTCCTAGGCTGAGGTGCCAGTGACAGAAGTGCATTAAAAGAAGTAGAAGATAAGATTTTGCATAGATACTTCTGCTGCAGTCCTTCCAAGTAATGATAATATTTAATTGCAGCTCCTACAAAAGTTTTCTCCCGTTCTGGTTAGGCTTTCCAATACTATTTTTAGTCAATCCAGTTTGAACAAATTTCCCCCCTCTCCAGTATTGCAATTCCACACTTGTATAACCTGCCTTGCTGTTTAAGCCTCTTTAACTAAGAAATGTTTGTATTAAAGCAGTATCCCTTGAACTAGGCAGCTGCTTACTGATAGAGGTCTCAAAAAATCCCAAGCCAAATATTTGCACAAAGCTAATGCAACAGATTCTCAGATCATTGCTATATGATTTAGATGACTGCAGCTGGGTTAATCAAAAAACCGCAAGTTGCACAAACTCTTATCAGGTCAGTTTATGCCTGCCTGAATATAAATACGTGCCAAGTGGGTATTGAGACATTTTTGCTAAGATGCAGGATTGCACAAAGCGAGGCACGCACTAGGGGAGAGGTTTTGCCTCCCACGGTGCCTCCAGCTCAGACTGAGGCCGCAACCGCATCGCCCCTGGCCGTGGAGGACGCTGGCAGCGGCACAGGACCCAAGAGGAACACGGGGCAGCACTGCCTGACTGTCGCTGCCACCACCTCCTCACTCAAAGGGGGCAGAGACGGTACCCACCCGTGTTTACGTCGCCCACCGTGGCCTGTTTGTAGTGGCTGTAGATGTCGAGCATCTCCTGGTCTGTCGGCTGGGACTTGAGCTGCTTCACTTCCTCAGCGGCCTTCTGGAACGCAGCCTAAAGCGGAGGAAGGCCCCAAGGCGGGGCAAGGGTGAGAACCTGCAGGGTGCCACCGCCCACCCAGGTTCCTTACAGCCCTCTCCCATAGCAGCCCGTACCTCAGACATTGCGACGAACCCGGTACAATCCCAACCCTCTGGCGACTGCCGTGACACCTCCGCCACTCGCCCGCTTCACCCCTCGCCAGACAGCCTGCTGGCCAATCACAGCGCCAAGGGCTACATGGCCACCAATCGGCACCTTCCGGGGGCGGGGAGAATCCAGGCAGAGGGACAATGCAGGGGCGGTGCTCGATGGGCGGGTTTCGGGGTACCCGCGACGATCGCTGGCACGAGGGGTGAGCCTGGGCATTGCTGCCGCGGCTGGGAGGCTGAGGGGGCGGGAACAGGGTGTACCGCCAGCCAATCCCGCGGTGCGCTGGGTGGCACAGAAAGGACGTGATTGGTGGGGCTTTGTGAGGCACCACAATCGCACGGACCCGGAAGTGCCGGCGGGGAGTCGGTAGGAAGGTTGTTAAAGGCCACTTTTCGGGAGAGGGGGGGGCGGGGTGTGAGACAGCGTGTGTGTGCGCGCGTGTGTGTGTGTGTGTGTGTGTGTGTGTGTGTGTGTGTGTGTGTGTGTGTGTGTGTGTGTGTGTGTGTGAGTGAGTGAGTGAGTGAGTGAGTGTGTGTGAAGGTGGGCGGAAGGGAGGGTGATCGGTCTGGAGTAGATGTTCTGGGATGATGAGGCGTTCCCCGCAGCGGCCGGGCAGGACCCTGGAGATTCCTCCTCATAAAATGTATTGACTTATGTGAGGAGAATCTGCCATATTCTCCCTGTGAGGAGGCGCTGGGGTAGTTCCTAGTCCTGGCCCCAGATGGGAGCAGTCTGTTGGGTTTGCACAGAAAAGATGAAAAATCGGTGTTTTGTAATTGTCCGTACTCCCAAATCTGTATCCCTATTGCGTTTTTTTGTGCTGCTCAGAAGAAAATGAATTGAACAACCACTCTCGTCAGATCTGAAGCTTATGTGGAATGGAATAGCATCAAGAAAATCATAATCTTTGCTGTTTAATATAAATTGACTCATTCTCAGGTGGAGAGTATGCATTTCTTGATTGACATCTTTTATTTGTGTATGACCATTTATTTACAATTAAAATGAAATTAGAGCTCCGTGAATTATTAACCAAGGGGGTGTAAAAGCAAATTGTGTTGTGACGTGGGAGGTCTGTGCCCCCATTCTGCAGAAAGCAGAAGAAAATATTGCTGGCTAACTTTGCCCAGGATACAGATAGCAGAAATACAGCAGAGGCTCTGGGGTTTACCTATATAATGTTGGGGCACTTAAATGATCTCCACAGACATCCAAAGGGATAGGAGGTACAAAGGTCGTGCTGTGGCCCTCGCTGATGTTGCTGCAGTTTTCCCTTGTTGCTGCAGCAGCCATTGCAGTTTAGTGTGTGACCAGAAACCAAGGTTGTAGAGGAATATCCGGCACCAAAAATAGGGAAGACTGAGGATGTAGGCAATAACTGGTTTTCCTGTGGAGAGAAAAACCCAATGGAACAACACACGGACTTGTTTGAAGAGGGGCTTGGGTTGATAAGGCAATTCCATTGTAGGTTTGACTAACTGTTAAAGTAGCATAAACACTGTAGAGCCATTCTAGAGACCTACTATTACAAATTAACCCCCTTAATTAGGTAGCACTGTACTAGGAGAATTATTGGCATGTGTATATGGAGGAGGTTTTTCCACTTTCTGTTGGGAAGTGAAAATGAGCATTGTGTAAGAGCTTAGGTAATTTCCAGGGTATGTTGCTTTCTACAACACAGGTATATTAAAAAGGTTTTTATTTTGTTCATGTTAGTACATTCTTTTAGAGCACAAGGTTGCTCACCCAGTCTTCAGGCACTTAAAACCCAAATTATATACGTGCATTTATTCATAACATTTTTGTGCCTTTAATAGAATGTCTGGTGCTGTAGCACACAGCACAGATATCACAGTATCACACAGTATATCAGAGGCTGGAAGGGACCTCAAGAAATCATTGGGTCCAATGCCCCTGCCAAAGCAGGATCACTTAGGGTAGTCTGCAGAGGACTGCATCCAGGTGGGTTTTGAATATCTCCAGAGAAGGGAACTCCACAACCCCCCTGGGCAGCCTGTTCCAGTGCTCAGTCACCCTCACTGTAAAGAAGTTTCTCCTCATACTGAGGTGAAATCTTCTATGGTCAAGTTTGAATCCATTGTTCCTTGTCTTATCACTGTGTACCATCAAAAAGAGCCTGGCCCCTTCCACTTGACACCCACCCCTCAGATATTTATACACATTGATGAGATCCCCTCTCAGTCTTCTCTTCTCCAGACTAAATAGCCCCAGGGCTCTCAGTCTCTCTTCACAGGCGAGATGCTCAAGTGCCCTAATCATCCTCATGGCTCTCTGTTGGATTCTCTCCAGCAGGTCTCTGTCTCTCTTGAACTGGGGAGCCCAAAACTGGACACACTATTCCAGGTGTGGTCTCAGCAGGGCAGAGTAGAGAGGTAGAAGAACTTCCCTTGACCTGCTGGACACACCTTTCTTGATCCATCCCAGGATCCCATTGGCTCTCTTGGCCCCAAGAGTACATTGTTGTTCCATGCAGAACTTGCTGTCCACCAGCACTCCAAGGTCTTTCCCTGTGGAGCTGCTTTCCAGCAGGGCAGCCCCTAACCTGTACTGGTGCCTGTTGTTATTTCTCCCCAGATGTAGGACCCTGCACTTGTCCTTATTGAACTTCATGAGGTTTGCCTGCACCCAGCTCTCCAGCCTGTCCAGGTCACGTTGGATGGCTGCACAGCCTGACAGGTGTCAGCCAACCCCCCCAGTTTTGTATCATCAGGAACTTGCTGAGGGTACTCTCAATGCCCTCATCCAGGTCATTGATAAAGACACTGAGCAAAACTGGACCCAGTACCGATCCCTGGGGGACACCACTGGCCCCAGGCCTCCAAGTTGACTCTGTGCCACTGATGACAACCCTCTGAACTGTATTGTGGAGCCAGTTTGCAATCCACCTCACTGACCAGCCATCTATGCCATATCTCCTGAGCTTTTCTATGAGGATGTGAGACAGTATCAAAAGCTTTGCTGAAGTCAAGATACACGACATCCACTGCTCTTCCCTCATCTACCCATTTGGTCATAATTTCATAGAAGGCTATCAGATTAGTCAGACAAGATCTCCCCTTGATAAATCCATGTTGGCTACTCGTGATAACCTTCTTGTCTTCCATGTGGTTAGAGATTACCTCCAGGATGAGCTGCTCCATCATCTTTCCAGGGATGGAGGTGAGAGTGACTGGTCTGTAGTTGCCTGGGGCCTCATTCTTGCCTTTTTTGAAGACTGGAGTGACATTTGCTTTCTTTCAGGTACAAATATTGGACTATTTGATGCACAGTATCAATAACATCCTAGGTAATCCTTTTTTGTTTTAAGATCCTGCTTCTGTAGAAATATGAAAAGTGAAGTCCTGAAAGACATAATGCTATTGAATTTCTCACCATGTTTTAATCTTTGCATGAGGCCTGCCTGCACCTTGTTTTCTAGCTGTGCTGGTAGACAGAGGAAAGGCAATAGTTCCTCTCTTTAATGTTTTCCAGGTTATTCAGAATTAATTCTCATGTCAGCAGAAAACTCAACCATCACAGTTCGCCTTGTTCGCTCTTTTGAACACCGGAATTTCAGACCTGTGGTGTATCATGGAGTCAACTTGGACCAGACAGTAAAGCAGTTCATTACTTTTGTGCAGAAGGGTAAGGAGTGGTTGTCTTATTCATTCGTTTCAGTCCAATGTGTTGCTGTCTCTGCACAAGAAAGTGGAGGGGAATAAATGAGAGAGAATTCTCTGGCTTTGGTAGAGATGCCAGATTTGTGTTTGCGTCCCCTGTGTTGCTCTCCTCTCATGGATGAGAGGTCTGGAGTTAATAAGAGTTCTCTCTCCATGGCAAGTGTGCCATGCCTAAATTTGGGTAGACTGCTCTCCCTGCCCAAATCCCCATGTCTAGTCAAAAAGAGATGAGGGCTTTGCTCCATTTGGCTCAGTGCCTCAGGCTCCTTGAGTGGTACTGTGAGGCAGCTATTCACAAATTAGTGGGAATAAATTAATAGAATTTAAGAGAGCCTTTGATTCTTAGGAGCTACATCAATATGTGGAATGTTGGAACTGGAGTCTGTTTGCTATTTGTGAGAAAAGAGGACCTTGAAAAATTGTTTTTGACACTGTGAGGTCTCACTGTGCATGATTGCTTCAGAGTTTCTCTCTCCATCTTGAGCTTTGTGGTGCAGATTTTTTCTTCTACGGGCTTTATGTTTTAGAAGCCTGGTTGAAAGTGACAGTGTGTCTAAATGTTAATTATGTGGACCAGCCCACGCAGGGAGTCAGTAGTTTGGGTGTTACCCTAATCTTGCAGGTGTATTTCCTCACACCTAAATGGAGACTTTCAAAGGGTGCAGAATAACACCGTGTGATTTTTAGTTTTTTTACATGAAGTCAACTTAAACAAGTCTCAAACTGTTACAACTGATAACATTTGAGCAACTCCTGGAACATTGCCCTGGGCCTTATGGCTGTGTTGTGTTTTTAGCAGCTTCCATACAGAGATGGGCATGGCAAAATCTTAGGATGCCTTTTAGAAAACTACAATCACTTTCGGAACATATGGCACAGCTGCTATTACGAAGAACAAAATAAGAAAACAATACCAAGAAACTTGCTTTTGATGTGTGTAGTGCTGCAAGTTGATGTTATTTGAGACAAACCTAGTGTCTTGAATAAAGCTTTTTGGAAACTTGTTCCACAGATGGGTACTGCTGTTCCTGGTCTAAAAAACTGTGTTCCATCTTTCACCATAATCTGTTTAATGGGAGAGTTTGGGCTTTGTCCTGCATGTGACTGAAGAGTTAATTTTGTACAGTTTGGCCTCCTTTTTGTGGCTGGTTCCCATGGCTATGTTTACTGAATAGTTACCAATGGGAGTTGTCTGCTGTTTGCATAAGGTAGATGGAGGTGCTGTGCAAACCATTAACACGGTGCTCCTGGCAGATTTCTGGAGGCTCAGGCTCTGGTGATCACATCCTGCTTGCATTGACTCAATGTCCCCATAGGTTGTTTTGTTCAGTGGGACTTCATGCCCAAGTGAAGTCAATCAACTATAGAATCTGAGCCAAAGGTTCTTGTTTATGTTTAAACAAGTCTCCTGTGCTGTAAATTAATTTTGATGTAAAGGGTGTCCAGGGTGCATGCATGGACCCAACAGAAAATAAAATAAGGGAAATAAATAAATAAATAAACAAGACAACCTTATTCTAACTCGGTGTTTTTGTTTTAAAAGATGTGCCTTCAAGAACAGGACTTCCTCCTCCTTTCAAAAATTACAAGTATGGTATGTGGGTTTTTAATTTTTTTTCTTTGTTGTTTTAATTCATCTAAAATGCAGGCATAATATTTTATACCAGTTTCTATAAAATCCAGAATACAGCTGCTGTAGAATGCTCATGCTGGTGGCAGTGCCTGCCTATCCTTGCAACTCTATCCTGGTCTTGTAGCAGGTGTTATGCCACTGGGATCATGTCTACTGAACTTGACCATTGTTTTGAAGTTCTGTGTTAATCTTTGAATTAGGCTGACTGTTACACGTTATTTGCTAATTGGTACTGATGGGTTTTGGTATTAATTTTTTATTACTTTTATAAGTGCCTTTTAAGTCTGTTTTTACTCTAGTGAGCAGCTTGCGATCTTAAACACTTTGAAATTGTAACTCTCTATGGGCTTATGTATTTCAGTATCTATTTACTAATTACAGAGTCAGAAAGGATGGTGAAGTGAGAGCTGAAGGCAGTAAATGGAAAATGCTTAAGACATACTTAAATAATTTACATGATATAAGAGAAGCAGGAGAACTCTGCTCAAAGTAGTTATGAAAGCTCTTAAATACAAGCTGATGGCATGAAATAGGCTGGTGTGAAATTTAGGCTGACTTTATCCTCTAATGTAAAGCCAGGTATATATTTCCTTTTCCTGAAGATTGTCATGAACATGTGCAACTCATCTGTTTGGGACAGAATACACTTTAAAAATAGACTGAGTTACTTCCTTTCTTGGAGTTTGTTAAATCAGATGTCAGTAACATACCTTTTCCCAAACTTGGCAATTCAGAAAGTTCCCGTGGAGTTTTTCTGCAAGGGATCTGATCTCCTGTCTCCTGTGTTCCTGGAGTTGACAGACTCCTTCCTCTACAGTGACTCAAATAATTGAATGAGGGAACTACTTAATACATGTGAATGATGATAGTCTGTTTGACAGAGAAAAAAAAAAAAAGCCAGCCATGCATTTCATTTTGTGTTATTGCTGATGGTGAAACAGATACTGCAAAATGAAAGCAGGAAAAGAATTAACAATTATGATCTGTGCTCTGTCACTGGCAAAGACTTGAATGTTATTATTGTTTTTAATATATTACTTAAGGTCTTGAAATCTAGGTAACTATAAGTTTGAATTTGGAGGTGTCCTTTCAGCCCCTAATATCTGTGGCTTTGGCTAGATGAGAGGGTCCTATCCCTGCTGCTAATTTCATTACTTAGAGCATCTATTAATTTTTTCCCAAGGCATATGTTGCAGCTAAGCATGTGATGGTGCTGTGCAGGACAGAGCATAATGTGGATGAAAAACACTGCAGAACTTTAAAACCTGTTACACCAGTTAGTGGAGGCCTACTTGTAGTGGGATGGTACTAACTGCGTGGAAATTTTCACAGCAAAAAAATCAAAGCCAAGTTCCTCACCTTCCCCTCAGGCTGTGAATCATCCAGGTTCATGGTTTTGGCATTTCTTGTGTACTCTACTCTCTTTTTTGTATGAGAGTATTTTGGTGATGAAAGGGCAGTGAGACTTCGCCATGAAGTAAGAAACTTTTCTTTCTGCTTTATTTGGCAGTGCCAAAATAAATCTCACTTCAGCCTGGCTGTCTCTCACTTTGCCTATTTCAGCTTCTTTCTCTCGAGAATTCAGCACCACTTTGTTCTCTCAGCATCATGTATGATATTACGTTTTTCTTCTTGGTTTGGTGCTCTACCTTGTATCTCAAAGCTTATGACTTTCATTTTCTCTTAATTTCTTTGGACAAATCATTCTTGCTTGAGAACTCTCCTCAGTGAGTCTTCTGTCATTGCCAGTGATGATGGCAGCCTAAGTGTCAACTTGTCTCATAAACTGCTTCTCAGTTTTTTTTTTCTTCATTAATGTAGAGCAATATTGTAGATACTTCACAGAATCAGACTTAGAAAGTGATTCCTTATCTGTTGTCACAGAAGATCTATTACCAGAAAAGGAAAGATAAAAATTTCAGAATATGATTGAGTGGGAATAAATGGGGATGAAATAGCAAAGTCTATTGAGAGAACATAAAGCTTTAGTTAGGATGAGAAGAGGCTGCAATTTCATTTTTAACAGAGAAGCCATTTAATAGCTCAGATGAAGACAGAGTAAACTGCCGGGTGCCAGTGGTGAAGTTGTGAACAAGTGAAATTGAGACAATAGTTCAGAGTATGACTGGGCAAGATGAGAGGAAAGAGAATGTGCCACAGTAGTGGCAAAGAATGGATTGTATGCAAGATGGCGCCTGGTAGTTGCAATGTATTGCAATATATGTCTTGCTTGTAATATTGCAATTATTATTATTGCTGCCTTCTCAGTGACCTCTGCACTAGCAGAGTATTTTTTTTACCTTATATAACGTTTAAAATGTTAAAGAGGTTATAGTGGTATGTAAGCAAACTTCAGAATGAGAATGTGATTTCTGTAATTCTGAATAGCTGGATAGGTACTCTCAGTAGTTTGACAGATGATTTATCCTGTATTTAACTTTCTTGCATAATTCTCTTACCAAGCTGTTTCGACATACAAGGTTCAGTTGGTGCACAAATAGAATAGAAAATGACCAAGCAAGCAGAACTGTTTTTTGGTTCTTTGCTGGGAAAGGATTGATGTGTTGTTGTGATTTTTTTTTTCCAAAGAGGCTTCAAAGTTCAATTTTTATGCTTATTTATTTATTTATTTATTTAAGTCCTGCATGGGTGTCTTCTGACTTCCATTCTCTCTGGATCTTTGCACTCATCTAGTTGCTTTAGCGACCACATGATTTTTGCCTGCTTTTCCCTTCAGTTAACAAAGCCCTGCCCATATTGCCAGAGGAAAGGGATACTGTTTTTTTTCCTGTTGTATAGCCTAATTTCTTAAAGTTCAACACTGCACAAACATATCAGAGGTAAATGTTATTGAAGAGGGAATAACATTAAAAAGAGGAGAGGCTGTACATGTTTGAAATTGCTTTCTTCCTGAGAAGGGAAATTTCAAGGAATGATCTGAAGTGGTCAAGTTAGTCTGTCTTAATCATTTGCTGCCTGTCAACTTAACTGTAGTAGTTGGCAGTGCATAAAGGTTTTGTCCTGCCCCAACTGCCTGTGTGAAACCTGCTAGTTAAAACATCCTAACTGGCATTTAAATTGATACGTTTTGACTGGCAATTGGGATGGTCATTAGTTACTGAGGTTCAGCCAGCAGACAGAAGTCCAACAGAATGTGGTATCTTCATGACGGATTGACTGCTTTAAGGCTGTGACTGCAGGACTGGGGAATTAAGATATTTTCTTCTCTTTTAGGTTGAATGCACAGAATTGTTACTAATAAAAGATTTTGAACCTTACCCCTTTGTCTCCTTTTCCCCAAGTACAGTTTTTAGTGTTAACTGCCTATTAAGCCTTATTTTAGGAAAACATTGTATTTTCTTTCAGATACAATGAAGATTATTCACCAAGCACACAAATCTAAGGTATGATAATTAGCTGTATTCTTCCCCTTTTCGGTGCTTTAATGGGGGCAGATCTCTGCACTGTCAAACAAGGTGGGGGCAGAGACAGTCAGTAAATTCTATTTACTTTGTATTCCTGTTCTCTGATTTGTAGACTGGCGAACTCGTAGTGGGTTTGGAGGATGATGACAAACTGATTTTGAAAGAAGACAGTACCCTGAAAGCAGCTGGAGTAGGTAGGAGTACATTTGTATTGACTGAAGGTGCTGTTCACTGTGGTTGTCATTAAACTGGTAACTGGCTGATTATGTTTGGATAGCATGCTGAAAAGTAAATGCTATTCCTGATGCTCTTTACACTACTTGATAATTATTCAGGGAAGAAGGGGGGATAATGTACATTCAAATCATTGGACTGAGGGCAGCAGGTATCTGCACTCCAAATGCTCAGAATGCAAATTGTGATTTTTAGAGGGTATGCTTGTAATTCTGCTGAGAGTAATTTTAAATGATTGACAGATAGGTTATTAGTACCATGTCTGCTTAGTCTTATCAGTAACATTTAAACTGATGTTTTGGTTAGAAATGTAAGTAGTGGAACCAGCACAGAATAATGAAATAAGATTATATTTGTTTAATGTGCAGCATACAGTGCCCCATAGCCAGATTGCTCAGGAAAGCTCAAGCAGTTTCATTTGGAGAATGTGCTGAACATAGCAAAGAGTTGAAAGCTGACCTGATTTCTCACATTTTTGACAGGGGATTACATATAGGGCATGTCATTCAGTAATGTAAAGAAATGTCTGTCATGATAAAATTGATGGTCCCTGGATGTCCTTTGGGCTTCTCATAAATGTGGCTGAATGACTCTGTGGCAGCAGGGTACTTAGGGGATGTAGTTGCATTCCACCTTGATATGGACATTCACTCATTTGAATCTGATTTGCCTCACTGGAACGAGTAACTGCCTGTGCTCTAAGTGCAGGGATGTCGAAGAGAAAGCTCCCTGCTGTTCCCCACACCCTCCAACTGCTTCCCAGCTAGTGAATGGGATTTCTTTCTCATAGGTTTCTTGGCTCTTTTGTTTCCTGCCACTTAACTTCCTGGTTTTAAGTGCCATGGGATGACTCTTTAATGTATTTCTCTGGAATGCACTGCAACTGGCCTCAGTATAAAGGTCTTAGGGTGTTCCTGTAATATGAATTATAGTTATTCTCTGGCTGTTTGTACTAAACCAGGCCTTTTTATGTGGGGAAAAAAAATATTCCTTGGGAATCTGACTGGCACTCAAGTCTTACAGATTTGTAATTTAGTTAGCAGAAGATAGATTTGAGCACGATTTTTACATACTTAAGACAAAAGAAGCAATACAGTTCAGGAAAGGGACTGATGACAGTGTCAAGTGTGGAATTAGAAGCAGTCTTCTCCAGAGCTGCCTTAAAACAGGCATTGATATTTTGTTATGTGCTACAGGACTTTGAAACTAGGTTTGTTAGCTACAGCACTGAAACAGTTGGATACAATCTCAGAAACTAGGTGTCAAAATCGCTGGGTAAATGCTACAGCGAAAGAAAATTGGAGTAGACCAGCCTGTTCTGTGTCTCTGTGCTAAGAAGGGTGGCTTATTCAGGGAAGACAATTTAAGACTGCTTTTAATTTAATTTTTTTTTCCAGAGCAACTAACAGCAGTTACTCATTAGTATGTAGTGGGCATTTTGGACAGAAAATAAAAACTCTTGCTTTGTGAAATGCAGTATGCCATTATACCATTCTGAATTTTGGTATGTTCCAGTGTATCTTGATGTGAAAATTAGCTGAGTTAGGAGTGAGATCTTTCTAGTCAAATCTTGAAGAAGCTCTCCTTCTTCAACAAGAGATGGAAAAAAGGAAACCGAGGAAGGGAATTATGATAACATACACCACTAATCCTTATTTCATATGTTTTCATTTAAATCAGTAAGAAGAGTTGAAATCTCCTATTGGCATATTACATTTTCCCAATATCTAGTCTGGACAAGATTTCCTCAAGTAAAGCAGAGAATTGCTGCTAGAAAAGATGGGAAATTCTGAGACACATAGAACATTTTTTTCCTAAGCTGCTGTTGATTGCCCTTGGCACTTCATAGGGTTGGGTTAGAGAGTTATGAATTATGAGGACATTAGATAAGTATCCTCAGGAAAGCCTCTGTGGTAGTGATTATTATTACAGCTATTATCTAGTCAGCAAAGTCAATGCTTGCTTGGGTTTTTTTTGTGTTTGTTTGGTTATGTTTTTTTTTCCTAAGAGCAGGGTATATGTTAATAAAGTGTTCAGTATTCATTGCAAAGTCTTGTCTGTTTTCTACTTGGGATTCTAAAACCCTTTCCACTCTTTCCCCCCCCCCACCTCCCCCTTCTTTTTTACAAGACAGGCAGACTTCATTAACTTCAGGTTTAATTTAAAAAACGAGTGTGGAACTTATTGGCTCAGCACCTTAAAGAATTCGATGTTTAATAATTGTGAAGGCTTTCCATCAGATTTGTCTCTCTTCTGAATTAGTAATGTTGCTGACTTACTGTTTTAGAAGAGGAAGTCCTTGACCTACTGGGTTGAAAGAATTGTGACTGCTCTGAACCTTTGTGGGTCCTTTAGCTCTGCCATATCCCCTGTGAATAATTAGAGGTATTTGAAGGTATTGCTGGAGAAGCCAATTTGTGTCTTTCACTTTGCATATTGTTGAAGCCTCATGAATTAATCATCAGCAGGGCAAAAAATTAACTTCTTCAGACACATATTTTGATGGGTCATGAGGGAGAATGTAAAGTGATCTGTAAAATATTCTACTGATCCACTAAGTATTAAATTATTACACCTACAGGCTAATTTAATGGAAAAAAATAGTTTCTTTCCCCCTTTCCTAACAGAAAAATGCAGAAAAATGAGAGAAAACCAAGCTGCATTGTTTTTCTAGCATTTTTCTAGCATTTTCTAGCATTAGAAATGCAATCACTTAATTTGCTGAATGCTTGTAGAAACAACTCTGAAAGCTGCCTTAAATGTTGAGGGGTGTGGTGTACATATTTACTTCTATGTATTCAGGTTCTTTTGTTTTTTTGTTTGTTTGGTTTTCTTTTCTTTCTTTTTTTTCCCCCCATTTGTTTGTTTTTAACAAGGTTGAATAGCATCTTTGATACCATATTCTTCATTGCAAAGATATGAGGATGGGAGGAGAAGTGTGTTGTGACTTACAATTATCTTTGACCAAGAAGTTGCCAATTGTCTTCTGTGATTTGAAATAGCTGTTGGCTGGTTCATTTACTAGTATGCTAAGTTTTGTTGTTTTTTTTTTTTTTTTTTTCCTAGCAAATGAGACTGAATTAGCATTCTTCTGTGAGGAAGATTACAGAAACTACAAAGCTAATCCTGTTTCAGCCTGGTGAAGATCCCAAGAGATTGTTTTGTTTTCCCATACCTGTTGTAAATTTTCCTTATTCTGCTTAATGAGATTTTGCTTAAAGATCAATAAATCCTAGAGGATTGCTTTGCAAACAGTGCAATTCCCTTCCTATAGAAATTAATTTCTGTCAATATGAAAAGACTGAGAGAAGGAAAAGTGAAGGACATAAATGACTTGTCTTTCTTGCATTTCTTTTTACTTTGCTTGCCTCTTTCAGTGCAGGCAGTGCAATCTCTGACCTGTGACACATGTTTTTGGATCCTATAGCAGACATTAGCTGTGTATGGAGATTATACAATGCACAGTAAGATTCCATCACAGTGCTAGCTTCTAAGGAAAATAGAAAAGTTTTATGACCAAGTCACTGGGTGTTTAGAGGAGCTGAAGAAGAGAATCTCTTTGTTTCAAGCCATAGCTTTACTTCTCTCATTTTATGTTTGATTGCTTTTGTTTAAATGGTGCAGACTGTCCAGTGTTTCATGCTCTTCACTGGTGAATGCTTTCCTTTATAGTCTCTTCTAGCCCTCTTTAGCATTCTGAAAGGGACAAATGACTGTTGGGAGGCTTTTGTGTTCAAGGACTAGCTTGCCTCTTTCTAGCTTTACTTCATGGAGAAACCATAATGTAAGAGGTAGCAATTTGAGTTCTGCCAGGACATCAGTGTGTGTAAGTAGGAACTGGGCTCTTTTCCAAATGGAGTGAAAGCTTATGGTTTCAGTTTTAAGAATAAAAGTAGAATGATTGGATTTTTGCAAGGAGAGGCCCTGTCTGTGAGCCAAGTCTGGAATTGATTCTTTCATGCTTTCAAAGAGCCAAATACTCTATGGCTGTATGTTAGTTCTTGTTAATTGCAGGCTTCCCTGCTGCATTAACAAGTCAAGAATAAGAAGAAATGAACATGCATTCAATAAAGTGCCTTTAGATAGATACTGCTTATGAAAATGCTTTTTAGGTGGTACCAGGATGGGACACTGTGCCTTTAAGCCTCTCTTCACTGTGACAAAAGTGAGGCTGGCTGCGTGCCTTAGCACTCTGTTTGGGCATGGGCTTTGCTAAATCAAATGAGACCTCATGGGCAATTGCTTTACACCCACTCATCTACCCTCAGCTATGGGTGAAAGCTGACAACAACCATTGCCACAAGAGACTTTCCAGAGAAGTAAGCTTGCCATTTTCTAGAGTTTTGATTTTTATTTATTTATTTATGCATTTCATCTGTTGTCATGTGTTAATGAAAACAAATGTGTGATTTTCAAAATATCTAAATAAAGTGTAGTGCTTTAGATGTAGGGCCAAAGAAATCTCCATGTATTGTTCCCACCTCAGTTTCTTCATTCTTCCTGACAATTCTCTTATTTAGACTGATTTTGCTAGCTGATGTTACCACAGCTTTGCTTCAAGCAGAGTTTTGATCTCTTGTGAAAGTAGTCTACCATTTTGTCATCTGCAATTAAAAGGGTATATCTTTTTTCTTGTAAGGAGAAGTCCTCTGTTGCTGGAGTCACTTGTATTCTTTGGGAATTTGGATGCTCTTGTACATGCTCTGATGAATATGTGAGGAGAATTTACCACTTGCTTCCTCTTACTGTCCAAGCTGCCGTTCTGTTGCTGGTGCTTTCTCCCCAAGCATGGGCCCACGTCTCAGCTACCTTCTTGTTTGCAGATTAATCTGGCTAGGAAGAGTTTGTACTCATCTTCTCAGACAATTTAAGCTAATGCATTGCACTCCAGAGTATACCAGCTGTGTTCAGCCATATTTACCATAATGAAAGTAATTCTGTAGGAAGTAGATGGCATACTGGAAAGATCAGTGTCTCAGACTGTCCTACCAGGGCATCTGGCTGATGTCTGTCAGTGCACTCAGGCTCTCAGACTGAACAAAAAACTATCATTTTTTCCCTCCTATTCTGGGGATTTGAATTTTGTCTCTATCCCTTTCAGACAGATTTGAATGGGTTTTGTGATCACTTTTTATCTAAGGCATTTGTGTTTGAAAGAGTCACCAAGTTTCAACAATTACCCTTTCTGGGCTAGTACTGTTACAAATGTTCAGTAACACGTTAAGTGTGGCACTGTGGAAGAGCAATTTTACAGCATCAGTGAGAAAATGGTAAATGTTTTAATGCAAATATTCAAGAGTGCTGTTTCTGGCACTCTGGTTTAGATTCTCTTTCCAAAGGAAGAGTTAAACTGCTACTTTATGAGCTCAGTTCTCTCTGGCAGGGGCACTTCATTGCCTTCTTTCTGCCTCAGCACAGTAGAGCCTTTTGTAATGCTCTCAATAGCTCTACTTGATAAACTGGGTTGTTCCTGAAGTGGTTTTGTTTTTTTTTTTTAATTTTAACTGGACCTTTAATAGTGCTTCTTTCAAATAAGCCCCACAAAACCATAGATAATAATTGACAATTTAAGATAGATGCTGTTCCAGCATTTTCTGGTGGGATATAGTATAGCCTTGTGTCAAAGTAGCTTTGATTCCAAGATGGTTGAGTACTAAATGAAATCTGTGAACACTGACTGATAAATTACTAAAGACTGAGATGTCTTTGCCCATGTTGTTATGAAATTATCTTTCTAATGAAGAAAACCACCTACAGAGTTGGTACCATGTTTTGTACCAAACAAAATGGACACGAACTGCTGCATTGGTTCACAATTACTGTTAATTCAAGTTGGCTTCTCCATAATGTGTGGTGGGATAAATCAGTTTTGCTAGTGTTCTTAGACATCATGGGGTTAGTAAGGATTCATCTTTCAGTGTGATGTACCATTATTTATTTATTTATTTACTGACTTACAAAGGAAATAAGAGCATCATCCAGAGTGCATGCTGATGGATGCAACTTTTTCTGGGTTATAACACAGCAACAGGGAGAGGCAAACTGGAAGCCAAGTGTGTGTGTGTTTCTTGTGTGTTTCTTGGAGAAAACAACTTCAGAGAGACTGAAGTTTTAGTTAGGGGGTGTGGAAGAATAGCTACTAAAAGAGAAAAGAAGAAATTAGGAAAGGAATTGTTCTGAACATGAAGAAGTGGTAACAGTGCAACTGAGTAAACATGCAAAATCTTGAATGTGCAACACTTGACAAAGAAATGCTGAAGTGGTGCTGGATTTTACAGCACTAAAGCTATGAAATTGGTGCATTTTAATGATTTTTTTGGAATTGAAATCACAAACTGCTGGAGTAGGTGTCTTGTTTTTTCTGGTTTTGTCATGTTACACCCTCTGCATGTAACAGGTTGTGTATTTTTCTGTCTGGAGGTAGTGATGTTTCCTCTCAAAGAAGCAAGAGCTAAGAAGACTGCTGACATGAATAGCTGAGTTAAATGTTGACAGTTACTAAAGGCATAAAGGAGTCTCAAAGATCTAATACATACCAGTGTTAAAGTCATGGAACTGCTTTGTTTGGTGTAAACATGCTGTCTTAAGGGTGATCCAGAGATCAGATGTAAGTTGTGGTTTTCTCTTTCACTCCTTGGGGATATTCAGCTGAGGGATTGGGGTTGTTTATCCTGGAGAAGAGGAGGCTCAGGGGAGACCTTATTGCCATTTACAACTACCTGAAGGGAGGTTGTAGCCAGGAGGGGTTTGGTCTCTTCTCCCAGGCAACCAGTGACAGAATGAGAGGACACAGTCTCAAGCTGCACCAGGGGAGGTTTAGGCTGGATGTAAGGAAGAAATTCTTCACAGAAAGACACATTGGCCATTGGAGTGTGCTGCCCAGGGAGGTGGTGGAGTCACCATCCCTGGAGGTGTTTAAAATAAGACTGAATGAGGAACTTAGTACTATGGTTTAGTTGATTAGCTGGTGTTGGGTGATAGGTTGGACTTGATGATCCAACCTGGTTAATTCTGTGAAAAAATTCAGCACATCCCCTGACAGATCACTGACTTAAAATAAGTTTGCAGGTAACAATCCAAGAACTACCGCAGCCATGCCAGGTCCTGCCCTTGGAAGCTAATAGCCACAGAAATCCTGAGTGTCCAGAAATTAAGAAGGAAAAACCAGAACATGTGATACTCATTCTTGGTGTCATATGACTGACAGGATTCTGGCTTCAGAGCCACAGCAGCTGGCTGGAGGCATTACAAATGCTTAAGGCAAGTGCACACTTTTGCTTAGAGAACAGTCTAGACTGAGCTCAGTCTTCCTGGTTGGCATCTGATCCTCCTTCCAGGACTCCCTTTTCATAGTACTACTTGGCACAGATTTGCAAATGATGAGTGAGTCAGGCAATGATGCCCAGTAGACACCTTTGCTGCTTTTCATATTATCAGGGCATTGACTTTTCTTTTCCTGTTGAGTTAGAGAAACAGACACATCTTTGCATGTTTTCCCAGCACACTTCCCTGTGCTTCTTGCTGACACCTCTGCTGATTTGCAGTGTTTTAATGATTAGGTTTGCACCTCATCTGATATGCAATAGCAGCATTTCCTGTGACAGAGAATGCTTTTTGTTTGTTTTGTTTGTTTGTTTTGTTTGTTTGTTTGTATTCAAGAAGAAATATGCTTTGAAATAAAGGAGACTTATTTTCTACAGTCACTAATAGCACACAACAAAGGATCCTTTCTTGCTTTACAGGAGGATTTGCATAGGACAGCACTGACCAATGGTCAGTAGAAACAAAAATGTTTTTATCAGAATGCTTTGTATCTTGGAAGGAAATGAGAGAAATTACACCAGGAATGCAAAAAAATCTCCAAAGCAGTGAAAAGCCAAAACCTATTGCCATAAACTGTCTGCAGAGAAAGCCACCAGATGTCAGCACAGCCTGTTCTTTCATTCTCCACAACCTGTGTCAGCCAAGAAATATGTAATGTTTATGAAGAGTGCTTATCTGTGAATTGGTTTAGCCTGCAAATTCTGTACTAGGGCTGGGGTGATGAAAGCTGAATCTTTCCTTGCAGAAAGTATTTCTTTTTATATTAAAATCAAAAAGCGGCAAATTGAACTGGTATCAGTGCTCAAATTCCTCTTGTTGGAGAGCATCCTTTGCAGAGCCAGTTCCAGCATATCTAAATCTTTGCATGCTGTGAGGACGCATTTGCAGAACATTCATTTGAAGAATTGTCTGGAAAAGATCAGTGTTAATTTGCTGAGGATTTGTAAAGTAGACTTGCAATATGTCTTCCCCGCCCCCCCCCCCCCCAAAATTTTTAACACAAGGAAAACCACCCAGAACAGACACATGTGCAAAGCAGAGCAAAACATCTTCAGCAACAGAACTTAAACACACAACAAACGTATCCTCCATGCTTCTGACCCTAAGCTCCTACTATTTCTTCCTTGTAGAGTGAGGGCTGAGGAGAAGCTGGCACTGCATTCTCTGGGCCATGCTTTCTGAGCTGTCATGAGCTGAGATGGGAGATGAGTTTCAGAGCCCAAACCCAAGCACCATGCACAGCTTAATGCTGTCAGTGATTGAAGCATGCATAGGTGCTGCCTGGTGAAAAGGGTAAATTTGAATCGTTGCACAGGCACAAGGTGTGACAGAGCTTTCTGCTGAGATTCCTGTCACTTCTCTTGCAGCAGCTTGCAGATGCCAGGGAGACTGTTGCAGAGAAGGAAGTTAAGTGGCAGGTAGAGCCTGGGTGACCTGAATTCTTGCTTCCTTCTTTTTCGGGCTGCTGCTTTACTTCCTTTCTTCTAGCATCATAGCACTGCTGTCATGCTAGAGGCTCGCCAGAGCTTACTGTTTATGAGAACTGCTTATTGATTCCTAACTATCATAACCCTCAAACACTAGTCATAATCCATAGGTGATGCATGGAAAACTGCAACTGTGCTGTCTGCAGGGAAAGACCTTCTGTGTGGATGGGTGCAGCCAGCATGGTGGTACAGCTTGTCTGGGAGCTGTTATTCTTGCTTCTCTTCCTTTTGTTCGGCACCCAGTCCTGCTTCCCTGGGGATCAGGACCCTGTCTTGAAGCATGGCAGATAGCTGAGAAGTGATTGTTTAGGCTGGTGATGCAGTGGGTGAGAGAATGGGGCCAGAGCTTTCAGCTTCCCATAGATAGGATATTTTTAATAAGATAAAGATTGTACCTGGTATTTGCTAGCATCCTCCCTCTCTCACACCAACAGATTCTTTCCTTTGTAGTGGGCCAAAAGCAGCTAGCCAGAAGAGTGAGAGTTTCACATGGTAGTGAATATATTCAAGAGCTCAGTATGCCAGAGAGCGTAAGAATTTACCTTTGTATGTCCGTTTCTGCTCTCTGGCAGGTGACTCACTGTGTTGTGTACCAGGAATGGCAACAAGAACTTCTGCTGTCAGCTCTCATTCTGTGCCTTGGGAAAGCTTAATTCTGCTCTCTAGCTGAAGCCTAGGGAACATATTATTTTCTTCAGTGAACTGAGAGTTCTAAAATAGAAGGTGTGGTGTTAGGCTGTTTTCCATACTGCTTCAAGGTCACATCTTTGGCTCTTTGCATGTATTTGTGTCCATGCAACTGGAGGACATCAGCTGATTTTAGAGTCAAATCAGCAATTTAAGAAATGGAAGCCTTACATTCTAGTAGTTAGTATCATGGACATTGCTTCACACTACTCTCCTTCCCCATCCCTCCCAGATTAAATAAACTTGATTTTGCAAGAGCAGACTTGATCCTTGCACAGCAACTTTGTTTTCTAGAGCATTGAATGAGACAGCTACTTAAACATCTGATTGTAGATAGCTCTTTAAGCCAGAAAGCTGGCATGCAGCAGCTGAAGCTAGCTAATTGCAGATCAGATAGAGGAAACAGATAACATGAGTAATTTAGCAGCTGAACAGCAGCTGTAGTGGATCCTCCAGTGCTGAGGTTTCTAAATCTAAAGCAGATTGTCTTTCTAGGAGGACTACAGTAGTGCCACTTTGAAAGGTTCTGGTTTGTGATAAGTGATCCTCCTGGCTATCCTCACACAACAGTTATTTTTAGTCTTTGATTATGAAAGTCCTGTACACAAGAACTGTCTCTAATCATAGATGGTATCTTCCTGCTGTGTGTTGTATGCTCAGCTTTAAATTAAGCATGGTTCTGACTTGCACTGAAAAAACCTCATGAAGAAATTCTGCAAAACTGATGCTGTTTATTGAGTCAAATGAATAGACAAAGGAAAACTGTCCTGGTCTAACCAATCTTTTTCCTCAAATCTGAAGCGTGGTCCACAGGTCCTGCTGCCTCTGTGCATGAAATGTTGAGCTCAAGGATAACACCTGAGTTTTATTGCTGCCTGTAGCAGGCCATGATGTTGCACTGACCATCTCAGAAAGACTGGGGGAAATACAGAGGTGCTGAGGCAAGTGCATCCCCTGTAGAGACCTAACTGTAGAGTTTGATATATCACTTTTTAAGTAAATCCCTGAAGAGCAAGAAACCAACCGCACTGTTAAAAGCCTTGTATTATGAAGCAAAAGGAGTGAGAGAACCGTACCTGCAGAGGTTAATCTTCAGCACAGGAATTTAAATGGACTCATTAAAACCAGCTTACAAATTAGCTCATTAAAATGCTGCGCTGCAGATCTAGAAGTTGGTTGATCTGGCATGACACTTCTGTGAAGAAGTGACTTAAAAAACAGAGAACAAATTGATGCTATTAAAACTCTCTTTTCCAACCCTATAAACTCTCATTTGGAATTCCCACTTTCTTGAACTCTGTATCAGCAGCACTTTCTCTTTAGTGAATTAAGCCTGTTTGATCCTGTGGTACAAATGCTGTGTAATATCAGTAGCTTGCAATGGAAGGTGTGTCTGTACACACTTGTGCCCTCCCACATGCATAGGAACTCTGTAATTGAGGCCCTGGCACCATGGATCACAGCAATGATCATTTTCAGCTATAAGCTTGATAACTAGATTCCACTAGCTGCTGGCTGTAGTAGGTTTTATTTCCTAGTGGTTACATTTTAGATAATCACACTGCTTTACCACTGCCATTAAAGTAATGGGATTGTTTAGGGGAAGGAGTGAAAAAAGACTCAAACAATTTCTGACATAATTATATTGACCTGTTCAGAATATCTTTTATATAACAACAGATGCCAGTGATTAAAACTGGATTTACTCTTACAGCTTTTCAGTTGGTTCTTATGTATCCCAGAGGCACATAGTAGGCATTACAGAAAATAAAAATATAAAGAATTTACATTCCAGCTATATATTCTGCAATATTATATATGTGTGTGTGTGTGTGTGTGTACAAATATACAGAGAAAGAAACTCCAGGTACAAAACCAGTTAATAAGTAAATTTTAAGCTAACCGCACCAGATTCCCTATTCACATAAAAAAAATGTGTAGGGAAAAGGCAACTGAAAAATTTCTCAAACTAACTACTTTTCAGCACTCCAGAATCAGAAGGTGTTAGGCAAACTGTTGTGTCAAATGTTTTCAGGACCAGATGCCTATAGAAGGCACCATCTGAAATGTTGCTCTGCATTTGTAGGAATCAGTCTCAGTCTTTAAAAGGGATGGTGACTGGCTGGACAGTTTGCTGGCACAGGCAGTTCCTGGAGACACTTGAGCAGCCTTTTTTTAGACTCCATGGGGCTGCAGTAGCTGTGAGGATTTTGAGCTGGCTCATCTGTCCATCTGGGCTTGTGTCCATCTGAAAAGGACCATGCTGGCTCACTAACAGAGCCAGCTCCCCAGGAAGGTCCGGGTGCCTTACTCTGCTTCTGCTCATGAAAACTGTCCCTTTGCCATCGGTGGGAAAGGGCATGTGGGTGTGAAAGTCATGTAAACAAAGGTTTACATTTACAGCTGGGCAGAAAGGTTAAGTCTTCAACCTTGTGTGACTCACAGTAAAACCACACCTTTCCCCTTCAAGACAAAGCCTGCAAGCCTGGGTAATGTTCTTCACCTGTCTCCTACTCCTTTTTTTTTTTTTTCTTTTCTGTTTTCTTCCACCAGGCAGTGGTCTTATCTGACCTAAAGATGTGAAAAGAACCTCAGGTGGGAAAGAGAGGCATTGGAATACACTACTGTAACCAGAAAATGTGTAAGCTGGTGCTTCTCTGTTGATGATGAAATGCAGAAGACAACTAAAAGAACTAGCTTGCTGAATCCAGTTTTCCCCAAAGTATGAATTAAACTGGAATTACACTAGTGGAATTACACTTAGGTGAAACTGTCTCAAATCCATGCAGAAACTTAATCTACCTTTCAAGCACAAATAGAAAGTGCTGGGTAGTCAGCCTGCTTGCTGAGTGATTTGCTCAGGTGCTGAGCTGGGCTAGGTTGTGGAAGTGGTGGGGAAACCTGAATAACCACACCTTTTAGAAGAGGACAGTGGAAAAGAATGGTACCTTCCCTGTGTTGCCAAAAAAACCTCCACAAACCAAAAAGCCCAGCTGATTATGAAATCTAGGCATTTCCCTCATGTCAATTTCTCTCTAGTCAATGAAAGGAAGTGCTGTTTGGAGACTTAACTGTAAGCCTTAGGCAAGAACTAAAATCCCTCAATATCATCACTGACACCATGAGCAATATTGCTGTAAATTTTGAAGCCATACAGGGAATTCTTAAGGTTTTCTATGTAGAAGTAATCCAGGCTACAAAAGCAAAGTTGGCTTGTAGAAGGGCTTATGCACCCCAAAGCTGATCATTTGGCCCTCCTCCATTTATGTTAACTGGTCTAGTAGCAGATATTTTCTTGTCCCACAACCATGACTCATTTGATGATGAAAGCTGTTCTTTGTCAAAGCAATACTGAACACTGAGTGGTGTCTTTTTACTTAACTGTAGGAAAATGAGGCTATTCTAGCCATGTCCTTGCACCTGACCTTGCTGAGGTAGACTTCTTATGTCACCCCAATTGCTTGCTTTTAAATGAGCTCTCGTGAATGGCTGTACATTCTCTATTTGGTGATTTGGATGTCCAGAACCTAAAGAATTATTCTGATAAAGAGCAAGAGCTTGAAGGGATAGAAAGTGACAGGTGGAAAATGAAATTAGGACAGAAACCTTCATTGCCCTGTACCATGTCCAAAGTGGGTGTGAAGTCAGAAGAGCATTTGATACCTGCTTTGTGATGTAGCAAATGACTTTTTAAGGTCAAGGCAATAAAGGATTCTGCCCAGAATGTACAACTGCTGTATTTTCATGTTGTGGTCAAAACTTGCTGATCCTTTTGCAAGACCATGCAAAGCTGCTGTTTTGTCTGTATAAATGGACATGTTAAGGTGACAATGGCTTCTAAAAGCTTCACCCTGTTATTTGATGTAAAGCCAGCTGGAAAGCCTTGATTTTCTCCATGTAATTTTGTGAGGCAGCAGGACTGTCTGATAATTACCTTCACTCTATTTCCATCAAATGCTGCTGGAAACTTTGGCTTAGCAACACACAGAACATACAGCAGCAGCTTTCATTGCAGAGCCTGCAGTGCAGACCAGATGTGTAATGTTAGGGACAGATCTCGTCAGTTGCTTTTCTACTGCTGGAAAAAGTGCTTTAGTTCTGTAGCTTATGAAAGTGCACCAGGCACAGCTTAGAGGACCAGAAGTGCTGTCTGTATGTGAGAGAATCAGGATACTTGGCCTTGCTGTCAGGTTTGGATGCTTTTAGTAAAATCTGCAGATGCTACATAACCATAGATATTGCTGTTCTTACTTGTCATAGAGTTCATTGAGGAGACCCAAGACCAAAGACCATTTTTCTAAACTTCACTGCCTTGATTGAACCAGAAATTCAACAGACAGGATATTTTTGCTGTCATACCCCCCCCCGCCCCCCAGTTCATATTAAAAAAAAAAAAACAACAACAATGAAAACCCACTGAAATTGATGATAGCATCTAGGAAAGCAACCAAAAAGTTACTGGTCAGGGGAGCTGCCAGCCAGTACCTACAGTGACTGTTCTGACTAACAGAGTCCTTCAATTTCCTTATAAATATCAGTGCTGCTGGCTTGGCTTTCACAGTCATTTTTAAGGCAATAAATGTTCCAGCAAATCAGCAATAGAACTTAACTGCTACTCCTATCTAAACTAGTTGCATGGCCATCCATTTTCTAAAGTCACCAAATTTTATTATTTGCCCACAATACAATTATACCAAAACATACACGTGTTTAACCAAAAAGAAACACCTTTATAGAAATCTGATAGTGCTTTGATATCCTCTGTCACACCTGGGGCTCAGTTAGACATTGCTAGAGGTCTCTCCGCTTGAAAATTCCCCAGTTGCACTGGGCAGGACAAACTTCACGTATCTGCCCTTCTCCCAGCCCCTCCTGATCCGTAGAAGTCTGTGCTGGATGCAGGGCAAGCTGAAGATGACTTTTGCTATGATCACAGTACATGGGACGAGCAGTGTGAGGGTGTAGGTCGGAGGCAGGTAGAACTTGTACTGGTTCTCATCAAAAGCCCTTGACCATCCGTACGTGAGTGTGTGCAGAGTGCTGATTACCAAGGCAATAAATCCAAGGGTGGACTAAAAGGAAGAGAAACACACACCAGTTAGCAGAGGACCTTGTGTCTGGCTACCTTGCTGTACATTTTGGCATGATTTTTGAAGTGCACATAGCACAGAGAAAACAATGAGTATTCCTGTGTTTCTTGGATAGAATCAAACAGGACTGGAAACCTTCCCTGGGTAGTGTGCCAGACTGCATTTTTTTTCTAATCAGAGGTTAAGTGTGATATTATAAACTCAGCAGGAGTTTCCCAGAAGATGCTGCCAACTCAGCTGAGAGGTGGGCTCCTGCCTCCATGTGAATCAGCAGATCCCAGCCCTTGCTGAGCTCATAACTGCGGGCAGCTCACAAATGCACCTCCCAAGCCACAGCTGCCAGCTCTACTGCCTGCTGGTCCATGGCTGATGCGAGGCTGCTGACTGGGGGGGGGGGTGGGGGGGTGGGGGGTGAAGCAGCAGCTCCAGACCAGCATTTGGCACCATCAGAAGTCAGTGAAGCCATAGCTTCACACAGAGCAAAGATACCTTCGGGTAACTGCCATCATCTACAGAAAAACGAGACTGGGGACAAGTGCTCTGTTCTGAGGTAAGCAACAGCCTTGAAGGTTTCCTTCTTGTCCTAGAGATCTCTGTTGGTTTGTGAGCCAGAGAATCAGGTTGTATGATGGACTAGATCTTTGAAATGGGGAGTCAAGAGCACTTTATCCACTCAGGGAGGCAGTAAGAACCCAGCCACTGTCCTGGAGACAAGAACTTTCCCCATATTCAGCTGAGATCATGGCTCCCAAGCACCCACAGAGATAACAATGTGCCTCAGTATTTTGAGATCCCTCTGAGGATTGCTCTCAAGAGGGGTTTTAAACTGTGGTCCCCTCACTGGTGCTTCGCTGTCAGGATCAGAAGTGGAGGCTCCCGATCATGCCAGCTCCCTCTGCCCACTGGCACTCCTCAGGAGCTGGGCACTCAGTCCTGGAGGCATCTCAAGTACAAGCCTTTGCTTCTGTATTTTCAAAGGAAAACACAGGTGTAACTGCTGCCCCACTTTGAATGCTTGGTCTAAGCCTGCAATAACAACCAGGTTTCAAGATGCCTAGACAGGGAAGAACTTGCTGTTGATGTCCTTACCTTAGAGAAGGAAGCCTTTACAAGTCAAAACATCTGGCTTGGTGCAGCTAGTCAGAGATCAGCAAGACACATGGTCTTCCTGAATGCATGTCCAGGAAAGAGGACACAGCAGGGAAATAAGGGACAAGGGCAAGACAGGAGAAATGACTACTCATTTTCTCTTGAAAAATAATCTCAGCTGCAAAACTACTTAATTCAAAGCATCTCTTCCCATTTCTGCTTATTGGGAAACTATTAAAAAACTCAGACAGCTTTTAAAAATGTACCACCTTGTTACCAACAAACCAGACCAAGATGCCTGCCTCTAACCTTCAGAGCTAATAATTTAGGCAGCTGAAAGGACTGAGCCTCTAGAGGAGGAAAGCTCCAAAACATGCTACCAGATCTTGATACTTCACTTTTTCAGCACCTCTCAGGCAGTTATGTGGGTGTTGCTGACTCCTGCCAAGACTTCATCCATATGACCCCCTGCCAAGGTAGGGAACTCTTCCCTGTGTTACAGCTGAGCATTAATTACTCAGTGTTGTGCCAGGAGTCAGGAGCAGACCTCTGAACTGAACCTCAGTCCTGCAGGTATCCGCACACCCATCCTTTCTTGCAGGGACAGCTGTCCTTACCAGAAGCCACCTACAATTCCTAAACCAGGGTGGTAACAAGCAGGAAACCTGAATAGGGTCAAGACTGATTTCACTTGGAAAATTAAAGGAGGAGTTTGCTGCAATATGCCATGATCGCAGTTGAACCTAACAGCACAATCTGACTCATAGCTCAACCATCATTTATTGGCTCTGAGCTTCCCTCCAACAGGCAAAAAAATCCTTGAGTGGCAGAAGGCTGAAAGTACCAACTTGAAACTCATCTAGCAGAGCAGGCATGTAAAGCAAGGCAAGGGGAAAGGAGACAGGGTGAAGTCCAAGGGCAGCAGATGCTTTCTGCCCTGGATGGAGGGTGCTTTTGGAGTCAGCCTGAGCAGGGCTTTGTGCATGACAGAGTGTTGGAGCTGGAGATAATGAGTTTGTTCCTCTACAGGTTCTCTTTCAAGTGCTGCTGGTGCTGGGGCAAAGTAGGAATGGAAATTAGTAGGACAAAAGGTGACAAACCATCACAGGCACTCAGTGACCCACCTTTGTGTGCAGACAGCAGGGTGCAAGAAAGAAAAAAGCTAATTGGCAAAGAAAGCATGGATGAGCTGCTGGTGGCTGGAAACAGTGCTGGCAGCTCCTCAGAGAGCAGCAGTGGGCTGGCTGATCCACTTGTAACACACAAGGGGCTGTCTGGTGAGCAGGGGGTGCCTGGTGGGTCCCAATGCTGATGCTGGCTGAAGGACCTGTGGTCAGCAGGGCTCGATGGTTGCACTTGACAGGCAAGCTGTCAGCTGGGTACAGCTTGGTCTGTACTAAAACATTCTGCTGGTAGCAGTTTGGCTCAGTACATACAGCTCAACATACATTCTGTGTAATACAATGCAGAACCTGCTAAATGCCCCATGGGGGTTGATTGGCCACCATGCTTAGCCTAGATACCACACTGAGTTTTGAAGCTCTGCTCTCATTTATACTTTCAATGCAGTTTCTGGCTATAAAACTTTTTGTTTGTTTGGGTTTTTTGTTTGTTTTTTTTTTTTTTTTTTTTTTTTCCCAGCAGTGGCAGAGGTTTCTTTTGCACTGTCACAGCGCAGGGAGTGTGGGTTCACCACCCATATATAAGGTGGTAAAACCCCCAAAAGACAGCTGTATGAGGATGGTGTCTTCCTAATGCAGGCTTTGCACAGATTTTCTGCTCTGTGTTAACTCTTATGTCTCCTTATCTCCTTGGTGTCTGTGAGGCTCCCTGTAATGCATCAGCCAAGGTGATTCAGTCATGTGTGGCTCATTCAGAAATGTCTGGGCAGCATCCAAAGCAAACAGCCCCTTCCCGACCCAAATATGTTTCTGACTTCTGCTGCCATCAGTCCTGTGAAGTCATTAGCTCCATGGAAGTGGCTCTGGCTCACACTTTGTTGATGGGAGGGTTATAAAAGGTCTGATGACAGATTCTTTATATCCTGTGATGCACAAGCTAAGAAAGAAACCAGGTCAATTCAACCTTCAGATTCCAGGAGGACTTCTCAGGATGGGAAGGTAAAGGCAATCATACACATTTGTACTTCTCAGCCAATTAGAGCTAATTTGTAAAGCACTGGGGACCATTAAAAATGTCTCCCATAAACTGAATTAGATATGAATCACTCCTGCTATCCAGTGTCTAGATCCTCTACATTTTCTGCTAATCAAAACTGGACATATAGGGGAACTGTGTATCCAATTTAACTATATTTAATTGAAATTTGTATATTCAAGGAATAAAAATTAACTGTTTTATTCCTCAAGCCTTAGTAGCAATCCAAATGGGATTTTTGGCTTGTCAGGCTACAGAGGTGTATTTTAAGAGTGTGGCAGTATCCAATGACATTCATACAGGTGCACACACTGCTGCTGGAAGAAGTCAGATGTGGAAGCTGGGTAAGGAGGGGACTAAAGTACTCCTGAAGTTGTAACAAAACCCTCTCTCAAATGAAGCTTTTGGTGCAGCATCACTCAAACACACCAGCCAGTTGAGATGGGATGGCAATGAATTGCTGCATGTTCTGGGAGGCATCTGCTTGAGTGGCTGCATTTTCCCTCTTTCAGTTTTCTCAGGTATGGCAAGTCATGATGCCTCTAATGTGCTGTAAAAGGGTCAAGTGCTCAACATCCAAAATATTTGAGAAATCAGCCTCATGCTTCACCCCTTGTATTTACATTGTGCTGCTGTGCATTAATGCTGGGAGGATCACACTGCACTGTGTGAAGTGTTAACCTCTGGAGCCTGGGAGCAGTAGCTCTACCTGCTCCTAACTGCCTCAAGAGAAGCATCACCAACTTATTGAGGAGAAAATAACTTAAGAGTCCTCATTAAAAAACAAAACACAAAAAAAAAAACCACCACAAAAAACCAAACCAAAACCCAGAAGCTAGCATGCTAGGAGATTTGTAACCTGCACTTTTGGTATGGTATTTCCACAGCAGGGCACAGACCAGCCGTGCCTCTGCTGCATGTGATCAGCTGGGAGGTTGTGTCGCGCTGTCATGCTTTATCCCAGAGGGACAGAAATAGGTCTATCTTTCCATGAACTAAGCCAGCCAGTTCCCATGTGGGGTAGCCAAAAGCTATTTTAGAGCTAATCATCATGTACTTGTCTGGTCCCAGTGCTGATATACCTTCAGAATGATGCAGGAAGGGGTCCCAAAGGGCATAAGCAACAGCAGCATGACATGCACTGGTAGGAGACCTCAGCACTACCTGCTGTGATGTATATATTACATCACGCAATGCCAGCACCTCCCAGGACAGCTGCCGAGCTGTGTGGGGAGCCAAAAGGGAAAGCAAGGGGTTTCAAAGACTCCTTCCAGGCTTCAAGGAGATACTTCCCTTCATCTGGGATTCTTAGTACGAGATGCCTAAGGCAGGATCGCTTATCCAATATCCTGGTGGCTGCAGCCCTCCTGTGATTAATGGTGGTGAGAATTAATATGCTCCTGTTGTCTGCTCTGAAAGAAAGGTTTAAAGCCAGGTCTGCCTTCTCCCTAAGGGATGATTTCTTGGGGTCAAGCTCTCCTGGTGAGGCTTTTCTACTCAATGTAAATAATTACTCACTAGTCCACAGAAGAGAGGGAAAAATACAAACTGACTAGCTCTTTAGGGCACTTGTGGGGGGAAGCTGTGGAGCAGGTTTCCAACTCCTGCTCTAACAAATATTGAATTATTTATATGTTGCTGAAGAGCTTCAACAGGAGAGGCTGGAGGATAGATATTAATTCCCACATCCCCAGACCCTGCCCTCCCCTTTTGAAGGGTTAGGTGTGCACTGCTGTGATGCATGAAGGCGCTCTGCAGGGAAGATGCAGGGGGACAGAGTTCCACAGGGGCTCATCCATGTCAAGGTGACACATGGGTCACTGCTGCAGGACCTGAAGCCTGGTGCACACTAAGCAGCAGTGATGTAGGAGACAAAAGCAATGAGGGGTTTTAGGGCTATGGGATATGACAGTGGAATGGTGAGTTGGAATTTGGCCTCAAAATCAGCTCTAATGTGCAGAGAATACTTAAAGGTTCATTACCTGATATCCCTGTTAATTAGCCTAAGACTGGCTCCAACTGCATCCCTAAGAATGTTAAGCCCCTGAGTTTGGGGTTTGTGAACGTCCCACATGGTAGACTCGAGTCACTACAGGAATTTGGCTCTTGGGAGCTTGGACATTGCTACAAGTGGGAGGAAGGCACCTAAACCACTGAATGACTTCGGAGAAAGAAAAATTGCATTCCTAATTCACTCTTTAGAACCAGACATGGACCTTTCATTGAAATCACACCCAGTTCTCTGTTTCTTGGGCTCTGACATTTTTATAGAATTGTTAGGGTTGGAAGGGACCTCAAGGATCATCTAGTTCCAACCCCCCTGCCATGTGCAGGGACACCTCACACTAGATCAGGTTGCTCATAGCCACATCAAGCCTGGCCTTAAAAACCTCCAGGGATGTGGCTCATAGACCAGTCTAAGCCTTTTTTGAACCTGTCTGTTGAATATCTGGGTGCATGCAAGCTCTGCCAAACCTGACCTTCCCCTGCACTGCCCTCTCACATGCTTTTATTTTCAGAAGCTCCTTCCTTGTGAAATGCAAGGGCAGATCTGTGTCCTGCAGCCAGCTCTCCATGGTGGGTTACCTACCTGCCCTCCACAGCCTGGTGCAAACTCCTTGCAGCAGCTCCAACATGTTGTGCCTGACTGACATGTGACTGACTCCAAGGTAGTTCTTGCCCATGGAAGTGAACAACCCTGCCCCCTCAAAATGACCCAAAGGCTTTCTGCCTTTCTACTTTGTGTGGCTTCAGGAGGTGTTGAGCTGTGAGTGGCTGGGCTGCTCCAGGACACCAAACGAGGTGGGAAAGGACTCTGCAGGAGAGCATTATGCAGCCAAAGTCCTGGCTGTTTTTCTCTCAGGATCTCAAACTAATGCTGCTAATTGCAGGATGGGAAAGAACTTCAGCCAACACATTAAAGACTCCCTCCTGGAAAGCCTGCCAATAATCCTCACGTGGATGCTCATGACACATTACATTTTCCCTTCCCTGCAAGACAGCAGCACCCTCAGCAGACTGGGCAAGCCCTGAGTGAGGGTCACAGAGCACTGGAACAGGCTACCCAGAGAGGTCATGGAGTCTCCTTCTTTGGAGACTTTCAAGACCCATCTGGATGTGTTCCTGTGTGACTTGTGCTAGATTCTATGGTCTTGCTCTGGCTTGTCTGGTTGGACTCTATTATCTTCAAAGGTCCCTTCCAACCCCTAACATCCTATGATCCCATGAAAGCAGCACAGCTCTCGTGGGACACAGCACATCCCACTGCCATTGCTACTTGGTATCACCTTCTTTGGAGTGGTCTATGGCTACAGGGTGCACAGGAAGGTATGGAGTGGCAGGGTTTGCCCCTTACACTAGTGTGCATCTTGGTGTTGCTGTGCCAGGACAGTGATGTTCTGGGACAGCAGGTCAACCTCTGCCCTCCATGGTCTGTGAGAGGGCCTGACTCTGACTGCAGAATCGCTCTCTGGCATCAACAACTGTTAACTTTACCTGGATGAAACTGAATTCCCTCCAGTTGAGAGAGTTTGCGATGGATGGAAGTGAAGTGATAGCGAGTAACGACAGCAAGCCCAGGGCAATTATTCCAACAGAGATATAAATCTCCATCCTCCAGACTTCCTCCTCTACCCAGATATTCATCTTCTTCTCGACAGCCTGGCATGACAATGAATGTTTGTTAAAACAGAATACTTAGAAATAGAGGAACTGAATTTTATCTGTATTTGGTTTGGGTTTGGAAGCAGGTTTCCTGGCTAAACATTGGATCCTATTCACACCTTCTGTGCTATCTGCCTGTTTGAGGGCTGGGTGGAAATGTTATTTTATCCCACCTCCATTTGGCCAAAGCCAGACCTGACCTGAAACTTGCTGGCAAGAACTGCTGAATGCTCCCAGCTTCCACAGCCCTGAACCACAGCAGCAAGCCCCAGAGTTGCATTTGGAAAGACAGAATGAGAAGTTCATTTAAAGCAAAGAAAACAAATACAGATGCTCGAGTATGCAGTAGTCTCCTAATAACCTTTGTTTTAAGTGCATTTAGTGGGGAAATTGTTCATGCTAATGGAAGGGATGATGTGTTTTATGCTGCATGGCAAAGAGGAACATTTAAAACCATCCTCTTTAGCCCATTAAATGGGTTTAATTTACTAAACAAAGATGCTGCTATAAAACAGAAGATAGAGAGGAAATGAACACAGGATGCTTGCCTGAAATTAATGTGTGACTGTGGCAATGGGAGAAGGACCTTCTCCAGGCTGGAGCTGAGAGGCTGGGGATGTCATTTGATGAATGCTTTCAACAGGCACTGCTGCTGAAATCAGCCACCCTCCTCCCCCTCTGCCTCTACAGTCCCTTCCTTTCTCTCTGTTGGGACAAGCATTTGTAAGCACTAGGGAAGATATCCCAGCACAGAAAGCATACTGGTTGTGTGGCAATTCCTTGCTCAGGTTCTCCACTCAGCTGCATGAAGCTTGTGCCATCCCTGGAGGGAGCATGGCAGAGCAGCTAGAAGCCAGAGGCAGAAAGGGTAGAATCACATTTTCTCGTGGCACTGCTAAGTTAGAGTTGGCTGAGCTGCCAGAAGGTAGCAATCTCATGCTTGATAAACACTGCCAAGAATCTCAGTAAGGCAATAAAGTCTTTTTCCATTTCCTTGTTCTCTTAGACTATGACCAGTTCTTTGCCATCATTTGTTAAACTCCTGGAGGCACATTGTGATGAGGATACACCTTCCACAAAACAACCCCCCTGGGGTTATGATGTGGTCGCTGTGAAGGTCAGTGTGAGCAAACAAGGATCTTCCAAAATCTAGGGAGAAAAGTTGAAGGTAACTCTGCTCCCTCCACCACTGTATTTATTCTCACCTAACATTTTTTCTGTCTCTGCCCTAGTCTCAGACATGCCAGGTGCTGGGAAAGGCTGCTTTTACAGGTGTGTCTGTGCTCCTGGGGAGCAAAGGCAGAGATGAGTTTGATCCTAGCCCTGGCTGTAGATGCACAGACAACATCCTGCTGGAGCGACTGGTCCCCAGAGCGTATGGGTGCATGCCTGGTACGTGGTGTGTGGCTGCTCCGTGGAGGAAGTGCTCATACAGAGAACAGCTTATTCCCACTACCTCGCATGCGTTTTGGAAAGTGAACACAACAGCCAAGATATTAAGCCTGCTACCAGACATCTGGATGCGTGTAGAAGATTACTACAGGTGCTGACCTGAAGAGTACCCACATTACCTGCTTGACAGCCATCTCAATGAGCTGGTAGCGGTGGGAGCGGCGCATGGGCAGACAGAAGCTGTATACAGCATGCAAAGCTGCACAGAAGAAGCTGAGGAGACCAATCTGCTTTCGGTGCTGGAGCCACTGGTCCAGCCAGTCTGGGAAGCGCCTGTATTTGGTGCCATAGTAGAGCTGTGAGCAGGCTGCCACCACCCCGGGCAGGTAGACGAGGGACAGCATGACGTACGCCACGCAAGGCAGTGTTGTGTTGACCACCTCGATGGGGATCTTGTACAACTTGTTCTTCTGCTCCCTGATGTAAGGGTGGATGACCTGCCGGATCAGGTTGTAAGTGAAGAAACAAAGAAAGAGCCCCAGAGACAACAAGATGGGGATCTTCCAGGCTGGCAAGAGGCGCAGAGGAATGTTCTCGATCTCACAGGCTGATGACATGCATCCCATGTCCACAGGGGTGAATCCCATGACTTGAGCAATTTCTGCTACGGTGCGCTTGGCCTCTTGGTTATTTGAGCAAAGCAGAACCTGCAACAACCAGAAAGATACACACAGGGCAAAGAGAGGTGAGACTGCTGGGAGTGAGTGTGTCAGGAGGGACACTGTGCTAAAGGGAGCCTACGTTATTCCACTGAGCATCATGCTTCCTGTCGGGCTTTCTGATGGGCATTTACCATGGCTCTCTCCTACACCAGCTTTCTTACATGTCTGCACCACCAGTTTGTTTTACTGGCTGTATTTAGATAAACAGATAATTAAATAAGACTTTTCACTTAGGCAGAGGCCCCAAAACTGCAAAGTGTGAAGTAAATCAAAGTGCTTAATTTCTTAACAGAGCAATGCAGAAGCTATGGGGTGGTCTCTGGATGCCGCAACCAGCACTCAAACCCCTTCTTCTGGAGCTTAAGGCCATTTGCTGATGCTGACAGACCTCAGCTGCTGAAACAGTTGGGATTTGGCCCCTGTCAGGAGAAAACAATACCTGCTTATTTCCATCCCTGGCACCCGCCTGCAGTGTCCATGCAGAAAGCACATTGAACCCCTTGACCACAGTGCAGGCCGGGAAGAGGGAAGCCAAGTACTCGGCGTTGGATTCCTTGTGGTAGTTGATCTCGGTGTTGTTACTAACATCCACCAGGATCTTGCCTGCCAGCACATCAGCCAGGTCGCAGAGGGTGGAGTAATGTTCCCTGAAAACCGCGACAAAAATGACATCTGTCTTCTTCACCGCCTCGGCCTGGAAGGTGACTTCTGCTGCCGAAGGGAAGAGGCTGGCTTTCCGCTTCGGGTTGCGGCTGCCAACCACCACCTTGAAGCCGGAGCACACCAGTCGGATGGCCAACGACCGCGCAAAGTCCCCGCTCCCCAGCACCCCAATGGTGCGGCCAGCCGGAGGCGTGGTGCTGGGGTCGCCCTCCATGCTCCGATGGCCCAGGAGAGGTTTGGCCATGTCTCCTCTGGACATCCTGGTGAGAAAAACAAGTGGAAATGCAAGTTCACTGTGAAGTTCTCACAGAGTCCTAGACCACGTTTGTGGTCATGGGGGAAAACGCCGCTTACGCAGCTTGAACAGAAGCCCAGTAGCCCAGGACCCACCTGCCAAACCCACCACGTGTGCAGTAATGCACAAGCACCATCGGAGGGGGCCAAAACACCACACTGGGTTGGAAGGCAAAGGGTTTCCCAGGTTTGTGTGATCCAACATTTGCTCATCCACCCTTTGCTGTTCTTCGTGCTGGTACATGCTCACTACAAAGCCAGGTCAATGCTACCAGCAACAGGAATCAACAACTCTCAGACACACCATGGTATCTTCTGAAAACCCCAGGGCCAGGGGTCCATGGGGAACCCTGAGCCTACATTTAGAAAAGACAAGGGGTGCTTCTGATTTGCAAGAGCAGAAGGAAAGCAGGGAGTTTGAGTTGAAATGGAAGTGTCTTAAAAGTGGTAAATGAAGAGTGGTAAATGCAGCCCTTGCCTGCTACAATATTTGGGTCTGGCAAGCTGCTTTAGCTCTTCCTGCAATGAGTATTGGGAACTTACTCGTGGCATTTAAAAATATGTATTAAAACATGATGGGGTTTGCTCACGAAAGATCTTGATAAGCTTTACAAACGTTAATGAATTTTGCCCTGTATCACTCTGCTCTCTGTAACAGATTAGATATTGAGGCCGTGGAGAGGTTTTAAGTAGATCAATAAATTCACAAGCAGTACACCAGTCAGCCCTGGAGGTCAGGAGAAACTCAGGGAGAAAACTGCCTGGTTGCTCACAGACTGTGCCACCAGTGGCTCAAATCTGACTCCTGGCTTTAGGAATGGCAAATTTGCCCTTAAGGAATGGTAAATTCCTTAAAGGCAGACTTTTAAAGGGTTCAGGAGATCACCCAGGGAATTTACACACCAGGACACATGGGTTTTGTATTGGACACACTGGTAGAGATAATAAAGACCATGATTAACAAACTCGTGATATACTGGGAACCAAGATAACTTGGTTGTGGCAGAGTACAGTCTTGCCTTATAGCTAGTCAAGTTCTTTCAAAGTGAAGGTGACCATTCTGATGGGGTGACCTGGTCTCCAGTGCAGGCTGTGTTCTTCATAGGCTTTTGGAAATGCCCTTGACCCAAAGCTTTTCTGGGATTAGCACAGTAGCGGTGCAAAGAGGAAGGGCACTTCTGCATTAATAGTTAACAGAGGGAAACAAAGGGTAAGAAGAAGCAAAATAATTTTCATAATGGGAAAGGGTTATTAAGGGGTTTTCCTCAGGATTTGTGTTGTTCAACATGCTCATAAGTGAGGGAATGAGAAAGGAAATGAATATTGAGAAGATGGAGCTTCTGCATGATGATCATTTAGGACAGTCAATCTTTATCATGAAGAATCTGCAGGATCTCCTCATTCAAAGTGCCTTGAGCACCAAAATTCACTACTGACACACCGCAAGAGCTACCTACAGGCATTAGCCCCCTAACTGTATGTACACTTCAATGAGCTGTAACTTTGTTACAACCACTCAGGAAAATGACATCAAACAGAGCCTGAGTTACCGGGAGAGAAGATCTTTCACACAGCATCCATGATTTCTCAGTCTTGTTCCTCATGGAAAGCCAGACCTTGAAACTATAATTCACTATCTTGGATACAAAAAAACCCAGATCACAGATTTGGTAACAATACTGTTTCTATGGCTGCTCTCCTTGCCTCTCACCAAACACCTTCTTGTCCTAGAGTCTAAAAAGGCATGTTCATGGAAGAAGGGCTCTCAGGAGAAAGCATGAGACAAAGCAAGGCACGTTGAGTTCTGCTCTTTAAGAACACCTTTTCCCTGCTCCCCATATATCACATATGTGCTTTGAGTAAGAGAGTCCTGTTAAATTCAGAATTACTTGTGCTTGCCTCTGAAGGTTTTTGCTTCTGTTCCAGACCTGTAGAAAGCTTTGTGCGATGCAAGACTGATTTGGTCATGCTGGCTGTGCCAGGCTGCTGCTGGTACACACCCCCTGCATGGTATATTCCGTGTGTATTCACAATCAATAAGATGTTTCACCCATGAATTAGTGGGAAAAGCATACAAAACAAGACAGAAAACACTACTATACCACTGTATACATCCATAGATCAAAGAGTACACTGCAAGAAAAAGGGAATAAAACCTAGAAAAGGGAAACACATGGAGGAGTATGGTGAAGGGACCACTTGGGATTTGAAGAGGTGAAGAGCAACCTCAAGGTGGAGCTCAGGCCAATGGGAATGCTGGAGAGCAAGATGGAAACACCATTCCTCTTCAACCACAACTAGCTGTGCTCCAAAACCCCGAAAGCATCTCAAAGATGTTGGGGTTTATCTGCTGGCCCCTGTTTATCAGATGCTTTATCAAAAGCACATTGCTTTACTTTTTACAAAGTTAAAGCAGTGCTTCGCCTAAATGTATTTGTGGTCAGAACTACTTGTTCTAGAGCCAACGCTATTGTTCAGCCTGATGAGATTTCTTTCTTATACCCCTCACCGCCCCCCCCCCCCCCCCTTTTCCACCACCTGTACACACAAAATGTTATCCCGAAATATAGACATGCATCTCTGGCTCCCAGCCAAGGGGAGAAATCAACATTCAGGGTGACAAAGGAGTTGTCACCCACAGACTCATTTCATAATCAATCTAAAGCACCTCAAAAGCTCTCTCTGTGCTCCTGCTGGGATATGAATTTTGCTGCAAGCAAATTTTCTTGTTGTGTGTTTTCTCTGTCCTGTAACTGCCACTGAACATGTAGAGAGATGTTGGCAATGTTTGGAGATAAACAGCTTTGCTGTCTCCAGTTATTGTGATTAAAAAGGATAACAGAATTAAACGGCCTTTGAAGTCAGCAGGATAGTTAAAAAGTACGAAGCCTCAGAATCTTTTCTGTGGATTTTGGTCTGATTGTTTCAGTCATGCTCTGACTGTCATAGCTTTGGAGCAGGATCTGTCCCTGATGCACAGACCTTAGTGGGATGGCAGCTTGGTCCCTGCCACTGACTGCTGCCTACTGTTGCAGGTCTGATTGCCATCACTGCCACACACTGAGATCCCCCCAAGAAACGAGGAGGAAATCCCTCTTTCACCATAAACACATTTCACCCACATGAACGCTGTGGTTTCTGCCTCACAGATGCCTGGAAACGGAGTGTGATTAGGCAACATTTTTTTGCACTTCTGTATCTCTGTGGAGCATGCAGACCCCCCCACATCCCGCCAACACCCAGACTTACCATCCTCACACTTTTTCTGCACCGACAGACAATGTGCTACCTGCTTAAAACTCTCCCTCCCAAAGCTAATTCTTCATGGCAAGGTCAACCCAAGGTCAGTGCAAAGCACTGTGGCTAGGACGCTGTGGAGTCAGCCAGAGGCAGAGGAGGCCTGTGCTTGGACACAACTGTAGCACACTGCAGCCTTGCATAAGCCTTATTTATTGATCTTCCCCACCATGGGAACGGCATCCCTGCTGAGTTATGGCACCTGCACTTCAAGGAAATAGGTTTCTTACCAAGGAAGCTACAAGATGATTTAAAGCACAGCCCAGTGGAAGCAAACGAGCTTCAAAGCTAACTGGGAAGCAGTTGCCTAATTAAAATATCTAATCCAATGTAAAGCTGCTGTTCAGCTAGACTATAAATGACACCCTTATATCACTGAGTGGGGATGCAATGCCCATCTGTAGCATGCTTGTTCCTGTCTCCAGTCCACTGACTGCATCGCAGTTACTGCTGTTATTTGCAGGACAATAGCAGCGATGGGCAACGAGCAAGATGGGGAGCTCCCCTCTGCTGCCAGGCACCCTACCAAAACCGGCCAGAAGGCTACTCCTGCCCAAAAGAATAGGATCAGACAGGCAGTAGATGGGTGAAATGAAGCAGTCAAATCTCTGTTGTCCAGGCAGAGGGAGGGGGCTCTCGCAGAAGAAAAACACGGATAATTCAACGTATTTTGCACCTGAGGCTTGGCAGAGGCTCAGAGGCTGTTAGCTTAGGCTTACTGCCAGGCAAACAAGGTTTTTCTGCCTCTTTGCCCACACTGAATGGCCTCACTCAGGTTTTGCAGCAGGACAGCATTCCTGGATGGAGTTGGGCTGCAGGAGCACACTCAGGTGTCGCTGGGCTCACAGCAGAGCCAATCTGCCAAGCAGATCATCTCCCACCACTAGCAGGGAGCTGGCTCTGTCCTTATCCTCTTTTGACAGACGTGAGGGACTGAGATACCAATGATAACAGGATGTCAGCAAGTTTGCCTGGGACAACCCTGATATCCTTGACCGCATCTTTAACAATAAGACCATCTTTTTGGGCCCCTTTCACTTCCTCTGGTGCAGGAGGCTAGCCTAGCTGGTTCCTGTAACTCACAATCTATCCATGTTTGAGTTGCAAATCCTGAAGAAGGATGCACATGTGGTGGCAAGGCACAAGGCTCCACTTCAGTTCTGGCCAAAAAAAAAAAAAAATCAAGACCTATTTCACTGCCTTGGTATTCAGATTTATCAGATTAAAGACAATTTGGCTTTACAATAACTCTAGTGAAAAAAAAGAAGAGCAATATTTTAAACATATTGCTGAGTCAAAATACGCTGAAGAAGAGGGCAGAAATCTCATGTGCAACCAAACGGGTTCCTGTTTGCACAAAAGCTTCTCTCTGAGCTCAGCCTTATGGCCAGAGCCAGCGCCAACAGAACCTTGGCTAGAACAATTGCTTTTATGTTTTCCCTCAGGGTCAGGTTTTATGTTTAGACTGACCACAACTGAGTCTTATGTGGCTGTGGATTCAACTTGGTGCAGGTCACAACAGAGCCTGCTCTGTGCTTCAGCTTCTGTGTTGGGGGTTATTTTAGATAAAGCACATGATTATTATCTACATCCTTTAGTGAGCCCTGTGGGTTGAAAGACCAGCAAGCTGCATGAGAAATCAAATGATGTTGCAGAGCTCTTGGTCAAGACATGGCAGAGGAACATCTTGCTTTCGTCGTCAGGATGTTCCCTTTGGGCTCTCCTAGCTGCAGCTGGTGCCTGGCTCCATAGAGTGTGGTCCTACAAACACACATCCCGGAGGGACAGGGGTGATCTCTGCCCACAGGAGACTTTCAGTTTGCATGGAGGGACCTTTGAACCACAAAGCCAAAGCCCTACAGCTTCTGTTTGCAGAGCCCTCTGCTCAGTGTCCTGCCTGCTGGCATCTCCTGCTTTGTTAACCCTCCAGAAGCCCCAGCTGGAGAGGAGCATTCAGCGCCTGATGTCTCCATTTGTGTCATTTTTTGGCTACAGCCATTTTGTTTCCAGGGAAAATAAACCATTTAAGTCTCTTTCCCACACGAGGAGTGCCCCTCCAAGGAGCACAGCAAGTACCACATACCTGTTGGGACTGAAAAAGATTTAGGTAAGAAAAAGGCTTATCCAAAGCTGCTTTAACTCCAGCTCTGGTGCACGCTTCAGGAGACCTTTCAATCCAGCCCAGTTTGACTTGTAAAAGACCCTTAGCTCTTCAGGTGGGGGAAGGAATGGGGGGAAACCAGGCTTGCTGCTCCTTTCCTTCCTTTCTCCTTCCAAAGCAGAGTTAACTCATCAATGGCACAAACCAGGAACTGGCAAAGGGAATAAATCACCCATAAATAGTACTTCAACCAGAAAAACCATGATGCAAACCCCCCTGCTAGGCTGTGAGAATGAGGAAATGCTGAGAGCTGGGCTTCCCCTCACCACTGTCTTTCATCCCCTTCACCCAAAGGGCAGGGAGCACCGACAGGGAATGAGGGCTGTTCACCCCATGCCCCTACTCCTGTAGCGAGGAGGTGGCATAAACACCTGCCCCAAGAGAGGCAGTCTTGCCATGAGCAGGAATCACTGGGTGCTGAGGCTGTGGGGTCGCTGTCACCCTAAACCTGCCATGGGACTCTGGAGGCTGCTCTCCACTCTGATGCACTTTGCATTAACAGGTCCTCATTACTTTCCCTGCCCTACGGCAGGTGTTTATCTGATAATCTCATTTATCAGGTGTTTACCTGTTAAAACCACTTCCATAAGCTCCTGCAGCTTTCTCCACTCTGTATCTTTCAATCCAATTAGCCTCATCATTTCCTCTCTTACCCCCAAAGGACATGGCAAATGATTTGCCCCCTCCTTCTCTGCAGACACATTTGCATTTGAGAATGGGTTTCCTGCCTCTGTTCAGCTTTTCCTACATGAGTGAAACCCAGCTCTTTCCTCAGAGCTGTTATTTGCCAAATGTCTGACAACTCAGCCTCTCTTCCTTGTTCTCCTTTTTCCTGGAGAATGCCCAGAATGGCATTTTCCAACCAAGCCCCTGAACCCATAGAATCATAGAACTGTTTTGTGTAGAAAAAACCTCTAAGATCATTGAGTCCAACCGTCAAAAGGCACCAGCCAGAGCAGAGACACCACTTCCCCTATGTGCCACTTCTCTTTCTTTCTCCCAGCAGGCTGTTTGCTTTTGCACAACTGTGTGACACTGTTGACTCATGGGCCATGGTGCCCATCACCCTGTCCTCTGGCTCCCCGCAGCCACTGCACGACCGGTTGCTCACCCCACATGCACATGGTCAGTTGGTCCTACCACACAGGACCCAACACGTACCCTGGTTTTTTAAAAGCAGCTCTCCAATTTGTCAAAATCTTTAATTCTTAGTCTCTCCTCTAAAACGTTTCCAGTCCCTCCTAGCTTAGTGTCACCTACAAATTCAGGATGTGCCTCCCTACTCCATCACCCACTAATGAAAACACGGGCTGACAGGCACTGACCCTCCTCACTCTGCACACCCTCTGGTCTAAACATTTATCAGTGTTGAGGATGTTGGTTTCAGAAGCCAGCAGTGAAGCCAAAAGCATGTCCCTGACTGTGATGTATTCTTCACCACGAACAAAATTCAAAAACGTATTTCAAAACAGGGGATAGTGAAGAGGAAAGGGCTATCAGAATTTCCCATGTAGGCAGAATAGTGTCTCTTTCCCACAAAAACTCAAGACATTTTGGTTACAGCTTGTCTATATAAATACATCAGCCTGTGGCCACTTTCCTGGGACAATTTCCTTTTTCAAGGTTAAATGGGCAATGGTAATGCTGAGCAGAAAAATAACCTGCCCACCATATGGAATTGGAAAATACATTTTTGGCCCAGTTTTTTCATCAGACCCTTGTACTTTTCAAAGCACAGTTACCAACAGGTTCTGCCATAGATAGCCCCAAACTTGTTTCTCCCAAATTTGTTGCTGAAGGACTGTGGACATTTACAGTGCCACTTCATTGCAGCAAAGTCCTTATCTGAAGAGATTCCTCTGCTCTTCTATAAAAAGGTCTTGCTGCCTGTGTCTGCTACGTCAGTAGAATAATGAGAAGCCTGAGAAGAACCTTCCCTGTAGTAAAACTTCATAAAATGGGAATCTGAATGTCAGAGAAACCCAGAGGCTTCAGCTTTAAGATTGTGGAGAGCACAGATGGAGTTTTGGTAAAGCAAATGCTGACACAGCATATGACTTTATCTGGCTGATGTGATAAGAAGGTGGTTTTCCTCGTTTAGCATCTCACAGTTCTCAAGTGACATAAATGGATGGTTTACACCTTCATATGCTATACTTAAGTGGCTTCTCTTGCTTTTTTGGGGGGTCTTAATTTGCTTGCTGTTCTTACCAAGTAAAGGACAATCTCCCAGTGACTCACCCATTGCTGAGCCTTCCCCTCCAAAGTGCAGGGAGAACGGGGAAGCAGCCAAAAACCCAGATGGTGGAACCTTCTCAGGTAGGTCTAATAATGCCCTGTGGCTAGATATAATGGGAGGAAGCGCTCCTGCCTGAATTGAGCTGGAGAAAATATCTTCTGCTCCTCTCCAGGCAGTGTGTGCTATTTTGCTGGGAGCTCAAAGGCTTTGGAGATGGTGAGACCTGACTTGAGCAATCACCGCAGGGAGCTGGCAGGCTCTGAGTGTTTAAAACCTCTTCATTTCTTTCCAGGAAAGACACACAGAAATTGCACTGCATGTTCATGAAAAATATTTGGATTGGCTATTGCCATGCTGCAGTGCCTGTTAGAAGGGTCTCCAAGATCAGCACTCCCTCGCCTTTCTGATTTTGCCTCTCCCAGTGACTCAGAGGATGCATAGGACCACATGGAGAGAGAAGATGGCCTGGGAGGCAGTATGGGGTGGAGGGAAGACACAACCAATGGGTCAAGGTCAGCTCAGTGCCTGCTGATCCCTCCAGATTCCTCCTTTGGAGCATAGGCATGACACACAGCACATGGAGGCTCTGAGCCAGCCCTGAATAAGCACAGTGGTGAAAATGGGGTGCTCTGCCCAGGGAAGGCAACAAAGCTTGTGTTGGGCCATGTTCTGCTTTATCTGCCTTTCCCAGCAGCTCCTGTGAAGCTCCTGGGAGAGATGGGGCAAATGCAACCAGGTGACCAGGTAGTCCTGTTCAGGTATCCAGATGAGTGAGAGACAGGTGTGAGAGAGATGCTCTCCACCATAAGTCAGCTCACTGTGTCTGGCAGAAATGTGTCTTTTATCTGACATCCCGGAGTGCAGAGCCAGCTCTCTTTGCCTGGGGAGCACAAGGCTTGTGCTGGTCAGTCCAGCAGGTGAATTCACCTTGTCCCTTTTGTTGAGGGATACCAAGCTGCTAACATCTTGCTCTCTGTGTGTGCTGTTCTGGTCATCTCTTTTACATTTCTTTCTATTTTTTCTTCAGTCCTTCAAGCAGGTAACAAGACCAACAGGAAAGGAGGAAGAAGACAGAATGTCACTGATCTGGGAGGAGCTGGAGGAAAAGTAAGAGAAGGTAGCAGGTGGCTTCACTACAAAAGGACCACAGAAGGATGATGACTGCAGTGATCATTCTGCCTTCTGAACGTAGCACTTGTTTTGCCTGAGCACACTCTCTTCCTTACAGCATGTTCAAGTCATGCTGCGGACATACCAGCTGTGTTGAGCAGCTGTGACGGGCAGGAGAGGTGTCTGGGAAGCAGAACACCTTGGTATAAAGCAGTAGCAGAAGATTCCAACTCAGGGGTACCTTCTCTGGGAAGTCTGGTGCATGTGTGAGCACATGTGCCTGTGTAGGTGTGTGCAGTGCACGCCTTCTTCCAAGGACCCCAACCACTTGGTGAGAGCCATGTGTGCTGGATGAGTGCAAACACCACCTGAGTACAAACACCACGTATCTCTCCACCACTCATGAGAGCTATCCTGTGCCCAGCTACACTGCCTGCTGCAGAGAGAACTGATGCTGTCTGTCCAGTTGGTTCTGAAGATCTGGGATCCCTCTTAGATGGTCTGTAGTGTGTTTTTGAAAGCCAGCTCTGCTGGAGCACTACCTCCTGCACCCACCTTTGGTGAGGACACCCTTGGAGTGAGAAGTTAATTTATGCTAAGTACCCAAAGCAATGCATGTTGGGATGTATTAGTGACTGCACACAATCAGTAGCTGGCATCAGCATACTTTAGTGGTGGACATGTTATCTGCAGATCCTGACTCTTGAAGCCTATGATCTATGGGGAGCTCCTAGGACATTTCTTCCAAAGACTACCATGGTGTATTCATACAAGCTAAATGGAAATGCATGTGTTACTACAGTTGAGGCCTTAGAGAGACTCACTGAAAAATCAGAGAACCTGGAAAAAGGGTGGGAGGAATTTCTGTCTCAGTTCCTTAAACCCTGGGCAAAATGTTCAAGTGATTTAGGCCCTGAAGTACCTAAGAGCTTTGGGGGCTGGGATGCAGGCTCCCACATCACTCACATGCTTTCAAAATGTTTTATCCTTTCAGTTAAGCTACATTTCACTCAACCTTAGATGAAGATGGGAAGCTGCTTAATCCACTGAAGGGCTGCAGGGAAATCTACACTATGAAGAAGCAGTAAACAAAAATTTGAAGATAATTAGCATTTTCCTCCATCATGGGGTTGACAAAAAGCTAATTCTAATTAGTGATGGGAATCTTATAGATAACAAATTGGTGGTGTCTAATTCTTGGTTTGTGACATCTCTAACCACAGCTGCCAGTGCCTTTCCCACTTCTCCAGAGAGCTGGTGGGGCTACTTCTTCCCCCATCGGAAAAAATGTGTTTCCCCTGAATCTAAACCTGCTCTATTTATGAATGTGATGTTACAAGGTCACAGTCAAAGCAGAGTTTCGAACAATAAAAGCAAAACAAACAAAACCCAAATAAAATAAAAAGCAAAACAAAGAATGACAAAAAATTATTATGATTTCCAAAAGCTTGTTTTCCTGGGGTTTGGTCTGGCGGGGATTTTTTGTTGTTGTTTAAATGAAGACTTGTTGAGTCATCAGCATTTTCTTCTTTACAGTCATGGAGGAAATTAAATATGTGCACTGACTATGGGATCTTGTATTACTGTGCATTTGTTTCACAGCAAATGTGATTTTACAAGAGGAGAAAACTTAAGCTTGATGTAGCATTTAAATCTTATTAGTCCTCCATCTCCTCAGGATGCCAGCCCACAGGAGTATTGATGCTGTGGGTGATGGCCTTCCTTTCCTGCTGTCTCTCAGTTTTGGTTTCTTGCCATGGGAGGCAATTTTTTGTGTGTTAGTTTCATTTGGACTATACCAAGGGAAGTGATTTGGGATCCTCAGTATGGATGGGTATCTTTCCTCCACTGGGCTCAGCAGGGTGCAGGCTTTACGAACAGGAACGTTCTCCCAAGCTCCCTTTTTGTCCAGCAAAGGGGCTGCCCTGGCCCCATGCACCCCCTGGCAGAAGTTACATCCCAGACAGGGTCACAGAACAGGGACAGTTCTACCCCAGGTGACATCACCTGTGACACAGTCCTACTACAAAGCCATCTCTCCAATTTCTTCAGTTTTCTTCTTTCTTTACTTTGTGTATCCCCATAGAGCTGCCAACCCTTGCACCTTTGGTAAGTCACTACATCAGCACATAAACCACACAGCTTCTTCCGGCTTGCTGCTGAGGGACTGTGGGCCCTGGCCATGATTTTACCCAGGATTTTTTATATCTCGGTGCTGAGAAATCAGCAGTGGCTGGAAGAAGCCACTTGTCTTCTCAAAGCATCTGGCAAGCTGAGAAGTGAAACCTGAGCACAAACTGGTCTCTGAGGAACACAACCTGACTTGTGCATCCACCCATACCTCGCCACCCCATTGCGCTCAAAGACCACATCACCAATCTAATTCTGAAGAGCAAAACCAGCCCCGCTGCAGGCGAGTTTGTGCCCGGTGCCAGGTAGTTTCCCGTACCTGCATGGACGTGTCCTGAAGCCATGGGAAGTACTTCCAGCTGACACTCCCCATCGCAGCCCCTTGGACCTGCATCCCACTGGCCTCTCCCTATGCTTCACCTGCGTTTGGGACACACCGGCCCACTCCGAAATTCCTGGCCGGCATCTGGCTGCAGCCCCAAACTCAACACTCGCATCGAGGCGGCCACGGCCGAGACCGCCCCAGGAACCGTTCCGGCCACCGGCCCGGAATCCCGTGGCGAAGCCCCGTGGCCGAACGTTGTGCGGCGGAGACCCAGGAGGGTCACCCCGAGCGGCGGCACCCCGGCGGCGCCTCCGCGCCGAGCCGAGCCGAGCCGAGCCGAGCCGAGCCGAGCCGAGCCGAGCCGAACCAACCCCCCCGACACTGCACTGCACGCCCGGCGCGGCCACAAGATTGTAAGTTCGAGCCCCGCCGGCGCCGGCCTGAGCTGTGGGGCAACCGCGCTGCGCCAGCCCCGAAGGACGAATCCCGCTGTGCCAGTCCCCCCCGGGGTGCTCACCTCTGCGCGGCGGCGGACGGCGGGAGGGCGAGCGGAGCCGTCCGGTAGCGGTGAGTCGAGGGCGGTGATGTCAGGCCGCGGGCTCCGCCCCCCTGCCCATGTGTGTCAGCCGGCGGCCGCCAGGCATCCGCGCCGCTCAGCTCGGCTCCGCTCAACTCGGCACGGCACGGCACGGCACTTATTGGAACGACGCGACATTGCATGGCCTAGAACAGCACAGCATAGTTTGACTGGTTTCGGCACGGCATGGCCCGGCCCAGCGCCGTTTTACATAGCCAGGCTGACCACATAGCCCAGCACGGCACAGCTCAGTACAGCACAGCGTGGCTCGGCATCATCTGTCCCGGCTCGGCACAGGCTAGCACGGCATCCCGGGCCCAGCAGAGTTCTACACAGCCAGGCTGTGGCCCAGCACCGCCCGGCCTGGGGGTGAGGAAGGTGTGGGAGCCGTGAGCCGGTAGCCCCCCACCCTTGGCCCCACCACAAGCCCCGCTCCCCGCTGCCCTCACGAGGTGGCATTGCCGTGCTGAGGTTAAACACGCAGGGGCAGGAGGGCATCACTGCCGAGGCTGCAGGGATGCGGTATCCATTACAGGCAGGAGTTGGAGGCAGACTTAGTTTTCTATTTATAAGTGCATTTCAGAGCCAGCCAGCGTTTCATTTTAATGGCAGGGTGTGGCTTGGTGCACGCTATCAGGGACTGCACGCTTTCTCTTAAAAGCTGTGCCGTGGGGTGTGTAGCAGATAATGGTTCTTACCCCTGCTCTGGCAAAGAGTTGTCCGGTTGGAACCAGCCCTCACACTGCCGCCTGGCCCCACACTGATACACCATCAATAGTGCACCGCTAGGCTGCCGAGAGCTGGCACTAAAAGTAGTGTTTTCGGGCAAAAACACTGGGTCAAACCTACAGGGATTTAAAAAAAAAAATCCCTCTCGAGCTTTGGTTCATGCAGTCAGTAGAAGAGAGAAGCACGGAGAGGGTGGACCTGAAGGGATTGTCTCATGCATCCCTGAACTGCGGCATAGCTGCAGAGATGCTGGTTGGATCCGAGTCTGAAGCCTGCAAGGAGGGATGTGCAGACCCACAGATCCAAGCCTCTGCAGTTAGGAAAATTTTCCTAATCTCCCGATCTTTGCTGTCATCCCCTCTGTATCCATCCTGGGATGAGGCAAGGCCCACTTCTTTCCCTTCTTCTGGATGATCCCAGCCCTTTCTCTCTGTTGTCCTCCACAGATGTTTCCCCTCTCCCTCCTCTGTGTTTCCTGAAAACGGAGAGAGCTGTCAACTAGGACCATTCTGGATTGAGGGGGTATAGCTTGGGCCCTCTCATCTTGGGAGGGTATCCACTGCTTCTCACATCCACTGTCACATCCATATGGTGAGAGGTACAGAAACCTGCTGATACGGGGAGGCTGCAGAGAAGACATGGGTTTGCTGGGTAAAGTTTGCATTGGAGGCTGGGCCTTGAGTCCAGCACACTTCAGAAGCTAGGGATGTTCAAGCTGCTAACTTTGAGATGCTGAGAGTTCCCTGGATTCTGGGGAATACTGGAGAGGTGAGAAAACCTGTTGGCATGGTTGGGAGAAGGAGGATTGTTGGCATATCTGTACTTCATCATGCCTCTATGAAGTCCATCTGTGACTGAGCGCAGCTGAGTGACACAGATTACTCTTTACCCCACCTTCCCTGTGGTGGTCCCTGCCTCCTCATGCATATCTTAACAACAATTTGTATGCCACAATCAGCCCTTTGCCTTTGTGGCAACTGAAGTTTCCTTCCTAGAATGGTTGAACTCTCCTGTGCTTTCTATATCTTTTAACCTGCACTCCTGCATTATATAAAGGAGATTTTAAAAAAAATATTAATTTATAGAACTCATAGTCAAGACATTGTTTGCCTTGGTCATTAAGATTAATTTTACATGATTTTTCTTTGATCTTTCAGGTCTCCGTAATGCTGTGGTTGCAGCATGTGGGTCTCCCTCTGTACCTTTCCCTTGCGTGGAGCAAGACTACTGTTATGGGTTTATGACCCTTTCCAGCCTTCTAGGGTTCCTTTATCCCAAAGCACTGAATTCTACCTTTTATTCGAGAATCCACTGCCTTTTCAGATAACAGTTTCTGCTGTTTGTTCCCATCATTTTCACCAAAATATCCTCTGCTTTTCCAGCTTTCTGTCACAAAGAAGTGTCTCAAACTGAACACACATTTCATGCCTATCTCCCTCTTCTCAAACCAGTGGCCATCTCTGTCTGGGTCACCGGTTTGCTGAATTGTTTGAGTACTGCAACTCCATTTTTTCTGCAGTTGTCTTGGTAGGTAGCTAAAACCGCCCCAGCTCCTGGTCTGTGACTGCTCAGGACATGTCTGTAGGAGCTGCCTTTCTGATGAGGTGATGTGATGTATGCTTGCAAAGTGGCTTAATTTCTCATCTACCCAGAGTGTTTATATGTTGTTTGTTTGTTTGTTTTCCTTTCTCCTTGCTGCTCCTGAGCAAGGGTTTTCCCTGTGTCAGCTGGACCCTTTCTCTCCCAGCAGTTGTCTTTCCTGGCCTATCACTCGGTGATTGGAGCTGTAGCTCTCTGGCAGCACCATCTGTGCCCCTCTGTCCAGCTGGCTGTGCCCCTGCTGTCCCCTCAACCATGGTGCCACCTGTGTCCCCTCATCCCTGTCCTTCCCTGCCATGGGGCTAGGCAGTTGCTTCAGAGCTGCTCAGGGCTGGCACTGGCAGGCTTTGCCAATGCCCATGTGCCAGCACAGTGTGGCAAGGGTGAGCAGATGAATCTCGGCAGATCCTGGCTGCCAGGCCAGGGAGTTGTCGAGAGTCTCCACCTCCCACACTGAGTCTTGAGGCTCATGCTGGGATGCTCAAACTGTCTGAGGTGGCCACATGGAGGAGTGTACCAGGCCAGCTTGCCTCCTGGCTGCCCTGCGCCTCATCAATAAGGTGGGTGGTCCTCTCCTGTCCCAAGGCATCTACCCAGACACCAAGGCAGTGGTCCTCAGGCCCCACCATGACACTTTCCCTTTGCCACATCCCTGGGATGCATCACAGAGGTCCATGTGCCAGCCCAAGGGCTGGTGTGCACTAGAGGCCTGGGGGTGATGTGGCAGCACTGTGCAGCAGCAGCAGATTCAGGTAACAGAGCTTGAGGGCACCATCTTACCCTGCCACCCACAATGGCTCCACATTCCCCTGAACCCCAGGGGCAATAAGTGGCAAACTGTGCATTTGCTAACCAAACCTAGCTGGCAAGGCAGTCAGTAATTGTAGCTCCTCTGGCCTTTCCAGAGCTGAGTTTTGGGCTGACATTCTTGGGGCCCAGTGATACCGACTGTATTGGGAAATTGGGTTAGAAGGACAACAGGAGCTTTAGGCGGGTTCACCGATACAATGTTCCAGACTGGCACGTGTTCTGGCTGTGCCAAAACCATTGAGCCCAGAGAGGAGCTGAGGGGCTGGAAAGGCGCAAGTACAATGGAAGCAAGGTGGAATTGATAATGTGTGGTTAATTATTGACAGCAAATAAAGACCAGAAATTAATTCAGTGCAGTTGTGAAACAGAGGGCGTGTGCAGGGGGAATGAGCTGCAGGCTGCAACAGTGGATGTGGGGCAAGCTGTGATGGCTCTTTGAAGCCAAAGTCGGGCAAATAGTGTCTTTGTTGGGTCAAGAACCTTGTGTTGTCCCATGACTCTGCTGGGGTTATCTGGAAATACTGGCAGTAACACTGAATCCTGATGGTGCTGGAAACAGACCTGGCTGTATCCTCATGGAGCTGTGAGGAGGGAGCAGGCAGAGGGGAGCAGCTTGTGAGCAGGTTGCAGGCAGGACAAGACATTGCAATGTCCTTCCCTGAGTATCCCAGGTGGGGAGCGATGGGCTGTACCCCTGCAGTCCTCCTCCCACCTAAGGCTGTGCAAGGGTGATGGTGGCTACACAGTGCTACAAGTCAGTGGAAGTCTGCATCCACACCGATTGCCTGCTTCTCCCCATCAGCTGCATGTCTCCTGCTGGTGACCTGTAAATACCAGTGAAACGCCTCGATTGTGGACCAGGCTATTTAGGTGATGTTGCCCAAGTATGGGTGGTGGCATAGCCATGCCAGACACTTCCAGTTTGAGCAGCCTCCTAAGTACTCTGTCAGCACAGCCGTGCATCTAGGGTGCTCAGGAGGATGCTGGGGCTGGAAGTGTCTGTACAGGGCTCACACACACCCAGGGTAACCTGCGGATTCAGCTTCTGGCTGAGCCTCATTCCCCCTCGGAGGCTTCTCCGGGGAAGCCAGTGGGAAAGCACAGTTAACACACCGCTACCAGAAAACGGTCTTCTGCTGCTAATCAGCTCCCCGCAGGTTATCACTTTCACAACTCCTGGTTTTCAGAGAAAAAAAGTCATTTATCAGCCAGCCCTTCACGAAGGAGACCTGGTAGAGGTGCTCGGCGCTGGCCCTGCCGGGCTCATCTCCGCCTGTCGAGCAGGCGCCATCTAGTAGGATAAAACAGAAAAAGACTCAAAATGAAACGAGGTGGATGTTGAAATGCAGTTTCTTTCTGGGTTGAACAGTTTAATTCAACACAAAGCTGTTCTGGGGCACAGCTCTAGTGCTGAGCCTGTGGTTTGAAAGACTGCAGCAGAATTCACTGCGTGGGAAATGATGAGGGGATGGTGATGCCCCAAACGAGAGCATGGCTTGTCCAGCATAGGTCTTGATTTATTTGATCTAAAAATAGATTTTGACACAAAGGATCATTTCCAGTCAGCTCCCTGGTAACACTGACAGGGCTGGATTTGATTAATTAGCTGTGGGGGTTAACTGCAATATACTGGCTTGGGTTGCTGCCTTCAGCTCTGGTGGGTGGCAGATGTTCCTGTTTCTAGCACTGTGGTTGTCTCATCAGCTGGAGGTTTTGCCTACTGCTAAAAACTTGTCTCTACCATCCACACATATGCAATTTCACATCACAAAGGTGTCTAGTCGTATTGTATGACCTTACCACAAGGCCAATACTGCTGTTGTCAGCTTCTAACAGTCACAAGGTTTTTCAAATTGATTTCACAGGCCTAGGGGTTTGCCAGAGAAAACCTCCCCAGATCAACCCCTCCCAGGGTGAAATAAAAAGGACATATAATATGAACAACCAACCAACCAATCATGATTTTATACCACTCCTATGATTTTTATAGAGCTTGTCTCACCTTTTCCAGCATGGGGAGGTGATAATGCTGGGTATCTGTAATTTGCCACCCATGAATTCCCATTGGCAGGCATCTGTCCTCTGCTTTGGATACATGGAGAGACAAGTTCATGCAGTAGGTCCTTGCGATATGTATGTAATCTGGCAAGACCTACTTGGAGCATGTCTTCCACCAGCCTTTCCCCTTTGTTTTCCCAAAATATTGAGAACTGGAGGTCAGGGACACTGCAGCATGAGGGACTTCACCCAAGTCCTGGGGTCTAATGGCTTCACCCTGCCAGGGACTACATCATTGCACTTTGCCCAGAGCAGGACCTTAATTCATCTCCGCTTTCACAGATAAAAGCCTGAATTAATTAAAGAAGAGAATAGAAACCACTTTGACTTCCAGAACACCAGAAACTCCTAATTATCACAGCTCCCACAAGCACTGCTATAATTAAGGGGCTATCGCTGTTTCCACGGCAGACCCAGTTTTTGCAAGGATTTACAAATGGCACCTACATTTTTTTGCTTTTGGTGAAGTGCAATGACTTGGAGCATGGTTTCTGGCTCCAGGTGCATCCCTGTAAATCAGCCATAACACCACCGAGACAAGGTCTAATTCCCCTGTGGATTTCTGATTAGAAATCCTGAGTCCCCAAAGGCAGCATGCTACAGACAGCGTCTGCTCTCCAATTATACTCTGATTATATAAAATAATAAAATTGGGGGCCTTTTTTATTTGCCTTCTGGTCCTTCCATCTTTGAAAAACACTTGGGGGCTGCTTCAAGCTTTTTATCATAACCAGAGAGACTAAGCATTTATTAGTATTTAAAAAAGGTGGTGGAAATGGAATTTCTCACCTGATCTCTGCTCCTCTGGTTCCTGTAACCTTTCCAGAAGCCCTGAGAGCACTGTGGTGACACTAATGGTGAAACAGACTTTGTTACAGCCTAAAAGAGGCAGAGCATCCCCAGTTCAGTAACTGAGCAAACCCTACAGGCTCCCCTGCAAATGCCAGGTCTGGTGGCCACTGGGCAGGGAAGGATGAGAAGTGGCCAGATAAAGATGTAGCTGACAATGTACATTGTTTCTGCATATGTTGAGGTTTATCCTGTGGCTGCTGCAGCTTTCCTGGCTTTATCCCTTTTCTGAGTGTTGTCTCAAGCGTGCCCACTGCAAACAGCTTTCTTGGTGGCAGCTTTACCACCTCCAATGCTGTTCTTTTGCTCCCTGGGTGCTTCACAGCCATGGACAAAACTTCCCCAGAATTATCCCTGCTGCTGGCTGCTACTTTTCCTCTCTGTTGAATAGCTTTGGTTTTCCCCAGATTTCCTTCATCCTGACCAGGGGTAGGGGCTGGCTGTGGAGACCTGTGTGGGCCTTCAGAGTTGATGCACAGCTTGCAAGAGGGATGAGTTTGGACCCAATGTGGGGCAGTGGGCTGTGCTATGTGCCTGGAGTGCTGGGTGTACTGGGGAAAGCTCTGTGAAAGAGTTTCTTAAGAAAAAAAATATCTTATGTATAGCTTGGAGCTATGCTGCAGATCCAGTGCAGGCATTTAATATTGGACACTTGAAATCAAGAGTCTGACTTGGTCTGAACTCCCCCAGGTACTTGTAACCCACATTTAACACCATGCTTTTTATGAAACACTTCCCTTTGTCCCTTCAAAAGATCTAAAGACATAAAGTCTGTGTTTTGAACAGACACTTCAAAAAGCAAAAGAACAATCCTTTTCCTCCGCCCAGTGCTGGCCAATGAAGGTGGGAAGCCTTGTGCCCCATGGCTCTGGGTATCCTCCTTGTCCATGGGGAACAGGAATGCCCTAACATCAAGCATAGACAGCCAGCTGGTGGGACATATATCCCCCTCCCAGCACTGTGGTTTCAGTAGCCACTGCTTGTGTTTGGGCAACACAGATGTGCCTCAGCATTGGACCAAGCCATGGCTCTGCCAGAAGATGATTTGGTTAAGCAAAATGTCACAAGCTTGAAAAATAAAAGGAAAATGAAAGAACAAATGCAAAGTTTGTCAGTATTAGAAATGCAGAGAAGCACAGAAAGTAAAGGAGATCACAGACAATTGAATTTAATTGAAAAATATATGATTAAATAAAATGGGACTTGAATATGAAGAGCTAATTTGAATTAAAGAAACAAGCTGATTGCCTGAAGAAAGAAGTTAGAGGATGAAAATTGTTTTATTTTGCATCGGAGTTCCAGCTCTTTTTATATCAGTATGGCTTAAAAAAAACAACTCAACAACCACACTCCAAAGTGGTTTTATGCTTGAAATTGTAATTTTTTTTGATGATGGTCACAGTGAACAGGGAAATGGGGCTCTCACTTGATCTCAAGGGCTTAGGAAAGATTTGTACTGTGTACAGTTAAATAGGAGAGCTTGATCCAAGGATTTCAGCTTCCCAGCAGCATCTCAGGTTTGGTAGCAGGGTCTGCAGCTCCTTCATTACAGGGAAGGGAGCAAAACCCAAATTCCTGGGGTAAGCCAGGAGGTCAGTGACAAGCAGGCCTTTGCCTTGGGAACCACAGCAAGGGGAAATGTTTCCAGGACTGTAAAAGCCTGATGCAAACAGCTCTGAGCAGAAGTCTCCAAGGCAGGCAACACTGGTGGCTCAGGCATGACGGTCATGGACAGGATCTGCACCTGCACCAGCTTTTGAAAACAAAGTGGGTAAGCAAATGGTTTTAGGGGAAATGAATAGTCTGTATTCACAGCACAAACAGGAAAATTATATACAGACATGCAGTAGAAATGAGAAAAATAAGAGCATAATTTAAAGTATTTTTTAGCGTTAAAGGCATCTTTATTCCAAGGGAGTCCTTCTGAAGGCAGAAAAATGGTTCAGTGCATCTCCCCAGCTTTCTTCATTTCCACTTGGCTGTGACACTCTCCGCTACAGCATATCCAGCCCCCGGCATCCTCACTGCTGCCAAACAATCCCGTCGGCCACAGTGTCACAGCCATGACCCTATTCCCCTCTGCTTCCCACGGGCAGGCAGGATCTGACCTCGGCTGCATGGGCCCGGCTGGGAGCCCACACGATGCTGGCGGCTGGCAGTTGTGCCAGGAGCAACCAAGCGTGTTGGGTGCTGCGGTCAAGCCAGCAAAGGTCACGTCCGAGTCACCCCGTGGCGTACCTGCCTGGGGAGAAAGCCTGGGCGTGAGGCCTTCTGCTGGGGATGGTAATGGGGAGCAGGGGAGCCCTGGGTGGATGGTGAGTTTGCTGACCCTTTTGCAGATGATAATTTTGACATTTCATTGTCACCTGACAATTTTTGAAATAAGAATATATGCAGTGGTGGTGCTCATTTGTACTGAGTCTCACTGTCAGGCTGGGGGTTGTGACACAAATATGCTTTAATGTGTATTTAACCTAAGCACTGGTGGCTTGTCTTTGCCTTTTAGCTGCTGCAAATCTGCACTTTGCATGTGCTGATCACAGCACGTCTATTGCCTGCCCCTTCTGACTCATCCTGGCCATGTGCTTCATCCCCAGCCTCTCCTCATCTCTTCCAGGGCCTGCCCAACCAGCAACTTCTCTGTCCCTCTCTTGGTATAAGAAAACTCAGACAGGGATGTACCCTGCCCAACCAGCAGCTTCTCTGTCTCTCTCTTGGTGCAAGAAAACTCAGACAGGGATATTCCCTGCCCAAGCAGCAGCTTCTCTGTCCCTCTCTTGCTCCAAGAAAACTCAGACAGAGTTGTACCATGCCCAGCCAGCAACTTCTCTGTCCCTCTCTTGCTGCAAGAAAACTCAGACAGGGATGTATTTCCCCCAGTGTTCCATGTGAGATCATGAGCATGGTGGTGCACCTCCTGTGAGCTGGTCCAGTAGCACATCCCAGCACGGGGCGATAACCTGCCCTGCACCCTAGAGCTCACAATTTGCCCCAATATTGCTGGAGAATCTAATTTCTGAACAAAATCCAGCTGTGATTTCATTAAAGAGGCTCTTGCTCTTTGTGCTCAATATTTAATTTAACAGGAGCGTGTGTGTTGAGTTCAGGGTGTTGATTAACCATGACTCTGAGATAGAGGAAAATTACTAATATGGGAAAGTGCAGTCAGTATTTCATGGCGAAGAGTAATTGAGCTAACAGTTGACATATGGAGTTGTGTGGGCAAACTAATTAAATTTTACATCTTTCCAAGCATTTGTGAGCTTTATAAGCATTTGATTTATATATTAATTAAACCTCAGAGTGAAATAAAGAGGACATAACTATTTATATTGCAAATGTGTCCATCAAGAGGAAGGGCTTTACAGCATTTTTCAAGCAGATACCAAAGTATTTCTGTGACTCCCCAGCTCAGCTCAGCAGTGGCAGAGCAGGATGGAACCATGTCCCAGCCCATGAGGTCAGTCCTGCACTGGTACAGGGTGCTGAGCATCCATCTCTTGGCACTCTGCTGGACATACCTTCATCTCCTATGGTGCCTGTTCCTCCTCTTCATCATCAGGAATGAGCTTTGCAGGGTGATATCTCCCTGGTGGGCTACAGAGGCCATTCCCTGCTAATCTGGATGCTGGTAGCTGGTGAGAAAGCTAACCTGTGATTTAATTATTTATCTGATTTGTTAGCCAGGCACAAGTGGTTACGGATTGTCCTGGGATGACCTTGCAGAGAATTTATGGATTGTCTTATTGACATGATTACATCTCTAAAGGGAAACTGCATTGTGTGTATTTGCACCTGGACAGAAGGATGCTCAGAGCATTTATGGTGCTCAGCATCCTTTTCAGCCTGGTTGATGCTCTGATAGAAAGGAAGTCCTGAAGTTATGGGATCAGTCCTGCTCCTCAGGATTTGCACCCTTGGATCTCAGACAAGAGGCCATTTCTGCAGTTGGGAGAAGATGATATTTGGGTCAAGTGACCGTGAGATGTCCCAAAATGTCCAGCTCTAGCCCTGTTTTTACCATTAGGCTGTCAGTGCACTCCCCACCACTGACACATCTCTCTGGAGATCAGAGCACATCTTCTGTTTGGGTGAGCCTGGAGGCCAGTGCTAGGCTGATGTCCAGGCAGCTCTGGGAGGTGCAGGCCTGGCTGGGGCTTCCTGGCTGCACTGGGGTGCGTTGGGAGGCTTTTCAGAGCAGAAGCACAGAGTTTTGTTCCAGGGCTGAGTGCTTGGTCTGCTCCTGCCTGGCACAGTCTGGCTACTTCAGTGAGTGTCCCTCCTGCTCTTCCAGGCTGCTGCTGCTGAGTCACCAAGCTGCCCCTTACTGCCCTGTATGGTTTATTCCCAGTGGTTCTGATGCCTATAATCCCCTCTGATTACAAAAATAAATTAAAAAAGAGAGAGAGCTGTTTCTATTCTGCTCTGCAGTGACATCTCCTGTGATGGGCCCATGCCATAGCACTCACATCTGTTTCTATATCCTGGTTCTGCCATCTTGATGATGCTAAAAAAAAATGAATCTACCCTTTATATTCCTTATTATTAATAGGTTATTTCTGCCTCTTTGGAATGGAGAAACAGGAGCTCTTTTTGTCAGCACTGACACAGAATTCAGAAGACATTACATTTTGGTAGGAAAGTGGAATTACAGCTAAAACATGGGTACTAAAAGCCCCTTAAATTTTGTAAACTATTCTTAACAGGTACACAGCTGATATTTGGATCTATCAGTACTATGAAATAGATGGTAGCTATATTTTGAGAGTCATTCTGTGTGTCATCTCACCATCCCACCTACCCTCCAGGGACTCCATCAATCTTGTGGTGGCCAATGATTCTTGTTCATGGTGCCAGTGATTAATATCTTGACCTGCTGGAGAGGAAGGATTACAAAAGCTTAGCACTGGCTGTGTGCAGTGTAGGTTAGAGGTTGTGGGGGTAGGAGCTACCAGGGCCAGGCTGGAATTAAACTGAGAGGGAAAAGAGGGACTGGTACTCAGTGTCAACTGCTTTTAAGATTTGAAGCTTTACAGGGCATCCTTCCCAGAAACCTTGGGGCAGGTGATATGAATATGGCACATATGCTCCTTGTCATATGGCAAAGAGGGAACTGTGGTGCCTCCTGCAATACTGCATGTTGAACTGGTCCCTCAGCTCGTCCTATACACAACTGATCTCTCAAACCCTGCAAAAATGCAGTCCACTGCTGAGTATTTCCTGTGGACTCTGCCCTTGCTCTGAATAAGGATTCACCATGTGAGAAGCAAACACCTACTGAAGTCTGTGGCCATCCACTTGGATGTGATTGAAAGATATTCATTGTGCAGGGACAACCTTATGGGAAATCAAAGCTGCCTGGGCTCTGAAACTCAGCTTTTGCTGCACGTACATGCTTGTGTTTGGAGGAGACCAGGGGCTAATCCACCACCAGTGATTAAGCATCCATAATTAAATGGTTGACAGCAGCTGCAACAGGAATCAGGGTATTGATGATCCCTGGAAAACCTTGGGACAAGCACGCTTTCAGTAAGGATAATGTCACCTGTGGTCAAACAGATCGACACCACTTCACCACACGGGCTCCAAAGAACATTCAGCAACAAACACACCAACATGTTTTCCCCTCAGTTCAGCCTGGTCTCTTAATACACCTGGGAGCACCTCACATCTCCCTCCACAGCATTCCATTTGGCTGGCATTTTCGTTATGCTGTTAGTGTGCAGCGTGCCATCCGTTGGTGCATTGCTGGTCTAGAAATCGATGCAGCTCATACCACCTGCAGCATCTCGCATGCGGTGAGCTCTCGCTGGCTCGCTAGAGGTTGCCAATACATTATACCTAGGACCGTAACCACCACAAGGAATCTGAATCTCCTGTAATAATGGGACCTGCAGATCTCCTCTCCACATGGTACTGAAATTGGGTGCTTTGGGAACAGCCACGTGCTGGTTTATCCGTGTGAGAGCTGAAATCCGCCCCCCCCCCCCAACAATAACCAGGCTAGCTCAGTCTGGAAAGCAAATGAAAGCTGTATTTACAAGCAAATCTACAGTCTATGATGAAATGCAATGAATATGTACAAATATACACTATTCACAACATTTGCAAATATAGAATCAACAGAAAAGCACAACCAAGCTCCCTTTGCTTCTCCCCAAAGGGACCTTTCTCAAAGGGTCTCTCTCCCATGGGCCTCCTCCCCCCAGATCCCCCTGGCAGAAGGCAAAGAGTTAAAAAGCAGAGAGGCTGTTAACTTAGCTCACCAAGGTCAGTGTGTTATCTTCATCCAGAAAAGAAGAAGCAGCCAGACAGCCCAGCAAGTCGTGAACTCAGACCCTGACTGTCCCAACTTTCTTTTGAGTAGTGGTTCTTATCTATCCAATGGAAGTGTTTAGAACAATCGTTATTTTGCTTCCTTACACCCAATAGTGACTTATTTACATTCTTTCACTTTTTCTGCTTGAACTTTGAGAAGAAAAATTTAAAAGGCAGTTTTAAACCATCACAGATGGAGAGCCAGAGCCAGCAGTTCACCTTGAAGCAGATATAATTTGATGCTGCTGGAGTATCAGAAATCATCCTAAATGGTCTGGTAGTCGATGGGGGCTTTTGCCTAATGTCACAGGTGGAATCAATAGTGAACCTGGGGGACTAAATAGATGAAACAATGTAAAATCTAAACAGTCTCTGTCCTCTGCTGCCACTGATTATGAACGGGCATATGCAAGGCTGCTCTTGGATGTTCTCAGTGAGTGCTGTTTGTCCCATCAGAGCAGTCCCTGTGTCAGACCAGGGCTTTGCAGGAGGTAAGGATGCCTGTCCTGGGACCACTCTGCTCCTCAGCACCCTGTGACATTGCTTGCCTTTTGTTGTATGGGCTCTCTGTCCATAGTTGGTTTCAGAGAAATGGATACTGGAAAAGATTCTTTGCTCCAAATTAACGTATAAATAGGAAGTGAAAGGTCAAGGCTTCCTATGGAATAATTTTGCCCACAGCAGCAAAAACATAAGGGATGAAAGACTTGTGTGATGAAGCCACTGATCAGCTCCAGGTAGCATGGCCATGGCCTTGGGCTACCTTCTGGTCTCTGCTCCCTCTCTGGTTTTTGCAAACTGCTTGTCAGACCTCACTTACTGAGAAGGCCTATACACAATTTTAAAGATGCTGTTAGCTGGCCCCTGTTTCTCCTCCATCCTAATGCAAAACCTGTCATTGCCCTCTGCCAGTGTGCTTTTCTGCCTGGATCACATAGGAGCTCCAGATTGCTATTGATAGGCTGGATAGCCATGGCAATCTTTGGGAAATTTGTGATCTGGTCCTGGCATATTTGACAGATAACACTCGAAATACAAATGTCAAAACGCATTTAGGTTTTTCCCCTTTTCTAACTCGCCCTGAAGAAAATGCAAACACTTTTTGACAGAATCAGTTCAGGAGCCTCCTCTAAGCCAGGCCCTGAGCATTAGGAGAATCTGCCTCTTAAAGCCATATAGATCCATTGCTGTTGTGCAAAAAAATACTCTTTACCCTGAGGCAGAATTACTTAAGAAAATCCTGACACGATTAGACACCACTCCCTTCTGAGGAAAAAGTAAGTATACTGTTAAACTGAGATGCTGCATAAACTGACAGTATTTAAATGACTTGATATTGGAGTTCTGAAATGTCAGCTTGGCATGAGGGCACGAGGAAGGACCAGAATATTTTCTGGGTACTTCTGTGCAGCTGTGCTGTAGGTGGAACACTTTCTGCTGAAAGGACTTGCAGATGCTGCAACTGCCCTTGACCTGATGGCATTGGGGTCTGTTTAGGCTCTGGGTTGGTAAAGCTCATAAATACAAGCTTGATCATTGTATAACAATTAATACATAACCTGATACAAATTTATGCATGTGCTTTAGCATGCAGGAAGTCCTTTCTCCTCAAATCAGAATAATGATGTCAGTTTAAAATATTATCTTACTTATAGTGCCTGAGATTTTGTTTGGTGACACACAAATTAGACACAAAGCCAGGATTTTCTCTGGAGACTTCCAAGATCCCTCTGGATGCATTCCTGTGTGACCTGCACTAGATTCTATGGTCCTGCTCTGGTGGGGGAGTTGGACTCGATGATCTCCAGAGGTCCCTTCCAGCCCCTAACATCCTGTGATTCTGTGATCCTGTGGTCTGCTCCCAGAAGTGCACAGGGTGAGTGTGAATAGAGTAAGCTGCAAACACGTGACTGCGCTAGTCAGCAGTAAATAATTAGGCATATTTAATTTATTAAGTCAATAGATTTAAGCATAGCCTTAAACACTGAGCCCCACAAGAGCCTTAATTAAGAGTGTTTCTGGACTGCAGGGCCTGCCAGCCCTGAGAATTTAAGCTGAGAATTTTATATGTAAATATCATCAGGTTCAAACTTAAATCAGAATATTTTTGAACTCACGATATTGTGTTAAATAATAGTCCATGCATGTATAGACTTTTACAGTAGTAGTGTAGAACCTGTCAGACCTCAACATTTTACCATACCAGAACAGCTAAGCCTGTAGCTGATATCCCCAGCCCTCACTGGCTTGTGTGGGGTTTGGGGAGCAGTAGGAGTGTTTTGTGTTAGATTAGATTTTGGATCCAGCCAGCTTTGGTAGCTCTTGGGAATACATGTGATTAACCAGCCCAGCCACAACATGTCACCAGCACTCCACACAAGCAGCTCTGCTACTGCAAGAGAATGGGACCTCTGTGCCAGCAAAGAGAGAAGGCATCACAACCTGCAGCTGGGAGAGAGAACAAGAGCATCAAAGGACAAGGAAGTGACTTGACTGAAAGACGATAGGGGAGGAAATGGAGATTCCTGGAAAAAATAGTTGCAGAGCAGGTGAGATTAGTGGCAGGTCAGAAATTTCAATGCAAGAAGCAGGGAGCCCTGATAGAGCACAACCTTTATTGGGGTTAATAATCCTTCCTGGCAGAGTTTGCTCGTGAGGATTAGGTAGCACGGGCAGCCCATTAGCCTGTGCTGGATCTTCATGGCTGAGCATCATGAGAATGGAGTAGCTGAAACAAACCTTAAAGCTCTCAGCTGCCCGTACTGCCTCTCATAGCACCAACGGGGATCAGGGGATTCACTTGAGGCCCTGATGGGTTTGGAAGATGTGGGATGAGACCCAGTCCTTTCCAGCCCTGTAGTGCAGCCCCTTTCTTCCCACCACAGCCCTGGCAGAGGCACTGGGTAACATCACTGCTTGGCCAAGTGTCAGGGGAGTCAGTCAGTTCTTCTGCAGACCTCTGGGGAGCCCAGTTCTGTGGGGCTGTAAATGTAGATGTGCTGTAGATGCTGGTACCACTCCACTGGGAACAAGGCTGGGATAATTAGCAGGCATTTTGGGGGATTTAAGTGAGCATAAAATACTGATAAACAGAAAAGAGGCTGTATTGCTTCATGGATTTGCTGTCTTGGTGCTATTGGGTTAAAAGTTAGAGATCTTTAATTCTCAGGTAATAGTATAATATACAATTCATCTATAGATGTGTAACAGTGAGTTCAAAATATATCATTTAGTGCCTTTATATGGGAAGCAAAGCTGAGGGCAGAGAAAAAGAAACCATTTCTGGCACACACTTACAAGATTAAATTAGCTTTCAAGTACCTGATTTAAAAGGCTTAGTTTATGAGTCTCTCTATAGGTGATGGAATGTTTCCCCAGAGCACAGCAGTGATGTGGGTGCTCCAAATTATCCTCCTTCTTCCCCCTGACTGTGCAAAGACACTGGTTGCATGTGATCCCTGGAAGGAAACTTGCTTCCTTAGTGTCCTGGCTGCCCTGGTTTCACAGTTTCTGATCTATTTTTAGCTATGTGCCCTTACTCTGGTACCCTGCCCTCCAGGCTCCCCACACTGTGCTGGGCTCAGGTGGTATGAGCATGCCAGTGTGTCTGACATGAGTCTGGGAATCTCCATGCTGCTAGTGTAAGGACAGCAGCCCAGGAGCAAAGCCAGCTTCTGGTTCACGCTGCCAGAGAGCTAAACCCAGAGCTTTATACAATAGTATGTGCAGCATGCCTGGGCCAATTAACTTGGAAAAGGATTACTGGTGTGACAGTGGAATGCAGCTGTGACAGGTTCACCCTCTGATGGCCACTGTGCAAGGCAGCACTGATGTTAATATGCAAAACATCCCAAGTTGTCAATGACTTAATAAAACCAGGAGGAATAACTCCATATGGGTGATTAAAACGTTTAAGTCAACACTGATTTAAGGCCAATATCTCTTCTGGGTAATGGGGAGAAGGAGAGGAGGATTTGGGGCCAGAGGCCCTGCAGTGGCCCTGCTGTGTGTGCTGGAGATGTGGGGTGGGAACAGCGGTGGCGCAGGAGGCATGGCTTCCCACGGATGTTTATAAGGAGACTCTGGAGGATATTGCTGTGCTCAAGAAAAGCATGAGCTGAATTGCACAGATGAAAAACAGGCAATGACAAATTTGAAGTGCTTTGTTTCTCTTTTTTTTAATCTTTGTGGAGGACAGGTTGTGCAGCTCAGCTCCCACTGCAGAGCTGTCGCTCAAAGGGAGCCTTGCGTGGCTCTGCGTCTGGGCTGAGTGACATGCGACCGGTGCTGCTGCCAGCCTTGGGACACGTCACGGTCTCCTGAGCACTGATACAGGGGGTTTGCTCTCTTAAAACAGCATTCAAGTCCAAGAGAAGTTCTCCAGTGCTGGCTAGACAGCAGGATTTTGTCCTTCTGTGGCATTTTGCAATCACCATAGGTGATTTGTGCTTACCTGTGCTCAGTTCCCTCTTGTCTGGAGCAGCTTTCTGTGTGCCCTGTGCACTTCAGCCACTCACTGCCAACCAGTGTGCCAGGAAGCTGAAATATGAGGGGCTTGCCCCTAACCCTTCCCTTCCCTTCCCTTCCCTTCCCTTCCCTTCCCTTCCCTTCCCTTCCCTTCCCTTCCCTTCCCTTCCTTCCCTTCCCTTCCCTTCCCTTCCCTTCCCTTCCCTTCCCTTCCCTTCCCTTCCTTCCCTTCCCTTCCCTTCCCTTCCCTTCCCTTCCTTCCTTCCCTTCCCTTCCCTTCCCTTCCCTTCCCTTCCCTTCCCTCCCTTCCCTTCCCTTCCCTTCCCTTCCCTTCCCTTCCCTTCCCTTCCCTTCCCTTCCCTTCCCTTCCCTTCCCTTCCCTTCCCTTCCCTTCCCTTCCCTTCCCTTCCCTTCCCTTCCCTTCCCTTCCCTTCCCTTCCCACAAGCAATATATGTGGAAGAAGTGAGCACTGTGGGTTTGCCCCTTTGTGTTGCAGCACCTACAAGCAAGCAGCTGCAGCAGGATCACCACACAGCCTGGAGCCAGGGTGCTCACAGAGAGGGATCTGAATAATGCAACAGTGGCAAATTGCAGTGGAGTGCAAGGCAGAGCCTGGAGGTTGGAAGGAGCCCAAGGCACTGATTACACTCTCCTGTGAGTTGCTGTTGCTTTTGGCAGCGCAGTATTGTCCTGTGCTTTGTTATTCTTCTGTCTGTGCTGAATTGCTCCTTTTTTGTGCCCTCTGGTGTGGCTACACCTGCTGGTGTCAGCCCTGTGCCATACTTCCTCCCCTTGAGTTCCTCAGGAAATGTCACAATGAGCAAGATTTGGCTTGTTATTTTTGGGAGATGGCTTCATCAACACCAGCACCAAGAGCCCTGGCAGGTGGAGGCTGAACTGGGCTAGGTAATTCATCCATGGGTGAATAAGGCAATATGAATATACAATATACGTTTTCATACAATATATGTGAATATTAATATAGGAAAGTGAGGAGGGTTCAAGGAGTCAGATCCTTGTGCTGTAGAGCCCTTATCCAAAACACCACTTGCCTGGCCCTTTGCTGGAGTCACCAAGTGATGGGATTTGGTGTTTGCAGGCTCTCAGCCCCTGCCTTAACAGGGGCAGGCCCCTTGCCTCAGCTTTATGTGTCCTGTAAAACACTGCCTGAGTCTAAAACTGTGTATAATGAATAACAAGGGTGGTGCTGAAATCAGCCAAGAGGTCTCCACGGAGTGGGCTGCCAGCAAATGAGCAAAGCATCAGGTGAACCTGGGAGCACAGCAGCTGGGACAAGATGGACTTGACACAACAACCTGATCCTACAACCCTGAAATAGCTGAACTTCATTTTTACGACGTGTAGTACACAATCCCTCTGACAGGTCCATGAGAAAAGCCCACTCTATCCTTTCAGCACCTTTGTTCTACATATTTTGCTGTTAATGGGGACTGGGATTGAGGTGGGATTTTGTGGCAGCTCTGCAGGGCTCAGCGATCGTGCTTCTGCATCTCCAAGCCCCCTGCAGCCCAGCTCAGGGCTGTGCCTCCACGCCAGCCGCTGCGCACCAGCAATTAAAGCTGCTCAGTAACGCAGACCGATCGCTTCTTACGTTCCCTACCCTTTCCTTTTCCGTTTACATACCTGTTAAGCAGGCAAACACAGCTTCTGCAGAAGTCCTGGCTGGGAGTTTGTAAAAGCTGGACTGCCCACCCATCTGTCTAAATGCGTTTGTAGGGAAATGCTGGTGGTGTTGGCAAACTAGGAGGATGGGAATCCTCCAGGCATCTCCCCTAAGCGACCCACACACCACATCAGACACTGTTCGGGAAGCACGTGTAAGATCCTGGTTGAAAGAATCACACTTGCTGATATTTTGCCTCTGTTTATTCTGGGTGGATGTGAATTAGAGCAGAAGCAGAGATGAGGGTGTTGCACAGTTTGATGAGATAATGGCACTGGGAAAACAGCTGACTTCAGAGAGATGGGAGCTGGGAGATGCTGAAATGGTTTTGTAGCACAAGGAAGGATTTGCAGGGCATCATTCAAAATAACTGTGAAAAGTATGACCAAAATGATGAAAGCAGAACAAATGTGAAGATCTTTTTTTTTTTTTTTTTTTTTTTGGTGACAAAACATTGCTTTCAGCCAACATTGATTTGATTTGAAAGGGAGTTTGGGTGGCCTGAAGAATAAATGAAATATGAACGTTGTTTTCAGATTTCTCTGTGGTACAGAATAATTTGGAAATTAGTGCTTACCCTGTTGTGAGTAACAGAGACTATGATGTCTATGGTTAAGATTTCTAAACATTTCTCATTGTAAGGTTCTGGTTTTGATTTGATTGTAACTTTATCAAATATTAGCACTTTGCACAGAACCTTTTTCAGCTCATGGCTGGTACATACTGGTCATATTGCTCATATGTAGTAATGCAAATTTTTAGCTAACAGAATGCAGTTGATTCTTGGGAACCCTGGACAATATATTCCCAAGAATAACTGCATTCTGATAGCTGAAAATTTGCATTGCTACATAGGAGGAAATGCAATTTGAACATGTGTGTGTACCAGCCGTGAGCTGAAAAAATTACTACAAATGTTTTGCCTAGAAGAAACTCTATGCTTTGGAGTGGAAGCTCCAAGTTTGATGGCAGAGGTGCTCTCCAGGCTGTATCACCCCTATCTAAAGCCCCAGGCTGGGTGAACTGATAAGCCTGAGAAGTCTCAGTTCGCAGCAGAGTGACAGAGGGGCCAGCAGCTCCTGCCATGAGGGATTCTGTCAGTGCTCAGCACAACCCCTGTGTGTTTTGTGCTCTGGTCTGGAGGGTGATGGGAAAGACTTTCATTGGGCAGGGGACAGATGGGAAAGACCATCACAGGCAGGCTTTCTCTGTCCCTGCCCATCCCACTGGGTTACTTGGTACAGCCTGGGGACTGCCTCTCAGTGCTCTCTGTGCTCCCAGGGTGGATTCAGGATGGAGGGACTGTGCTGAGATGCTGCTGTGTGTGGAGCAGAGGCATGAAAGTGTTAAATGATATTTGTGGGTTAGATTTGGTGTAGGGGACAGACCTTGGTGGATTTGGACACAGTGGGGAGAGGTGTGGAGCCTGAAGAGCTGGAATGGGAATTCGGGTATGAGAGGAGCAAGACAGATGTGGAACAGAGGATGGAAAAGAGAGGACAGGAGTGAGACAGGTGGGGAAAAAGGCACCAGATGGGGGGTGACAGCAAAAAAAGAAGTGGTGCTGGTGAAGGTGGAGGAGATGGTCCAAAAGCCTAATAGACCATGGTCCTCCAAAGCCTGGAACTGAACTTAATTTGCCTTGGCTGGAAGGAACAGGGAAATCAGCTGAGGAAGCCTGTGTCTGTGCCTTCCTTGAGGGGCTGGTTCTCTGGCTGGATGTGGCATGTTCTGCTCATCATCACCCAGAGTGGCAAAATCTGGGGTCTGAGGCACATATTCTCCTTCGTGCTGGTTGCCCCAGCCTGGACTCTGCCCTGCTTGGTTGGGCAGGGCAGTTCCTCATCCAGGAACTTTAAAAATCAGAGGAAAAGACACACTATTTCACCTCAAACCCATTTGTAGGGGCAAGGTCTCCAAAGGCCAGGTCAGAGACTCTCTGCCCAATGCCTTCTGATTTCTCCCTGTGTTTGCATTATGTGCTGGGCTTCAGGGATGATGACTTAGCAAGTTTCTTTTGCAAGATGCCAACCTCTGCCTATGCTGTTTTGCCTGGTTTTGGGATGTGGACTGGGAAGCTGGAGGCACTGGGGAGCCTTTTGTTGGTTCTCTTTTGCCAGCTGCACAGCAGTGACTTTGGGGAGAAGTTGAAGCAGAGGAGTGGGGTGATGATGTTGAAAACTACCAGAGCAAGATTTATTTGAGCTCATTTACTGTCACCTCCAGTTAATAACCCCAGCTGACCTCAGAGGGGCATTTTAAGGTTGCATTTGTTAATGCCTGCAAGAAATTAAGATGCTCCAGTGATACAGCTGTGGAAAAGTGCAGGATGAAATTTGTGCAGTGTTTAGATGCATCAAGTAAGATGTGTTGATTGAAGAAGAACAGAAACCTGTTTTCCAAGTGCATTCCCCCCACCTCTATCCACCTTCCCACTCTGTGCTACAAATGCTGCCCTCTATGTGACATTCCCATTGGCTGACTGAAAGTGTCCTCCCTGGCTGGCCAGTCCTGCCAGAGATGGTGTAACCCTTGGGAAGACCCTCCTCTCACCAGAGCACCAATTTATGCCTCCTTGTAGGAAGGCACCTCTTTGAAGGACATTGTCATGGTTTGGTTGAAACTGTGGGTATGGGGTCAGCACTGATGGAGAGGTAGTGTGGTCACTGCAGTGTCATCATTTCTTTAGTAACCTGGATGAAGATTCTTCTTAGCACCAGGGAGCCAGCACCATCCTGTCCTGCAGGCCCCAAGGAAACCCCCTTGTCCTCAGGGAGTTGTGCATCTTACTGCTTTGGCACAGACAAGGATAGAAGAGTGTTACTTTGATGTATATTTAATGTAACATATACTACAAAGGTAAGCAGGATACAAAGTAAGCTTTTTTAATGTTAGGGGTTTTTTTGCTGAAATTTTTCTCTTCTCATTTTCTTCCCCTCATTATTAGCATCATTTAGGGGTCAACTGATACCATTAGTGCTGGTATCCATTCAACAGTCATGCAGATGGTCTTAGATTGGGCCTAGTGACTTGAAATAATTTTACTCCTGATGTAAACAAGAGCAGAATATATCTGGAAAAGTCTATGAGCAGCAAGAGCTAGGTTCTGACTTAATCTATAGGATTTTTTTTCCTGGCAATTCACCTTGCATAAATTAAGACATTTCCATAAATAAAGACAAAGCTTAATAAGCCTCAGAAAGGTTACAGTGTTTCCACTGGATTTTATGTCTGTTGCATAAATCCTCCCAAGTAATTCCATACTTTGTGTGGAGGTAATTTTTTATAGTATAAATTCCATTAACACTCTCGTGCCATATGTGCCATATATTAAAGTAAGCAGCCTCCTGCACTCTCTGTAAATCACTGGCATCTGTGCCTGCCTCCTGATTCCATCAGCATGGATCCACTAAGGCAGTGTGGTGGTAGTAGTTCTTATGTGGAGCCTTGCTTGGCTGGGCTTCACCTTTCTCTCTGTAATGCAGTCCTTCCATGAAAAAAGATCATATGCTTGCTGTGACTCCATGGTGAAGAAGATGGACTCACTGTGTTTGCTATTCCCTCTCCTCTCCTCTCCTCTCCTCTCCTCTCCTCTCCTCTCCTCTCCTCTCCTCTCCTCTCCTCTCCTCTCCTCTCCTCTCCTCTCCTCTCCTCTCCTCTCCTCTCCTCTCCTCTCCTCTCCTCTCCTCTCCTCTCCTCTCCTCTCCTCTCCTCTCCTCTCCTCTCCTCTCCTCTCCTCTCCTCTCCTCTCCTCTCCTCTCCTCTCCTCTCCTCTCCCTCTCCTCTCCTCACCTCCCCTCCCCTCCCCTCCCTCCCTCTCCCTCCCTCCTCCTCCTCCTCCCCTCCCTCCCTCCTCCTCTCCTCTCCTCTCCTCTCCTCTCCTCTCCTCTCCTCTCCTCTCCTCTCCTCTCCTCTCCTCTCCTCTCCTCTCCCTCTCCTCTCCTCTCCTCTCCTCTCCTCTCCTCTCCTCTCCTCTCCTCTCCTCTCCTCTCCTCTCCTCTCCTCTCCTCTCCTCTCCTCTCCTCTCCTCTCCTCTCCTCTCCTCTCCTCTCCTCTCCTCTCCTCCCCTCCCTCTCCCTCCTCCCCTCCCCTCCTCTCCTCCTCCCCTCCCCTCCCCTCCTCCTCTCCTCTCCTCTCCTCTCCTCTCCTCTCCTCTCCTCTCCTCTCCTCTCCTCTCCTCTCCTCTCCTCTCCTCTCCTCTCCTCTCCTCTCCTCCCCTCCCCTCCCCTCCCCTCCCCTCCTCCTCTCCTCTCCTCTCCTCTCCTCTCCTCTCCTCTCCTCTCCTCTCCTCTCCTCTCCTCTCCTCTCCTCTCCTCTCCTCTCCTCTCCTCTCCTCTCCTCTCCTCTCCTCTCCTCTCCTCTCCCATCTCCTCTCCTCTCCTCTCCTCCCCTCCCCTCCCCTCCTCTCCCTCTCCTCTCCTCTCCCTCTCCTCTCCCTCTCCTCATATGATCACAGAATCATAGAATGGTCTGGATCGGGAGGGACCTCCAAAGGTCATCCAGTCTAACCCCTCTGCAATAAGCAGGGGCATCCTCAACTAGATGTGACAGCAAACATGAGCAAGGCACTGTGGGGCCAACCACAATGGGCAGTTTCTGGGCTGGTGATATCCACCTCTTTTCTGGAGCTGTGTTTTGACAGCTGCTAAGACAGTGAGATCCAACTTCAGGCAGCCTAGGGTCCATCTCAGCAATGTCCCAAACAAGCAGAAAGCCCTGAAGAGCAGGCTTTAAAGGCATGATTACTTGAGCTGTGAGGCAGATAGAGCCTGAGCTGCATTGCATGGTCACGTAAGCCAAGCCAGAGCAGACCCCTATTCCCTGCCGGTACCTGCCAGGGGGTGGTGTCAGGCTCGTAAAGACTTCACCTCAGAGAGCTGCTGTGTGGGAAAAGGCAAGGTTGATGGGTAAAAGAAATGTTTCCAAATTGGACTTTTTGCCACTCTGACCTCTAAACACCTAGAAGCTGGGCAGACAGGTCAGGCAACACATCTTGTCTGTCTGCTGTAGGGAAAGGTTTGCATGTCCAGCAGTTTCTGTGGCACCAAGGTCATCCTTGTCATGCCAGATGCCTCAGCCATTCTCTGCTCATGGAGCATTTTCTGTGGAAATGCTGAAGTTTACACTAATGACTTGGTGTGCAAAGAATTGCTTTAGTTTCCAGATGTTCTGAATACCCTGAGAATTGGCAAAAGAAAATGATCCTCTTTATCCTAATCAAAAGTAATTAAAAGCACACTTAAATACAGCACAACATTTTAATGAATTCCAAATGCTTTGCACGTATTAACAACTTTAGTTGTTACTAAATCTTTGGATCCAGAAGCAACATCAGAGCCCACATTTTGCTGTTACAGGTGCTCTGCAAACACACAGAGACTATCTGGTAGGAATACTTCATCTTGATAAGGGCCTTCCTCATGTCTCTGAAAATCAAAATGCCATAAAATAAGATCAGGTCTCATTGCTTGCCACAAAGCAGTGCCATGATTTAGCACTTTTACAAACTGGTTTACTTTGCAGAGCAGGAGCAGTGCTTGCTGTGCCTTGCAGTCTTGGAGTGGATGCCTTTTACTCATTCACTTCACATAACTATATCCTTGCCATTTTTTTCCCTTCCATTGGACAGAACTCTTGGCTTTTAGACAATTCCTGCAGACCCTGCAGCAGTTGTGTCACTATAAGATGCGTCACTCATACTGGAAGCAGACAGGTTTGAAAACTGAAGAACTGCCTGACTTGCATCCTAGGTGGAGCAGACAGTGAGAGGATTGCAGACAGATGATGTATGTTAGCCTTAAGCAAGACTTAATGCAGTTAAAATCAAGACTCAGATGATGGCAATAAGTAGTACTTGTTTGGGACTCCTTGGAAAGAAATGACCATTTTATGGTAAAACAGGTTTGCAGAATGAATACTCTTGTTTTTCTAGGTGTTTCAAGATGAGGGCTGATAAGGAAGGAGCTGGCTTTTTTTTTTTTTGGGGGGGGGGGGGGATAAATAATTACAATGTGAATTTGTTGGTACAGGATCCATCTTTTGGTTCTGAGTTTGCATAGCACTTTGCACAAGAGTGGCATGGCACTGCACAAGAGGGTGCCAATGCATGACAATCTTCCTGGCAGCTACCAAAACAGGCAAAACTCTTATATTAAAGGGGTAAATGATAGTCATCACACTTCTCTTTACACTAAGAATTGGTTGTGTTGCATCAATGCAATCTTTATTTTTTTCCTCTTTTTTTTTCTTTTTGTGTGTGTGTGCAGCAAAGCAGTAGGTACCATATATCTGGATCCAAAAAAGCTTTTAACACTGTTAGACATTATGTTCTTACAAGGGAACTAGAGGAGATTGTTGCTAACATTACAGGAACATCCAAAACATTGTAGGATGGCTACAAAACTGAGCTGAACGGAGAAGGAGGTATCAGCTGGTCATTGCTAAAAGGGAAGGTGGGACTCTCTAGGGGTCTGGCACTACTTATATTGGTAGTAAAAGACACTGACAAAGGGATAGGGAACACTTATTAAACTTACAAGCAGGTGATGACAGCTGACACACTGAAGGAGAAGCTGAGAAGTCTAAATAATAGTGGCAAATCAAAGCTAGCATGAGGAGATCAGTGTCATTCACCAAGGACAGCTTGGAGATGATGCATTCAGGGATGTACAGGGCGCTGACTGCCCTTTGGAGAAGGATTTGTGGGTGATGGGGATCACAAGCTGGATACAAGTCAACAATGATGTGCTGTTATGAAACAGATGAGTAGACAAGTTTGGCCAGAGACTCCTATGCTCAGTCTTGGGCACTGCATATCAGTAAACTATGAGAGAATGTCCAGGGGGAGGAGTGGAAATGACCAGAGCTATAGAAAAAATACAGTGATGAGGAAATGTGTAGTGGGCTCAGCTTCTGAAGGACAGACTGATGAAGGAAGCAAGGTAGCAATACTTCAGTGTGTGAAAGGCTACCATCAAAAAAGGGAATCACCTGCTCTCTGTTTGTCTGTGATGGATAAGACAAGGAATTAGAGGCTTAAAATGCAGAAAAAAAAACAACCCAACCCAATCCAAACCCCAAATGCTAGTAAATGTTTTTGTGAATGGTAGAGACTATGAAGCCTTTCAATGGGATTCTTGGGGAAGTTATGAAGTTTCCACCCCTGGAGAGATTTCCATGTGTCAGATCCTGGTGATGCCAAAAGTCAGAGACAGCAATGGAGTACTTCTAGAGGTGCCATTGACCTTCTACTACTGTAAATTACAAGGCAGTGGGGGAAAAAAAGGAAAAAAAATAGAGAGAGATTCATGCTTAGATCTTGAGTGTGGCAGATTTCTTTTGTGGACCTTCTCAGACAGACAGCAGTGCCTCAGAAGCCACCTGACCCTAGAAGTCTGCCTCCAATGAGTCTTGCTTTGTTCTTCTAGGACTTTCTAGCTTTTCAGAGAAGTAGTGTCTGATGTGACAGTCACTAGCACATTGAAGACCCATTCTCAGAACAGGATTTAGAATGCCACTTGAAACCAGATCCATAGCAGTGAACTTTGTGTTGATGAAAATATGTGGTCATACATCTTTGATGTTATCTTTTCTGCCTAGCATGAACTAAACTAAATGGATTTAGTATAACTAAACTAAATGGATTTAGTATTTACCTCATCTACAGCTTTGCCAAAGGAGCATAGTTACAAGAGTCAGCAGGTCTCGGACCTACCACATAGGGTGGACACTTCTGGCTCACAAAAGTCCATTAACTCACACCAGGCTTTTCTTCCACACCATGTAAGGCGTGGAGAATGGCTTGCAACCCTGCTGCCCTTGGAGGAAGGTGACCAGCCGTTCCTTCTGTCATTACCTCTACTCTTCTGTCTCCCTGTGGTCTGCAATTGGCCCTGCTCGCTTAGCGAGAGATGGCTGGAGGTGAGCACTTCAGGAGGGCTCTCCTCCTCCTTCCACCTGTTTTTCATTCCTTGACTCACTGGCTCTAAGCCGTAAGCAGTGACGTGACAGCTGAGTCACGGACGCACCACCTGGATGCTGTCAGCATCAATCTCTCTTATAAGGATCATAGAAGAACAAAATAGAGAAGACTGTTAGGGCTTCTCATTCGTCTTCCTGCCAGCGGGGGCACTGAGCCCTGCAGTGCGGTCTCTGGTTTTGTCCAACCTCACTCTCAAAATCCCAAGCAATGGGCTTCCACTGCTCTCCCTCAGGAACCATTCTGTGATTTAACAGACATCTTGCCAAGGAGACCACTGCTTTTCTATGATCTTTATTTAGCCCAACTTTTACTTATGTGAACAAACAACTTCACACTAACATCCACGCTAGAGCTGATTTGGTTTTATTATTCACGTGAAGAAATTCAGAAAAGTTGCAAAGCTGGAGATGAAATGTTTCATTTGTGTTTTGTTTAACAGTGTTAAGAGTCTCCCTGCTGCATGCATTGTTATACAGAGCAGATAAAAAAAAAAAAAAAGAGAGAGAGAGAAAGAAAGAGATGCAGTCCCATGCCCTGGAGAGCTTACACTTTTCATTTAAGCAAGATGCAGTGACTGAGAATGACAAGTAATGAGAAGGCAGGACAAGAGTCATATGAGAAAGGTCAGGATATTTCCAAATAAAGCCCATTGTCATGCTTTTAATTTGGGTTTATACTGAAGAGTCATCATAGATGGCTACATATTTGGGGACAATTTCACCATGTTTTAATCAAACATTTCATTTTAATCTCACAAAGCCATCTTGCCTGCTCTGGCTTGGTGCTTATTCAAAGCTTTGTTTTTACAGAAATCTGTGGTTTTCTCTTATGGTTACTCTTTCCGCCAGTTTAACCAGGCTTTTTCAAAAGCAGTTGTCAGAGTTAGTCTGGTTATTAAATCCCTGAGTACCCCAGAGGTACAGGAGCTTGTCCAGCTGATCCACACCACTGCACCAGGACTGATTCTCCTTGACCTTTGTCTCCAGTTCTCTGTCTCCTCTCTAGCAGCACCTCAAATTACCCTTACTCCAGGAAGAGCAGTCAGACCTCTTCATCTGGGGCTGTTTGTCTGAACATAACAAAGCAACTTGTCTCTCTACAAACCTTACAGCTGCCTCTTCTCAGCAGAATGACTCCTCTCCACTGGACACCAGTAAACCAAAGCAAAGCATCATGGAGTTGGACCATCTGCCCCACCTCATCCATATGCCTTCCTCTGTCTCTACACCCAACTCACCATGTGTTTTCTACACCCAGTGGAGGTGTAAAGCCAACTCCTAACATCCTTAGCTTTGGGTCTCCAATTCTCACATCTTCCTCTTCATGCCACATGATTAACACAAGAACACATTTAATTCTGGGGGACATGAGGTACAAGTTTATCATGGTAACTGAATGTTGTTCCAGCAGATGCCCATTCTACACCATCTGTCACACCTATAGGTTTGGCTATTATTTCTTACTAATTTTATTCTTGTCTTTGCCTTCAAGGGACAAATTCTTTCTGGTACCTGACTGCAGGTTTTGAAAACTCCCAAAGGGAAGCCCAAATGCGCTTCAAAAGCATTTTTAATGTGTGCCTTTCATCCTGGTGAAACCAGCTGCCCATGCACATCAATTCCCTGGAGCATTTTTTTCTACTCACAGAATAGAAATAATCAGCCTCATGGCTGGGTGTGGAAATGTTGCTAAATTAAGACAAGGGATCTGGGTAAATGGACAGAGTTCAGTTCTCTCACTTTCCAATCTTCCCCTTTCCTCTTCTGAAGTCATGAAGGTTGAGGAGCTGAGTCCTGCTGGGCATTTCAGAGGGTTCAGAACGGAGATGAGTGACTTTCAGTTGGAGCCAGGTGTTTGGTTGACCCTGCCAGGGATTTGATTTTATATACACACATGTTGCTGAGCAGCTTGGCTGAGTGCACAAGCTGTATTCAGAAGGCACAGGAAGGATCTCTTTCTTCTACTAGGCCTCCAAACTTGGATTACTCTAATTTTTGCCATAAATATGCTTAACTACTATTTTATTGTTTGTATTTTGTACAGAAGGCCCTAGCTCAATTGAAAAAAGCAGATGCTTAGTTGTAGAGATAGCACAGAGTTATTCCAGCAGTCACACTGGAGAAACATTAGTTATCTAAAGAGACAAATTGAACCAGACAAATCTAGGGCCAACCTGTTTCTCCTCAAGCACTTTGTAAACACATACTGTGAAGCACAGAATTAGGCAAGGAGACTTGAATTTGCTCTTACTGTGACACAAATCCCAACCTTCAGCTGGTTAAGGGCAAGCCAGATTGGCCTCTTGCTTCGTTTGCATTTGCTATTTTAAGGAAGACGTCATTCTACCCTGGTAGTTTGGTAGGGGATGTTGCTCAGATCCTGCCTTTCCTTAATGACAGTCAGATTCTCTCTAAACCTACTGCACCTCTGGCTGGAGACCTGCTCTGGGAACAGGGAGCTCCCAAACAGCCTGGAGTTCCTGTAACGTTTCCTCCATCACCCTGGCTACCAGGGCCAGGTATCAGCTGCTGGTTCTATACATTTCCTAACAGCTCCTTGGCAACATGAGCAGCCACGTAAGTTTGGACCAGGCATCTTCAGCATCAGCTTCAGTCATTGTCTGAGGTTTCCCTGTTCCCACAGAATTTATCTAAGCTTTGATGAACTGACTTCAGAGTATGACCCTGCTTCTGAAAGAAGGCAAGGGCAAAAGTCCCTGTGGATCAGAAGTGGAAAGCATGGCTCAGTTGCTCCGACTGACCTTTTCCAGAAAATATGGGTTGAGTTCTCCCCAGTTTGGTAAACAGCCTCTGTTTTAGGGATGTGAAAGCATTCTATGATTCTGTGATTTGGCTTTTACTGATTCTCTCCACATTTTTTTTTTTTAATATTTCTCCAACAGGTCTGGGGTTTGTGAACTGCAGTCTTGTCACAGGTAAATATACTTGCCCAAACACCCGCATGCAAAGAGAGAGCCAGCAGAATTTGTCTTCCATGCACAGCAAGTGCATATGGTAAAGTGCAAATAGCAGCAGATCACAGTGATCAATACGTACCACAAAGCCTATCCAGCTGCAATATCTGTTTGGATTGTACACAAACTTCTTGTGCAGGACCTGTAATAGATACTGTATCAGTACAGGGGGCCTGATTCTGGCTATTTTGACCACATTTTATGTATTGCTACAGCAGCACAACTTTCTGTGGGCTGTTACAAATCAGCCTTACAGATAGTAAGCAAGAGCCAGCTTCATATCCTTGAGTGATGTAATAAAGTGTTTTTTTCTGACGTGCAGGACCCCATGTACCCACTGCCTCCATGAAATGGGGGTAAATGCAGCATCCTGCTGTTAAGACAAGTATTGTTGGAAATCCACACTCAGAAGTGCCCTGTATTTGTGGGGAATGATGGCAGTTAATGCACTAAGCCTAACCATTTCTAAACTCTTCCCTCCATTAAGCAAAAATAATCAGTATCATTATCTTTTATGTTTTGTGAATGGAAATAACATTATACACATTCTGAACAGATTCAAATTCTCTTTCAGCAAGACATGTGAACATTTTCATGTAAGGATTATACATATCATGTTTTACTATCTGTTGACTACATGGAGTTCCAGATAATTAATTCTGGCAATGAGAAAGATCTGTGAGTCGTGTGATGCGAGAAAGACAATGAAGGAAGCACTTCAGAGGATCAGAGAGTAATGTTATCCATAATTTCCATCCATCATGACAAAGGATAGCAAAACAGCAAAGGATAGCAAAAAACTCACTGTTTTTGTGAGAGTACTTAGCCAAGGTCTGTGCCTTTACTCACAGTAATCGTGATTTGAGCTTCTTAAAAGCCTTTTAGTATGGCTCAGGAAGTCCTTAAGCCATGTATTGCTGGAGGTTGACAGAAATGCTGGGCAAGTACCACTATAGACTTTGATCTTGGCATTTTTGCTAAATAAGAGGTCTGAGTTGGTACAGCTCTTACATTTTCAAGGGTCAAATCCAAAATGGAACTGAAGGAAAAGTTTAAAGCAGAATTTAGGTAGGTAAACCCAGCACTGAAATAAAAAGGTTCTCATAGCTCCTGTCCAATTCTAGAGACACCTAATTCAGGAGATACCTACCTTCAGTCACCAAGAACCTGAAATGTACAGCAGTTAACTTGTGTACATGCCTAGAAACCTCACCACCTTGGTATGTCTTACTGCTGCTGGGTTCTGCCAGGGTTGTGAGTTTGGACGGGTGATAGTCCAGGTCTTGCTGGTTGTGAAGAAAACCATGTGGCAGGTCACAGGCTAAGTCTGTGCTGAGAATGTGTAGCTGAGAAAGGTTGGAGAAAAGCAAAACTTCTGAGAGAAAAGAAATTGAGACTGTGCAGAAGAGGCTTTAGCTCAGCAGCTGGGATGGTCCTTCAGGAAGGGGAATTGTGCATGCCAGAGCCACACACTCTCTTTCACACTGCATTTGTACCTCACCTTCCTGGCTGGAATTCACAAATAGCTCCTGGAGGAAGCCTGAAACTCCAGATCAGGTAGGTGTTTCCACCACTAAACTAAAAATTATACTCACCTTTGATCTTCCTCTCCTTCTAGCTCAATGAATCTTTAATTCTTTTTAAGCAAGGAGGCAGAGATTCAACATAAGGGCATGCATTGTTCTCCTCTGCTCTTCCCATCTCCTCTGGGTACTTTGCTCCTTGGAAGACTGTGGTAGCCTCCCAGAGAACACAAGTTGGGATTTCTTAGGCATCAAATTGAGCTCCTTCTTGTCACCCTGCTGACAAGCCTCCATGCAAAACAGAGATGACCAGTGGCAGCCTGGAGGAGCATTCTGTGTTTACCTCCTGGACCAACAGACTCTGGTCATACCACACAAGGCTCAGCCCTGGGGGCAGGTGTGGATTGAAAGCCTGGCCCTGAACTCCTTCAGTTACCACCTTTCTTTGTGTTTCTCAGAATGGAGCCCTAACAAGCCCAGGAGTTATTCTTCCTTCCTCTGCCTCCGTGAATATTTCACTAATTTTACAGCAGAATAAATCCTACAGAAGAAGTTGAAGAAGATCCAACTCACAACACCCTGGAGGTCTCAGAAGGCTGCAACTATTCTCCTGGCAAACTGGAATGATAAATTTTAAAAACCTGCTCCAGGTCTGGTAAATGGTGAAAGAATGGAACAAGTCTCAAACATCTCAGGTTGGTGTCCATCACCAGTATGTATTGGCAAGTACATGCAATAGTTGTGAGAGGCCTGATTTATCAGATGCTCTGGAAATGACTGAGAGATGGATCCGATAGATTCGATGGACCAGAAACATCTTTTGGATATTACTAGCAACCTGAACTGGGTGAATGTGGCTTGAAGCAGAAATTAAGGAGAAGGTAACTAATGCTACCTTGATGAGCCCCTGAAACTTTGGAGCTTCAGTGACAACTGTCTGGGTTCTTCACTGTCTGCGTTTGGGAATTGTGCCTGACACTTCCCTCAGTGGTCAGGTTCTTGAGTCCTTGCACCACAGCTGAAAATGGAGTTCTGAGCTATATCCATGTAAGCTTTTAGATACTTAACTATTCCTTTGTCCAACAGCAGCAATCACCAAAACTCCTGCTCAGCCATCACCTCATACTGAGGTCCAGACACCCTTTGTGTTTCACTAGGGATGCTCTGTGGATGCCTTTATCTCTGGGTACACCCAGAAGCACTTGAGTCTTGCCATCTTTCAGCAACCTGCAACGGAGCACCACCTGACTCACTTGTTGAAAGATGTGAAGTGCCTAACTCTAAGAGGAGTTCTGGTACTTGTCACCTCAAATGAAGAAAGGTACCTCCTTGCTGAGCAAGCAGTACTTCAGACACTGCCTGATTAGCTGATATGGTAATTTCCTGCTCCTTTGCTGCTGTGGTGCATCCCAAAGCAGGCACCTAACAGCCCAGTGGCAGCCTGTATCAAATCTGTAAGCCGAGTGTTGCCATGTGTCCTAACGCTTCCTGGTATATTGGTACCAGCTGCCTCATCGATCATGGTGCTATTTGGGGAGCAAGATGCATCAGCCCATAACTCCAGGTCTCCAGGAACATAGATCCTACTGGAGTTGTACATTAAAGTCACACTGTGTTTGTCTTACAGCAATCTGATGGGGGGATTAACTAGGTGATCACTCCTGCTCACTGCATCACAGAGGAGTAATTAAATTATTCCCAAAACAAAACTGCTAGAATTTGACACCTAACCTAACTGCTGTTATCTCTGCAGTCTGCATGCTTTCTGAAGTGCTCAACTGTCCGTAGATAAGAATTGTGTCAATTTCGCCCTGCTGAAAGTTAGAATACATTTCTTCTTCATCTGTCCTTGTTGATCCGTGGGAAGAACAGACCCCGACACAGAAAATTATTCTGGCTTTGCAGAAAGGGCTGGAGAGCCTGTGTTTGGAATATAGTTCCCAGCACCAAACACCTCATTATAAAAGTGTGCTGATGCAAATAGGGAAGTTGCAACAGAGCCCAAATGATACAAGAACTTAATTATTCAGAAAAGGGTTAGAAAAGCTACATTGTAGCTGCTGCCTTTGGAAAACAGGAGATTAAAAAGCCACTTTAGGAGGGTTTGTAGAGCTCTGAGGGAATAGTGAGGATTCACAAACATGGGGAGAGCTGAGCTCCTGACAAATACTAGAACAAAAGGGAAATTAACAGAAGGTTAAGTAGGGATCATTGGCAAAGCAGTGTAATTTATTTGTGAATTTATTTGTACTTAGCACAGCTAATATATAGAAAAATTATACTAGGGCTGTTATCAGAAATAACTATCAGAAATAATTTTACAAGGCTTTAGACAAGTGTGGGGGCTTATAATAATGCTGTGGGATACAATTGGTAATTCAGAGGAGAGGAAAAGGACTTACGTCTTTGTCACAATCTCATCTCTTAAAACATTCAGCTGCATTGTGCTAAGTAACAGACATGGATGCTCTAACACGACTGTCTATACAGTTCTCAGGGAAAGGTTATTATTTACAAGATTAATTTCCCTTCGAGATTCAAATATATAGATATGAAAAAGAAAAGAGAAAAAAAAATCAGAGAGACTTGGAGGGATAGGGATGAATCCTGATCTCAGCAGCAGAGCAAAACTCGAATGATTCCAGGAAAAAATGCTGGATGCGCAGAGGGATGTAACTGAGATGAGATCTGGTCAAGAAGTGCTTGTATTCCTGATGGGAAAGCCTTGATGTCCTCTCCTGTCCTTCAAGGAAAGCTGACAGAAGAGTCCCAAGTCCTTTCAGGGCATTTCTGCCGTTCTTAGAAGCAGCCCGTGTGTCACTATTTGCGTATGATGCCTCCAGGCCATCAGCTCCAACAAGCGTCGGATCAGGCAGAGCGGCTCGCTCCCTCCGACCTGCAGTTTTGCCTGTTTTAAGATAAGACAGAGTGCTTTCAACCGTGGTGAACCCACTGGAAATTCACCCTCCTTATGCACTAAAGGAGGCGGGAGACCCCGAAATGTTGCCCTTAGGAAATATCACTGAACTAATTTTTTTATTATTTCTTTTTTCCTCCCCAGCACCGGAGCTTAACCCACCGCTATGAGATGCGTGGGTATGATCACAGCTTACTCTCTAGAGGGGAGATCTCTGCAGGCAGTGAATGATGCGAGAGCTCCCGCGGTACTTGCACTGTTTACTTAGAAAATCAAAGGCAATTGACCACGAATTCTCGACTGGGGGGAAACACCCCCCATCATGCCTCCCCCCCCCCCCGATTTGGACCCATTATTAGGCAGGGAAAGCAACAAAATATTGTGCTGTGACCCAACTTAAACTCTGCTAAAAGCATGTCTTGACAGAGTGCCACTTCCACCTGACAGCCCCTGCCTGCCATCGTGAACCTGGGACGGTTGTAACGAACTTGAATTGCACTTGGATGTGCTGAACACAAGCAAGAACCACCCGCGATGCTGTCCTATTTGCCTTTGTGCCGCCGAGGCCGGACAGGGGGAGGCTGAGGAAGCCCCGGGAAACACTGCTGCCTGCCCGAGACTTTCCCCAACGCTCTCCCGCACAGAACTCGGGGCATCGGAGAGTCCGGCCGCGGCCCGGGCATTCGCCCAGGGGCCGTCCCGCCGCTGAATGTAAGGCATAGGGGAAGGAATGGAGGGATAAAAGGATATCGGGCGGCAGGTGAACGGGACAATGCGACGCGCCCCTCACCGTCCCGGTTTTAGTGGGACGCAGTTTGGGCGGTATCTGCATAGACTCCTGCAGTGCCGGTGACAGTAGAGCGGGGGGGATTTCCCCACCCTCCACCCCTCCCAGTGCCAGCAATCGCGGGGTCGGAGAACCCGGTCATTTGCGGGACGCACCGCCGCCTCTCTCCTCCCCTCCGCCCGCCCGACTCGGCGGGCGGACTGGTGGCGGCTGACGGGCGCACCGTGGACCACAGCGGCGGCGGACCCCCGAGGTTCTCCAAGCGGCTCCGCCCCGGCCCCGCAGGTGGGTCCGCCCGTCCCGCCCCGCTCGGCTCCGTGCCCCACACGTCGGGGCGGTGACAAGGGCGGGCGAGCCCGTCCTTCCCGTGGGGACGAGAGGCAGAGCCGGGCCCCCGCTCGCGGCGGCGACGCCCCCGAGCCGGCCCAGCCCCGCCGGGCGGACGGGGCGCCGCGTCCCCTCGGAGCGGAGCGGGGCGGTGGCGTCTCTCGCCAGCACCATGGCGGGGCAAGCGGCCGGCCGGCGGGCGGGCTGAGGCGGGGGCCGGGCGGGGAGGCGCCGGCGGCGGGGACTTCACCGCCTTTTCTTGCCGTCCCCCGCAGGGAGCGGCCGGTCCCCCGCGCCACCATTGCCTCGCACGGTAAGGAGGACCTGCGCGCCGTCGCCGCCCGGCTCTGGCAGCGGAGGAGGCGGCTGCTGGCCGCCGCCGGGCTCGCCCTGGCCATGGCCGTCGCCCTGCTCGTCGCCGTGCCCCTGCTTCTAATGCAGGCACCCGCCGAGAGCGGTGCCCACTACGAGATGATGGGCACCTGCCGCATGATCTGCGACCCGTACAGCGGCGGGCGACCTCCTGGTCCCGGTAGCACCGCCGCCGTGGAGGCCCTGCAGGACCTGGGCGCCAACCCCCCACCGCCCTTCGTCCAGGGACCTAGGGGAGAGCCGGGAAGGCCGGGCAAGCCGGGCCCCCGCGGACCTCCCGGGGAGCCGGGCCCGCCGGGTCCCCGGGGCCCGCCGGGAGAGCGGGGCGACGCGGGGAAGCCGGGGCTGCCTGGGCTGGCGCTGGCGGGCGCGGGCGGCGGGAGCGGCGGCGGGGCGGCGGCGGGCGGAGAGGTGGCGGGAGGGCTGAGCGCCGCCTTCAGCGGGCCGCGCATCGCCTTCTACGTGGGGCTGAAGAGCCCCCACGAAGGCTACGAGGTCCTCAAGTTCGACGACGTGGTGACCAACTTGGGCAATCACTACGACCCGACCAGCGGCAAGTTCACCTGCCAGGTGCGCGGCATCTATTTCTTCACCTACCACATCCTCATGCGCGGCGGCGACGGCACCAGCATGTGGGCCGACCTCTGCAAGAATGGGCAGGTGGGTCCCCGACGCTCGTCGTCCCCGCCCCAGGTACACCGAATCCGCACCCCGGCCACGATGCCGCCCTCCGGTGCCGGCCGCTGCCGCTTCCGGGGAAAGGAATAGCCGGAGCATCCTCCCCGCCGTCGGAGCGGGGGATGCGCGGCGGGGAGCAGCTTCAGAGCCGCAACAAACTCCAAACTGCCGGCTTGCAAACTTTTCTACCGGGATGGGGCAAAGGAGATGGCTTAGGAGAATGGGGCGGAAGGGAGGGTACAGGGGGCAGTGGAGAGTCTGGGGGTGCTTATGGAGGTGCTGGGGAAGAAATGCTTGGAGGGCTGATGAAGGTGCTGGGGAAGAGGGGGTCAGGGGACTGATGGAGGGGCTTGCATGGGCTGACGTGCCCTGTGGCTGTGTTGGCAGGTGCGTGCCAGTGCCATCGCCCAGGATGCAGACCAAAACTATGACTACGCCAGCAACAGTGTGGTGCTGCACCTGGACTCTGGCGATGAGGTGTATGTCAAGCTGGATGGAGGCAAAGCGCATGGAGGCAACAACAATAAGTACAGCACTTTCTCTGGCTTTCTTTTATACCCTGATTAACATAAGCAACACAACACAACTGGCCCCACCACTGGTACGTGTAGGGCTGGCTGGTGTTTCTGTACCCCATTGTGCCGCTGTTCCTGCTGGTGTCCACAGTCTCCACAGGTCACTTTAGCTTCACTGTCATTTTATACTTTTTTTTTTCACTCCTGTGGAAATGAAATAGAAGTGAAACAAAGCAATCCCTTTCCTTACTCTCCCTCAATTGCTCTGACCTTGCTCCCATTTGTCAGCCTTGGTGTTTTGTGTGTCACATGAGGAACTTCGGCAGCTTGAAACTCTCGAGTGGTTCCGCAGGGTGTAAGAGGGCCCAGAGTTCAGACTGTGCCTCACATGGAATTTGAACCAGTCACAATTTTTCATCAATGAGTATTAATTATGGTGATGATTTTCTGATCAACTACTCATGAAGTGGGACTGAACCATAACTGTTTTTAATTCTGCTGCTTTGTTTGTATGGGGTCAAGTGTAAACTTTTCTGTGCAGTGCAATGTTTGTGTGAATGGTGGTGTCATCAACGTCAAACCTGTTCCTGTCTGCAAAAGAATTCAGTCATTGACCACAATCACCCAAATATCACATTAAATTATGTTTTTAGACAATGCCTTCTTGCTGTCTGTCTCTTCCAGTGCCACAAAGGAATGCTGTGATGATGCCACTGGAGGGTGGGAGGTAAAGGAGAGGGTCACTTTGATCCATTAGGTTTTGCAGGAATATTTAAAGTTAGGATGGGGCACCTTGCCTTGGTCTTGATTATGGTTCAAGGAGGCTGGCAAGAATCAGGAGAGGAAAAAAAGCTTCACCTTGATGTGGTTTTGTAAAAAGAAGGCACACAGTCATCCAGAGGTGAAAGTGGGGGTGTGGAGCAGATCTCCTAAACAGATTTACTGGGTTTGTGCCTGATCCAGAGGTTAGTGAAGTACAGGAAAAGCAGTTTAATCGGTGATTATGGAAAGCTGTGTTTCTGTAACACTTGACAAATGTAAGAAGGCAGCAGGGCAGAGAGTCTGTCTAAACCCCTGCACATGCAATGCCTGTATGGGTTGGAAACCATACCTGACTGTTGGTGGGTATTCACAGTCTTTGAGATAGGCTGGGAGAGAAGGCTCAACAAAGACCGACAGATCATTTGGAAAAGTTTTCTCCTGATGGTCCTCAGTAAGTTCCAGACACCCTGTGTCCTTTTAAAAGCACAAGGATGTATAACTAGTGCGAGTGTTTCTGAGCCTTTGGTGGAGGAGGTGCATCTGTCATCATCCCCCCAGTAGGTAACCTCCTCAGGATGGGTAAATTCAGGTTGCTCTGATGAAGATAAAGAACTAAGTTGATTTACAAAAGCACTTACTTTCATTTTAATGCCTTGTAACTTCATTTTTCTCTCCTGAAGGTCTTGCCTCCCTATCAGCTTACTGCCCTTTGCAGTGTTAGTGCAGTTTCACAGGTAAGAGACAGGAGCCAGACTGCAATGGCTCTGCCAGGACTGGAGCTTTGCACTTGCCCTGGCATTACAGGAGAAAGGGCAATCACATCCAGGATGAACTTGTTCAGCCCCACTTTGGGGCAGCCCAGTGATGATCAAGTTCTTACAGTCTCTTCTGTCTTGTGCCTAGTCCTCAGTGGGTATTGTCTTCTTGTTGGCTGGAAGAGGAGGGTCAGAGAGAGAAAACAATTCCTCCCTTCATCCCGTCCTCAAACATCCCCCAGCTGAGGCAAGCAGAGTTCATAACCAGGTACATGTGTTAGACACTTATCAATCTCTAATGTCTTGTCCATTTGTGCAATTTAGAATATGATTAAAACCAGTGTCTGAGACCCAAATGAAGTATAATTGCTATGGATCCTCAATTCCTCCCAGATCTGTAATCCTTTTTGACTGTTCCTCCCCTCCCCTCCGACGAAATGGAGCTTAGACACAAAGCCCTCGGTTTAAATTTCAAAAAATTAAAATTGACATGCAGCAGCATTAGCAGGAGCCAGGAGGAATTCTAAGGAGGTGCCTGGGCTCTGCTTTATCCTTTGCATTAAGAAGCAATTTGTACTTCTAACAAAGACCCAACTGTTCCCCCTTGGCAAAAGGGCAATGAAGATGCCTTGCAAGGGAATTGCTGTTCACAATACTTAAACAAATTTGAATCTTAGATTTTTTAAATCTGTATTCCCTGGTGGAGCCTGCTCCTCGCAATTCAAATGCAGGGCTGGTGGTGTGTGCCTGCCAAGGTGTCAGGAGCTAAGCGGATGATGGATTGATGAGGCAATGGGAAGACACAGGCTCACAGTGGCGGTTTGCCCCGACAGTGATCTATGTATCTGCACATTATCAATGTCATGAGGAGGCTTGAACCACCCTCACTAGATGTCTCATTTTCCACTTATCTCTTATGTACTAATTATCAGGCTGGATAATTCCCCAGGATAGAAACAACAACAACAACAAAAAAGCTCGTTGCTACTCCACTGACAGTTTACGCAATCGATAGAATGAATGTCTCCCTCAGCTGCTCGCAGGCTTTTTTGTTTCCTCTCCTCATTGCAGGGATCTTTGAGGTTGCCTCTGTGGGGGGTTGACGGCTCTCACCCAGCATCTGCAGCGGTTGCTGCTTGGACAGGCTCCTCCATCCAGTCATTGTGGTACTAGCCCAGTGTGTGGGTTGGTTTGTTTGAAGTAGCACAGGGAAAAGCAAGGGGGAGATGAAAAACTTTAGTGCTTGGTGGTGCTGCTGTCCAGAAAAGCAGAGGCAGCACTGCAGATGGGGATGGCAGTCCCTGTGCTGCAGGTGGCTGTGAGTGAGAGCAGGAGCCTAGTAAGTAACCTTCAGTGGGCTTTTAACCCTCTGGGCTTCAGCTGGGTTCTCTTCTGCTTAGATGGAGTCCTTGGGTTCTATATGTTTCATGGCACAAAAACAAAAGGGTTATTTGTAGTGGGGATACCCTGATCCCCAGGTTTGGATTAGAAGAGTGTATGTGTACTCAGAGGCTGACTTTGGGACCAAGCTTTCACAAATGACACTGACCTCTTAAACAGCCATTAGCCAGTGTCTGCTGTGGAGGTCAGACCCCTCATAGTGGTTATTTTACATGATGAGTAAAGAAAGTGCTTTTAAAAATTGTGATGTGAACAGGTGTGATGTGAAAACCTCCCTGAAAGGAGCAGAAGGTTAGCATTTTACACAAAAGAATGCTTCTATTTTGTGTCTAGCTGCATGCTCAAGTTAAAATAATAATAAAAAAGTCAAGGAGAAAAAAACCCTAGATGCAAAGCAACTCAGATATTGCAGCCACAAATCCCTGATCTTTGGGTTACTAATGTGAATCCTTGACCCTTGCACTGTGTGTGGGCAGCACTGGCTGCAAAAGGGATCCCTGCAAAAGAAGGAGAGTGGGAAGACATGGACACAGCCATGAAACACTGTGGAAAGGGAAACAGGGGTGCTGCTGAGAGGGGTGTCAAACACCCCTTGTCTGTGGCCATTCTCTGGAGAAAGGTGTTTAGGTTTCTCTGCCCTCCTGCAAGCAAGTGGGCTAGTGGCTGGACACTTCTTCTTTCCTGACCTTCATTGTCTTGGGGAGCTCTTGGCAAGTCTTTAGGAGATGGGTGAGGAAATCCTGCTTTGGAATGAGTGAAGCAGGTTAGCTATTAGGGATATGTTTTCACCAATCAATGCCCAGAAAGTTTTCTGAGGATATCTGTGCTGCAGGAGCAGCTGGATGTCTGATGCCCCACGCAAAGTCTGGTGTCTGTGTTTTCCAGGATCTGGGCTTGTCATTTTCTCCTTAATGCTCATCCATTTGTAGTGTGATACCTGGGTTGATGTGGTCACACTGGCCCCTGCAGCAGAGCCCCACATTTGGGTTCTCTTTTCCTGCTGCTGTTAGAAAAGCAAGTCCTCCTCTTTGTGCTTCATGGCTTTACACAAGTGCCTTGAGCCCTATTTTGGTCCTGGGCTTACTGCTTTTGCAGCTCATTCTGGGCACTTTTCTTGGTGAATTAATAGTTGCTTATTTCCTTGCTTTTCTCCTTCAGTGGCTTATGGTGCTTGGATGGATTTAATATGTGAGCTCAAAGTACAAAGGGTGATTTTGGTGGATGCTCATATGATTTTTTTTCTGTTTATGCCAGAGACTGATTATATTAAAGGCGTCAATGGCAAATAGAGGCAAAATGGCATGTAAATATGTTTTTAAAGTAATATGTTTGTGTTAAATACCTTTTTTTTTTTTTTGTAGCATGCCAATTCTTTTTTTTTTTTTCTTTATTGTGATTCTCCTGAACTCTGGGGAAAAAAAAAACCCTGCTAAGATCCTGTATCTTAGTATTGTCTCTGGGATAAAGGAGCCTGTCAGAATAAAATAAAGACTAACTGAATCTTCACTGACTTTGAGACTACAAGGAGGTTGGTCGTTTTTGCTGTGAATGCCTGCATCGTGCAGAGACTTGGAAGATTAATTACAGATGAGAGAGGTAAACTGTAACTGTGTGGACACCCTGGCACTTATGGATGAGAACCTGCTTGCAGCTGGTTCCATGTCTAATGGCAGAAAGAGGTTCAGCTTGATTATGAGATATGGATAACAAGCAAATGAATGCCTGTTTGTCTAGACCAAGCCCATGATAGTTCATAAGTTAATCCACAGGAGAATTTGAGTCTTGACTATTTCTTGAGCCTGCCACTCTCCCTTGAGCAAGCTTCACTTTTGAGGGCTACAGAGGGGGTAAAGGCAGGCATCTAAGCCCTTTCCTCTTCCTCTTGGTATGTTGTTAGTTACTGGCCTTAAGGATGAGTTGGGAAGAGGCCAGTAGGGGGCAATGCTGGTTCCCTGGAAAGGCCTGGGGGACAGAGGCATTACCTCCTGGGTAGTCAAAAAACTGTTGCAGACTTGAACATATCGAAATTACCCTTCTCTCACCTTATTTCAGGCTGAAGTCCTGACAGCTGGTTGTTTCAGGTCACAGCCCGAAAGGTGCTGAGACACTACTCTGTTCTGGCCTTTGCCTCAGAGATCTCACCAGGATCTTGCTCTCAAGGTTTTGCAGAGCATAATTCTGAAGGAGCTGTAACTTGTGGCCCTGTTTCCTCTTAGAAAGAGCTGTAAATGCCCATCTTCTTTGGGTTCTTCCAATTAGAAAGTAGCCTGAACTAACCATTACCCTGTTTGGCACAACTCTACATTCTGATAAATATTCTTCACAGAGGGCTGATGGCATATCCCTCTCCCTGTTGTGTTTTCTCCTGGTTTGTTTTTTTGGCATGAGCTAGGATGAAAACAGAAAAGGCCTATTTGATCCCTGTGATCTGCTGCCCTATTAATGCAGGATTATTTCCTCCAGCGTGCTGTGAGCACGGTGACATGGAGAGCATGGCTTGCCTGCAGCCTTTGGCTGTGCTTCTCTCAGCGAGGGGACATTCACATGATCCTGGCTCTTCTTTTTGCTTGCAGCTGCCAGATCATGTCTAGAAAAACAAACAAATATCTAACCTCAGTCTTGAATGCAGCTGAAATGTTTTCTTGGTGCCATTTCTTTTTGTCAACAAATTGCTTATTGCTTATGTGTTGTGATGTGATCCCCATCCTAAAGATGAGAGATTTGCTGCTGAGAATGGGGGAAAAACATGCCCAAGAGAATACCTTGTTTGAAGATGTGAGCACAGGCTTCAAGAACAACGATTCTCTGTCCAATCTCAGTTTGAAGATGCAGTTTCGATGGTGTGATAATGCAGAAAGTGTTTAAACTCCTTGGGGAGGAAGCTGCTTTTCAGGCAGTGTCTTGCTCTTCCCTCATTATTGTAATGCTGTTCCTGAAACTTTGCATCAGCCGTGCTGTGCTGCAGCATGTGAATGTGTGAGGTGATGGAGATCAGATCCAGGTGGGTTTCTTTCTGTTTTGTTTTGGTATACAGTTGAATTCTTGATGTTTGCTTCTCCTTCTCCTGGCATCTTATTTTTCATGGAACTATCCTTCCCGGGAGCTGAGAGCCTGAGGGTCAAAGTCTACTTCCAGGTACACTGATCTAATTCTTCTCAACCTTGGTTTTTCTCAACATTCATGTGTCAGAATCAATCCTTAATTACATTACATGTAGCTACACTTGAAATGCTGGTGTGGCATTTGGTTTCTGTTATTTGGGATGCATTACAGTGAATCTCAGTCTTTGTGCCCTGGAGATGGAGATGGTCCAGCTCCAATTTGTGTCCTGTCTGGTAATTTCACTATATAAATACCTTTCAGGGAAAACACCTTTAGCATCTGCAGAGAGGATGGAGGAACTCCTTTAGCCAACACACAGCAACCTGCTTAGGAAAGAGAAGTGTCAAATACTTCTGAAGCTTAGCACCTCCCAGATCCTGCTGAGTGCATTGCTGCAGCTGAGAGAGCTTGAATCATAAACTTTAGCCCTCTCAAAAGGCAAAGCATCCTCGAGGAGCAACACTGTGCTGCTGTTTATCAGTTTGTGTGAGAATGAAGCTTGAATGCTATTAGAGCTGAAACACTAATTAAGGCAATAAATTCCTTTGTCTTTTTGGGTGTGTTGGCAATTAATATGCAAAATCCCATTGACTCCAGCAATTCCATAATTCACAATGCATAGTGTTGTTATATATTGACAGTGTACACTATGAAGTCTTCAAAAGACAACTGCTGTGCATAGTAGGACTATTGCTGTGATCCCAGTTAAACCATCACAGGCTGGGTGAGTCACAGTGATGCATGATTCAGGTTCTACCAAAGCCTTGGCTGTCAGAGTTAGGAAGGCCACACAGAAATGTGTCACAGTTCAGCATACACTGTGTCTCAATGGCTATTTGCACTATTACTTTCAAAATTATGGTGGAAAAGAGGAAGGTTACTACAGCTGTTCCTAAAAAAAAGGTTCAAATTGGTATAAAAATAATTGTAAAAAATGTCCATTTAGATCAAAGCAAGGTAGGTCTCTAAAACAGTCTTAGCTTGAATTCATTTCTGATGGGGCAATGTAAATAATCTTTCAAAGAATTGTTGTTCAAGGCTGTGAGAAGGCAGATGGGACAGGAAGGCTACTCAAGATGTAATGTTTTCTCTTCCAGAGAAGTGTTGTTTTGGCAGCCTAAGACAGGAAAGAAGTCCGTGACCACTGAACCCTGCAGTGACTACTTGCCCAAAACTGCCATTTGCAACATCAAAATAAGTTCTGCTCAAGTCTTTTCCAACGTCTTTCCCTAAGGCAGCAAAATCAGAGGGAGATTGTAAGGAATAATTGGCTTTTAACCTCAAAATATGTAATTGAGATTTTGTTGCCTTTTTTTCCTTACATTTGGACTTGTTAGCCTCCCCGGGTCTGTAACAGCTCTGGCTGGTGGACTAGCTGTTCTTTATGGGGTTAGTCTGATCTCCATCAAAGCAGGTGAGCAGGTGCTCAGTGGCTTTAGTGGGGTGGGAGCAAGGTTAGGTTTAATCTTTTTTTGGGATGTCATGGTGGTGATCTTTTTTGTTACTGTTCTTAACTCCCATGAAGTTACTTGTTTTGGCCTTGGCATAATCAATAAGCCTCTGTAGTGATATGTACAGTCTTCGGAGCAGAGCATGGGATGGATGTACTTTTACTTCAGACCAGCACAAATCAAATGCACAGCTGCTGAATCGACTTGTGGTTGGTGATTTCTGAGAACTGCAATTCAGATTTCCTCTTCCATTTCCTACTACCATCCTTCCAAAGGGGAAAAAAAAAAAAGTAAAACTAGGTAGGTACGATTGAGAGAGCTGTAGTCTAGTGTGATCCCTGTGTATGCAGAAGTTGCATGGTGGCAAAGATTTCATCTTTGGAAGATAGCATCTTTGATTCCAGGCACAATTCCAAAGGAAGGAGAGTTCTTGATAGCTGGTCCCAGCTAATCTTTGGAGTTACTGCACTACCTACATACATGCAACTAACCACAAGAAGTCCTTTTACTTTTCTATTAGTGGACTAATAGGATTGCCAAGTTTTACTTTCTTAAATGGGTCTTAAATGGGAAGTAGTTTGTTTCACAGGGGCAAGATGCCTGGAGAATGAATTTAAGCCATTGGCTTGTAGCCACTGGAAACCTCTGTGTTCCAGCAGACTTTAAATCAGAAAATGGGGCTTGCTTCTCATACTAGATTTCTCAAACTACTTTCTCCAAGCAAGAGCAAAGCAAACTTGTCAGGCAGGCAGGGATTCACTGCAACAGCTAAATTTTGAAGTATCTGTAAGTGTTTATTAGTTGATTCAATCCTGGAAGTCACTGAGTGAAATACAAGAATCTGGATTGCTTGAGAAGGTCAAACAAAGTGAATATCACAGTTCCCTTCTGGCCTGAAAAATACATGAACTGTGTGTGAAATAGAAGTATGGACAACAGCAGAGCTGAGCTCTTGAAAATTTGTCTTAACTGTCATGTAGTGGTGGTGGGAGGGAGTGGAGTGGGAGGAATAAGGCTTGTGGTTCACAGAGGTGTTTGGGATAAGACTGACTGATGGCCTCTATCTGCAAACTCAGGTCAGGTACTGCCCTCAGGCAGTTTAAACTCACCATATCTACAAGGTTTGAACACCTTTTCTAGGGGCAGAAGGGCCTGGTGATTTCCCATGTGTTTCCCATTGGGCTTCTCTGTTGATGGCAATTCCTTGGGCAGGTGCCAGAGTCAACATCAGGTAATGAAGAGAGAACTACAAATTTAACAGATGTGGAGCTGTCCTCTTCCTTTCTCTCTTTTACTGCTGATAAATAAGAAAACAATCTGCAACTGCAGCAAATTACATTCAAAACAACGGAAGGAATATTGCAAATATCAGTCACACAACTCTCTTGTATGAGTCTCTTGTAGGGTGTTTTCAAAGCCCATTGGGTAATGTACTATGAGACCAGTGGTGGGTGATGTGTTGCCAGGGTGGTGGGACAGTGCCAGAGCATGTCCTGTGCTGTGTTCAGTGTCATTGTTAGTGCTGGGACTGATGAAGTCAAAGATCTGTCTGTTAAATCTGCGGATGACGTGAAGACAAAGAGGATTAAAGTCAGAATGACCTTGACAAAAAGAGGAAAGGGATGTGAAAAAACAGGAGAAAATTCCAGAGGTCCACCCAGAGACCTGGAGGCAGTCTGTAGCATGGATGTGTCCCAGGAAGCTGGAGGAGAAGTGGGAATGCTTGAGAAGAGTAGGTAGGAAGCTGTTTCTCAGAGAGGATGTGGAGGATCACTGACTAAACATGAGGTGACTGTGTGTGCTCTGGAAGAAAAGCCAGGGAATGTATTGAGGTGTGCACATATTTTGCTGTGCTATCTGGAGAAGAGCCTCCAAGGGCCCCTCCTGGGGTTTTCTCCTGAGAGGAAAGAGGGATGGATTGGGCTGCTCAGCCTGAAGAAGGGGGTGTGGGGAGCATAGGGGGATAGTCCTTAATGGCAAGAGAGAAAGGGAAGTGTGTTCTCTTTGCTCATTTGGATAGGAAAGAAGACGGCCTTGAGATGCAGTAGCAAGGTCACACAGAAAGAGAAGCTTTCAGATGGTGCAGCGTGGGAGCAGGTTGCCTCAGAAAGCTGTGAGTCTCCAGCACAGAAGATTTCTAAAAGTGTATTAGACATCCATCAGATTTGGCTGTAGCATGGCTGTGTTAGGGTGGGGAGCCAAGCCAGATGACTCCTCAAGATCATATGCACTATTGATTTTCTATCACTCTCTTTCTCTGTGAATCTGCAGACTTGTATACATACCCATCTGCTTGCCTCTAATACAGCCCTCTAAAAATTAAGTTTAGTGTGTTTCCATGCCCCAAGTGATACTTTCTGCAGACTGGATGACAGCATCTCTGTTAAGGCCATTTTGGAATGGTTAGATTTTCCTATTAGGGTTTTCCCATCTTGCTTTTCCTGGACAGGACCAATGGCCTTGGGGGTCACTCCACAAGAAATGGAAGTGCTGCCAGGCTGGGCTGCCAGTGTAGGCACTGTTGGTGCTGGTGATGGGGCTGGGAGGTGTCAGCTGGTGATGGAGGATGGAGGGCAGGAAATGTTCCTGCTGGTGCTCATCTCTGCTTGCCTGCCTGCTTTGGTGTGGTGGCACAGAAACCATGTGGCAAGCAGCTTTCCTTGTAGGGGTGAGAAGGAGATGGAGGTGTGCAAGGTGATGAAGTGCAGGCAGGGTGTGCTGATGGGAGGGCTCTTGCAGGGAGTGAATCTCTGCCGCTAAGCCCTGCAACATCCCTATTTTTTATCTCCAGGCTGCTACAGCTTGTGCTGCCCAGGATCCCCCCCACAAGTCCTATTGAGTGATTATGCACAGGTGTTATCACCACTCTGAATGCTCTTTTGGCATGGCCTCTACAAATCTGAGCACATTATTTTTGCATCTATGGTAGGAAGATGGAAACCTGGATGTGCTGTCCAGGTTTCCAAAGGCATCTAGCATTCAGGTCCCTTTGAAGTCCACAGATACAAGAAATACATATCTCTGAGCTCCAGGGGCCCTGCATGTATGTGCCTGGTGTACCAGAGCACATCACTGTGAGGCTGAGCCTGAGAAGAGATGAACACTCACTGCTTTCACCATAGTCTCCCCCTCCTCTTCCCCCCCCCCCCACTGAAGATGCTTCAGAACTTCTTACTGCATTTTTCATCTTTATAACCTGCAGGTTATCTCTTAAAAACAACCAACATCACCCCAAGCTTTTCCCCCATGTAATTCACCAATAGTGGCTGTGTGTGAGTGATTCAGAGGCTTATCTCAAAGCTCTGTCTCCCTGGATCCCTGTCACTTTAATTTCCTGTAGCCCCTTTGCCCAGCACCTCTCATTTTCGGGGGTCTCTTTCTGAGGTCTCCTATTCAAGTCCTCCTGCTCTTCCAGATGTGCCAGTTCTATGTGTGGAAAATACAATATTCATTGAAAGAAAAGCCTTGGAATATAGAAAAAGAAAGAGGTGACCACAGCATAGGTACCCTGCTTCTGGGTTTTTTTTGTTTTTCTTCCTATCAGCTGAGATCACAAAGGGGAAAAATGATAATTTTTTTTCAAGAGAAAAAAAAATCCCACTGTTAGAAAGTTCATGTTTTTCAGGTCTCAGCTTGAGTTTGCTTTTACTTCATTCACAACAGTCTGACTATCCTTGTTTCCATCCTGGGCTGGAGTTTCTATATTTAATCCTCCTCAGGACACAGTTTAGAGTGCCCGTGCTGACTCACACTTCATTAAGAGTCACAAACTGACTCCGGCGATGCGTCGGCCACCACCAGCTTCTCGCAGCTGAGCTGAGCCGAGCTCAGTGCCTGGCGGAGCTGAGCCCACCAGAGGAGGATGCAGTGCTATCAGCCACCGCTGGCTCGACACTCGGCTGAACTGCCCTCAGCGGCTTCGCGCCATGGGGTGGTGGTGGGGTGTGTGACAGCGACTGAAATGAGATCATTGGGAAGTGAAATCAGATTCAATTGCATTAGGAATTCATGGCAGACAAAGCTGGCAGCGGTGCTGCAGAACCAGCAGCCCATTGCTGGGCTCACTATACAGCTGGTTAATATATTTATTACATACCTCTCCCAGACTGACTCTGAGCTTGAATTAAAAAAAATAAAAAGAAAAGGTTTGTTTTCCCTCTTCTCAGTTCCTCATCTGGTGATTTCATTACAGTTGGCTCTTCCCTGATGATTCATTGGGTTTGTGAACTTACTAGTTGTGTCAGTAAGGTGAGCTGCAGAAAGAAGGAATTAGGTGTGGCACAGGGAAATAGCCTATCAGATCCTCCTGCTTCTCAGGTCTGTTGTCACTTGTTGTCACTGTTGTCACTTGCAGTGACCACCAGCAGGCTGTTCTGATCCACTGGCAGCTAGTCCTCGTGGCCCAATAGTGACACTCATTGAGATTCAGGATGGGACTTTGGTCAGGATGGGTAGCTTTGGTACTTCAAAGCTGATTGTCTTGCAATACCCTAGCAGAGCAGAGGTGTAACAGCCATCACTGGTGGTGCCTTTCCTGCCCAATGAAGGGTTCTCCACCAGCCTCCCCTGGAAGCCTCTCTTCTTCCTGACAGGGACTGCATTTATTTGGATGATAACAGCATGCATCGCTGTAGAGCTATTCATAACTCACAGAGCTGTTTGGACTTTCCACCTCTAACTGAAATAAAACATGATCCATATGTGTCACTAGGAAGAAAAATCACCCTTTCTTTGGCTAGGTCACTCATCTCACCTCCTCCACCATATACTGTTTTTGTCCTCTGTGCTCTGATGTCCGTGAAAATGTGACTGGAGTGAGGGTGCACAGCACACTGCTATCCCTTGCTGCCTGCACTGGCATGTGATGGGGTCATGATCCAGGGTTACCATACAGAACTTATGAAGTTGGGCAGGGTTGCACTGCTAGTGTGTCTTAGACAGCAGAGTTTGGGTCTCTGACTGTCACAACAACCCTCTGGAGGCCTTGGAGAGTGACTGTGCCTTTGGGATATCTTCCCAAATCCACTCCCAGCCTGCTGGGACCTGGCTCAGATGCTCTGAGCCTGAGATGATGACTTTGTATTCAGTTTCCTCCATGAATTCATATGCTTCCCAAACCACGTAGTGCTGGTGTCCACACCACTGTCCTGCAGTGATGAATTTCCCAGATTTGGTATCTGTTGCACACAGCAGTTCCTCTTCCTCTCTATTCAAGCTGCCACCCAATTGCTTCATTAGCTGCTCACCTCCTTCTGTACAGTGGGACACAGCCACCTATCTGGGTTTTCCCAGCTTTCTCATACTCTCCTCCTTAGCTCCTGGGGACAAAGGGGGTCTGTAAGCACGGACCTGAAGAGCAACACAAGTCACTGTGCTCTGTGTTCAGGGAACCCTTTGCTGCAGCCCCTGCTTTGGTGCAAGCAACTGAGCCCTGCCTGTACAAGTACTACAGTGTCTGTAAAAGGAATATATCTGCAATAGAGAAGTGGAAGCATCTCCAGCCCCATATAATAACCACACTGCAAATTTGCATTTTTTTGGTGCAGCCTTGGCCATCCAGGAGTGGCTGCAGGGGTGTGATCTCCATGGGATGGTTTTAGTATCATAGAATGGTTTCAGTTGGAAAGGACCTTAAAGATTATCTAGTTCCACTTCCTCTGCCATAGGCAGGGTCACCTTCCAATAGATCAGGTTGATCAAAGCTCCAGGTTGACATTTAACACTGGGGAGGGGACATCCACAGCTTCTCTGGGCAACTTGTTTCAGTGCCTCACCACTCTGACAGTGAAGAATTTTTTCCTAGTATTTAATCTAATTCTATCCTCTTTCAGTTTAAAACCTTTGCCCCTCTTCCTGTCGTTACATTCCCTGATAAAGGATTTTATTTTAGCCTGTGTGGGCAGTGGGAGTCCCTGTAGCCAGAGAGTGAGGAGGTGAGGCTGTGCTTTGAACACAGTGGACAAACCCCTGACAGGACTCCCACCTACTTCAAAAGGAGTCCACATGGTCTGTTGATTAAAATGATTTTAATTCAAACCAGCATTAGCCTGTTCCACACTGCACTGGAGCAGGGAGGGAGAAAAAAAAGACAAAGATTTGGTGCTGCCCTAGGCTTGTGATTCTCAAATTTTGGTGCAGAGTAGGAAAATATCTGTTAATGGCAATCCTCAGGGTAAAGCCTTTTTAAATAATCCCACTAGGGTTCTGGCCAGCTAAACTAAGCCAGAGGAAAACCCCACCCCTATATTCAGTGCTTAAGACTTCATGGGGCATATCTCTCAGGTGTAATTTCATCCTTGATCTCACCCCAAAATTAGAGAGATAACAAACACATCGAGATTGAGGCAAGCCAGCATGATCTGGAGAGATCAGAGCAGTGGAGTCTGTGACCTGCAAAAAATCAGTCTAAAGCAAATAATGCCCTGTGCATGAGGAGCACTGAAGAGCATGGATGGGGATGGGGAAGAGGGGTGCATCAAGCATTGCCTGCCAGTGCAGACACTCACTGGACTTGCTCATGTCATGGTTTGTGCACACATTGACTGGGCTCAGTGGTTTCACCCTCAGCTGCTGTTTCAGAGGAAAGCCACACATGGCTTCTGCCGACACTTTGCAGACAAAATCTTGGGGAAGAATGATGCATGGTCAGTGTGTGAGAGAAAAGTGTTGTATTTATTATCTTCTACCTCTTGTACTACCTACAGCCATATGTGAATTTTTGCTTTGTCTTCAAGGGAGGCTGCTAAATGCAAATTAGCTCTCCACCACCAGAGAAGCTGCTAAAGTGATGATAAAAAGTACACAGAATAAATGATGCTAAGCAATGCATTTTGCTAGAGAGAACAAGAGGAGGTGGAGGGCACTGTAAATATCCTTTACCTACATCCCTGTGTAATCCCCCTCGTGCAGAAAAGGAGAGGGCACAGAGCCTTGGGCTTCACTCAGGCACTTATATAAAATAAGATGCAGGAACAGTGGCAGTGTGTGCCAGAGCTAAGCCATAATTAAACACCTCCAGGTAGTTTAAATGAGACGTGCACATTTAGAAGATAGTTTTTAGTTGTTCATGTCATCATCTCACTAGCAGAGAAAGCAAACAGATGTGGCATGTACTGAAAAAACAACATGGAAGGAGAACAAAGTCGCTTCACAAATTAATCCTTTGTCCTCCTGCAATGGGGAAGGGAGAGGAAGTGCCAGTGTCTCCAGCACCCAGCAAAGCCTTGGCAGGGCTGATTTAGTGCCACTGGATTTATTCATGATTTGACACTGAATTTCTATCTAATGCTTCCCCTTTCCAGCACTGCTATTTGCATGATGACTGCGGAGGGTGCCTTGGCTGTAGCTCCAGATGTGTTTGTGCAAGGATGTCAGTGTGTCTCAAGCCAATGCTTTCTGCTCTCCATTCCTGTCCTGGTGGGTGTAACTCACTCTCTTGATCTCCCTCCATCAGAGTGGAGTGACAAAGGGCAACTGGGCCTGTAGTGCTGAGTGTCCTCACTCACCAGCCAAGTTTATCCCCTGTTGAGGAGGCACTGGATGAAGAGCAACCAGCCAAAGCCTAAAACGTGAAGCTGCTGTCCCTGTGCCTGCCATGGCACAGATGCTGGAGCTGATGGCTGAGATGTGACTGCTTGATGAAGGTCAGGGCATGGCCCTGAGACTGCAAGTGACTGAACCAGGATGGTCTAGGAAGCAACTGTCCCTTCAACTAAGAGGTCTCCCCTCATGGCTGGGATTATAGAATTGAGAAGGCAAATGTATTGTCTTGAACCTCTATGAAGGTGGTTTCCTTAGGGCCCATGCCCCTCAAGCCTGTGGGAGCCAGACATTTTGAATTTTTATAGCAACAACAGGATTTGCACATGGTTGCCATCCATCAGGTGTGAAGAGGAAACTTCTGGCTTAAGGGGTAGCTGCCCTCATGCCCAGCCTGGCAAGCTGTTAAATGGCTATACCTCAGTCATGAGGACATCATGAGAATCATCCCCCTGATCTAGCTGGAGATGCTTACTACAGGGAGGTTGGACTAGATGACCTTTAAAGGTCCCTTCCAACCCAATGCATTCTATGCATTCTGTGCATCTATCTGGGCATTTTCTAGGAGAGTATCTGATGGGAATGTGCACAAGGGCCAGAGCCTTCAATTTCCAAAAACAAGGAGAGAAATATCCAGCACTGTAAACTCTTGGTGAGACTAAAAATGGTTAATGACCTTGGAGGAATGCTGGAAACCTGCTCCAAACATACTGAAGCCTCCTTATTGACTCCAGTAAGGTCACCCCTTTGGTGACCATCACCTGTGCGCTACTAGGTTGCTGCACTAGTGCTGACCTGATGCCAAACCCAGCACTTCATCATCATTTGGGACAATAGACTCTGACAGGATTATGCTCATTATTTTTAAATCCTTGAAGGAATGAGCAATTCCTCTGTCAGATCAAGTATTTTCCCCTCATCTTATCTTCTGCCCAGCCCCTGCAGCAGAAACCTGCCATGTCACCTGGCCTCTTGTTTTGCAGCTTTCTACAGCAGGGGCTCAGCAGAAGATAGTGTCCTGAAGGGTCAAACCCCAAAACATGCCCTAGCCCAGACAAGGGGCTAAGCACCTGTAAACGTGCTAACCTGGACAGTTCCTGGGGTCCAGATGGTCAAGGCAAATGCATAGCATGTGTGACTGACATTGTAAGCACCCCTGAATGTGCAAACCTGCACACTTCCTGGGGTCCAGATAAACATGTACCAGCTGTAACTGACTTTGTAACACAGCTGTGAACTGTGTGTGCCCCTGGCCGCGTTTGGGTATGCCCCACCCTATAGGTCCAGTCATCAGGGTTCTGTGTTGCCAAAGGGCGTTAATTGTCTTCGGACAGTATTTAAACCAGCCGAGGAGTCAGGCAGCTTGCCTTGTTCTCACCGAGACAGCAACAAGAGCCAAATGCTGCCCCAACAGCAGCTGAAGGACCTGCCCTGGCAGACCACCTACACCCAGCCCTTGTTCTTACCACAAAGAGACAAGAGCAAAACGCTGCCCGAGTAGCTGCTGAAGGACCTGTCCTAATAGGCAACAACTACACCCAGGCCTTTGTGGCAGTTCAGGCTGGCTGCCTCCTGTTACTGCCACCTAAGTTACACCTCCGGTGTCCTGAGTGTCCAACCCAGTAAGGTGGACACAGGAAACAGCGTATTGCTACCCATAAATCCTGTGCCCTATAAATCCATCTGCAAAGTCATTCTCTCCCTCTGTTTTCCCTCTCTGCTCCCATGGGAGATGCTCCCTATCGGGTAACGGTGGGGGAGTATCTCAAGGCCTCTTAGGCCAGTCTGGGCCTAATGCCAGGAGGAGAAAGGGGGGGGCAGTCTCAGACCTGGGCAGCCTGAGACTAGCCTAGAAGTAGGGGGGGGGGGAAGAAAGAGCCCTGGGGGTTTGGGTATACCCTCAGGTGAGGAAGAGGGAAGAGTTGGGAGGTCTTTGGGTGTTGTGTAAGGGACTCTGCGTGCTTTGGGATATCTTTGCCACTATGCTTGTATTTTTTTTGTAGTTTCACCAATTGCTTTTCCATTTAAACTTTCCATCACTCTTCAACCCATTTGTGTGAGTGTCATTCTTTTGTCCCTCTCAGGGCAAGAGAGGATCTGTCTGGCCTCAAACCAGGACAGCCTTGCACCTGGACCAAGGCATAAAGGGGAAAAGCTGCAAGAGAACTGAATCCCAGAAGAGGCTACAGCCCAGCAATGGAGCACACAAGAGAGTGGCCCCCTAGCCCTCTCTGAGCCAAGGACTGCTCAAATCATAGCCACAGCATCTGGGAAGATACTGGACAGAGGAGCAAGTTGTGATTACCCAGCTAATCTGCCACAGGATCCTGTTTGTGGGAAAACCACAGATCACAGCACCTGTATTTGCAATTTGAATTGTTGTATTAGAAACTTTAGATCTGTGCTTAAATCATTTAACTGTCTTCTTTATATGTGGAATGTAATACCCACAACCAAATAGAACCTGTGAATACATTTTGTAAATAAGCTACAGTGGTGTTTGAAGATACCACCGCCCGAGATATTAGATTATAAAATATATATTAAAAAGATACATTTTATTACAGATAGCATGGAGGAAAAAGCCAAGTCCAGACAGCAGCCAGCTGCCTGACATGGCAGCAGTACCCTTGGTGCCAGGGGACCATCGTCCTTGCTTGCGGAGACAGGAGGGAAAGAAGCCACTGCTCCCAACGGCTGTGCTGGAGATGCCGGCTGGAGTTAGGACTGGCTTGACGGCTCATGATGGCAGCAGGAGTGGAGCCTGGAGGTGGTTTAACTACGCCTTTGCCACTGCTGTGGTGGTGTCTGTGTGTTCCTCATCATGCTGTGAATTAAGAGATACTGTGTTAGGACGTCAGATGAGATGGTCTGTTGAGTGGGAGCTCATTGCGTCCCAGCCCTGTGGCTGCAGGGGATGGGCTCGGCCTCCCTCCCTTGGAGCTCTGCTTCAATATTTACATAAATATTGACACATATTTAAAAAGCTTCAGCTGGAATGAGTGAGACCAAACACTGCTGGAGGAATGTCACCGTGTCCTCTTTTAGAGGCAGCGTAGGGGCTGGCTGCTTGGTGCAGAGCTCTTTTGGGAGAAGAGCAATTTGAAGCAAAGACAAGCCTGTAGCAACGAATGAGCTGTAAACACGGGACAGTGGTGGGAAACAGAGAAGAAAAGGGCATGTTTGGATTTGTGGTACTTGCTTGAAACATGAAGCTAAGGCCCAGCTTGACAGGCCTTGCTAGACATGTCCCAAGGAAAGCAAAGACGAGTTTGGGATGTAAACCATACAGGCTTCAGGTCTACCAAGAAGTCTCTAGAGATACAACAGTACACCCTGACCAGGAGCTGCCCTGTCCTGCCAAAAAGGATTATCCAAGGGAACCCTCAGAGCCATCTTGCATTAACTCCTTGGGCAAAATTTGGTCCCAGCATAAGAAATGTGATTATTCTGTGCTGGGGAAGCTTGGTTTTCCTAGGTGCCACACAGACAGCTGAGAAGAGAGTAATGTTTGCTAAACACTTCCAAAATCCATTATGGATATTTTAATGGTGCTGGCAACTTATTTTTCCAACTTCTCTGTAAAATAGTTTGGAGTATATACATGCATGTGTGTGGAGCTTAGTGTCTGTCCAGAGAGGGAAAGGTGCAAGAGCATCGCTCTGCTGTTCATTTCTAAGGGCAGGATGCACAAACAGTATCAATATTTATTAAGCAGCTTTGTTTATCCTAGGATTGTAACAAAGTGACTTAGATTGTGGTGTTTGTCCTCTTTGCAATGTCCTATTCCTCTTTTGTGATCGTGGGTCTTTCTTAATGCATATTTTATTTCCCTTTTCTGAAGACAGCTGTAACCAGAATAGCTTAAAAAAGGAAAGTGGCACTTAGTTGATGGGTGGCTCAGTGATTGTATAATTTCTGCTTTTCAGAGCTCCCCTGTGTGATAAAGACAGCAGCACTCACCACCCAGCCTTACAACAGCAGCTTTCTTGCCAGGTTCTTGCTCTTCCACCCTTCATTCCTTCTCCTCAGCTGCTTTACATAAACAGGGAAGTTTTAAGATATAAGATAAGTAAATTTGCTAAATATCCACCTGTGAAAGACTTATTTTGTTCATTTCAGTTTAAATCTGACTTTGAGTGAAATCAAGAAGAAGAGGAATATCCCCAAATCCCTAAATCCCAGTTACAGCATCGCAAAAAGTGCCCAGCCAGCAATACCTGCAGCAGCAGCTTTGCTGGAGGCTCTTTGCTGTGCCCCTCACTGAAAGGCTCATGGAGGAGGCAGAGAGGAAGTTATGGGCATCTTCTGATCTACAGAGGTGAGAATTTAGATGTTTGCTCTTTATTGAAGATGCAAAAAGTCAGTCCCACTCACAGGGACTCTCTGCCACTGCTTGTTGCAGCTTTATGCAAGACAAAACGACACTGTAAGGCACAGCACTGCTGCCTCAGAAAGAGCAGGACTGTTACCAGCTGCTCCCTTTAAGTTAATTTCCCCAAAGTCAGTCACAATGCAAGAGGAGCCACGATCCTGCTGACACTTCTCGAACAATTAGCACCGGGAGCGAGCAGCTCCAGAGGACTCATGCCATGCTCTGTGCTGCGTGTCTCCAGTATAAATAGCCTGGCTGGAGGATCTTTTGCCCAAAATGCTGATGGGAGGGTGGTTTTATGTTAATTCAATGTGTCAGCTTATCTGCGAGCTGTGTTTGAAACCAGGGACCCCCAGAGCTTTCTTCTCTGCCTCGATCAGGAGCACTAAGCTGATTAAACTGAACATCAGGCAACGAGAGGATTGTTCATAGCTGGCTGGTGGGCATGAAGGCTCTCGGTATGGGCAGTGTTGGGCAGGTAGCTCCTAGGTACTTCACGAACTGCTTGCTGTGTCCTCTTGTATGAGGAGAGGTCATGCTCTGCACAGTAGGGACACAGCCAGGACAAGGAACCCTCCTTTGGAACCATGAAGCCAGTGAAACCAGAGATGTCCCATCAGGACAGGTCCAGAATGACCTACCAGCTGCAAGGGTTGGAAAGTGCTCATTAACATCTTGACTCTGACTCTAACTGCTGACCAACCCAGCTTCTGCCTGGGGTTTGCTGAGCTTTATCCCCAGGTGCTTTGCTACCAGGTTGGCAGATGCGGCTACCTGCTACTTGTCTGGGGGGAGCCACCTCTGTGAGAGAATGCTTGGCTGGCACAGGTCTTGTGCCTGCACCACCTTCCCCAAGCAGAAGCTAGTGGAGGGGATGGAAAATGCTACATACAGTGCCAGGAGCTTTCTGGATCCTTGGCAGAGGTACGGTCCGTGCTACACAGGGATTAGCACCCAGCTGAAATGCCTGAGACTAAAAGTCCTTCAGAAAGTCCCTTAGTGGATGATGGTTTTCTTCTCTTTCCCCATCTGTGTTTTGACCAGCTGTGAGCAAGTGGAAGGATAGATGAGAAAGTGAGTAAACCGTGGGGAACATCCCTATGCCTGAGGCAACATGCTTACTTCAAACGGGCAAAAGAGAAAAATGTGGGAAAAGTCACAAGAGCAGAGAGGGCAGGTGATTTGTGCTAATTAGCTAATGAGAGGTGTTGAAAGGAGACAGATTTACAGACCCCTCAGCCTTCACCGCACAGAAAGACCAGCTGTAGTGTTGAGCTTGTGAGCCAGGGTCCACTCTGAGCTGTGGTGGTAGCACACAAAATACTGGGGAAAAGACCCCCAAAACTGATAATGCCTGAAAGCAAACACCGGTGGAAAGGCAGCCCTTGCCTGCTTGTGGTACCCCCAGGGGTTTTATCTGAATCATTCTGGTGGGGAGGACACGTATAGGTGTGGAAATTGGCTGTGGCATGTTGGAGCTCAGCTTTTCCTGTCAAAGGGAGCTCCTGGCTCATGCTCTTCAGCTGGTTCCTCCAGCTCATCTTTGCAACTTTAATAAGAGAGATGTGTGTGCGCTTCCCCTTCCCCCCCCCCCAATACGTTACATTTTCAGATCAATTTTTAAAAGTAACCTCTTTAATATTGAATTATTCCTGATCTCTATTGTCACTTCTAGCTGATTAGTTTAAGGACTGTGCTTGGTTTGTTTAATAACCTCTTGACACTAAACAAACAATCTTGAAAAGGGAACAATTTGCAAAACAGAAGGAAAACAAATAACCTACAAGGGCACCCTCTTCAAAATAGAAAGACCGATTACATTAAAATGCCAAAATAATTCCAGACATTAAAAGAAAGTATATAGATATTGGCTTATCTATATTCAAGGAAGATTTGAAAACACCACAAAGTTGAAGTTTTCATTAGCAATACAGTGGAATCTCTCAATTAGAATTCCTGGAACATATTAAATGGTATTTAGTTTCTAACTCAATGCATCATTTTCTGTTAAATAATTGATCGCGATGCAGAGATTGTGTTTGTGTAGTTTAAGAAAGCGATTAGACCAAGGAACATTTGGTAGGAGAGTTGCATCAATAACTCCAGCATGTTGTGGAGGTGCTCTCATAGCAAAGCCAGAGAAACTGAGGTGGGCAGCTGTTGGGGCTGACGGGACCTGGGGCAATGAAAAATGTACTGGACCACAAGGAGCTCCTCTTGAACACAGCCCCTCACCTTAAAATCACACTGATTAAGTGATATAGCAGAAGGTAAAAGCCTGAAACTCCAAAACTGCTGAAGGAAAATCCAGTGAGGACCCCATAGGAGTCCTGGCAAAGACCATGTGGGATGGGGTCAGACAGCAAGGGGATAAAACCTAGTTTTTTTTCACCTCTGTGATCAGTGCCTGAACCCCAATGCTGCTATTTTACTACATGGCATTAACTAGCCTGCTGGTGCCTGCAGTAGAGGAATACAGTCATGTTACACCTCTTTGTTGCCACAGCACAGTAGACTGTCCTCAAATGTGTGTATTTAAACAGGATTTAAAATGCTTGTTCCAGCCTATGACTCAGCCAAGTTTGGACAAGGAAGGCTTTAACCTTCCGCTGTGGCTCTGCTGTGGCTGCAGAGGTGCAGTCATGGCCATGTGCAAGGCACTGGTGGAATTCCCACTCCTCTGAGGCTAAAGCCCAAGTTTCTTTTATGCCTTTTAAGTGGACAAGTCTCTTTGGAAACTTCCTGCCTAGGTGAGCAAAGCTACCTTCTGAATTGCTCAACCACCACCCAGGTCTTCAGGGCTTGTACCTTTATGAGGTATTTAGGCTGATTGAATGGCAACACAAAGCCCATAATGTTTAACCACCAAGATTTTAGGTAGCACTTCTGTCCCCCCCCACCCTCAGGTTTTTAATTTTGATTTGCTTATATTCTTTAATGAGATGCAATTACGGTTTCAGTGTAATAGGTGGGTGGCTTTATATTTGTACTGCTTTGTAGTAAAGACATAATTACTGCATTTATGAATCAAATCCCTTTATGTATCATAAATACTTATTAAAGCAGCCACTGGCAATTCTACCTCGACATGTTTCTTCATGAAATAGGATTTATTGCCTATATAAAAATGCCAGTCTTTCCAGGATCTCCCTCCCCTGCAATTGTTTGGCTTGCAGAATCTCCATGACTGGTTTGGAATGGTTCAGAAGGTGAGACATTTTATGAGGCTCTTAAATAGCTGTGTGTGTGCGTATACAGCTCATGTGCCCTGAGGACACTTTCATGATTATTGTTTGGACTCCAGTGATAACTCTCGTCCGTATTTTGCTCCCTATAGCATAAGCAGATAGTAGAAGATGTTGTCATCATCTCAGCCAAGTCTGGGGTTAACCTCTGCTGTACCACTTCACCCATAGCAGAGGTGTTTGCTCAGTGTATGCTGTGCACTGAGTTGGATTGATGCTTCACTGTGAAGTTCTCCATAAGTCTCTAAACTCTCCAGTTTGCATGGTTTTCATGCAGGTGGAGAAAGTTTCCCTTCAAACACAAATTTCTTGAAAGGCAGATGTTATTTCCCTGGCTCTTATTCTCAGACTGGCTGAGTGTGCTCCCTATCATTAGGGGAAGAACGAGGCTGAGATGGGAGGTGGCATCACACAGGGTGCAGATCTGGGAAAGACTTCAACACGGTAAGTTGGTTGGCACTTCAGAGGCTGCTGCAGAGGAATATTTGATCCACAGACTATTGAAACAGTGGGAAAGGCAGATTTCATTCCTGCAGACAAAGGATCAGAGTCCCAAGCACTTTAAAAGGAAGGCTGGCAAGGCAAAATCCTGCAAGGTGGTGCCCCATGAACCCAACTTCTCTCTCATCTTTGCTAAGCTAACAAACGCCCTCAACACGAGGGCAGTAAGTCTTCTCACTGTAAACCTACTCTTGAGAAAGTACTTTACAGGAAGTCCTTGATAAAATTAGAAAAGTTTGTTCTCAACAGATGAACAGAGAATTCATATACATATGAGGTAGACAACAAGGAGCTTAACAAAAATTTTTCTTAAAGGTAGCTTATGAGACAGAATTTTTAAAATGTCATTTCCTAAATGTCCCCAAAACCCCCAAACTACATTTACTCAATTAGCCATTGAGACATGTTCAGGAGCTCTGGTCAATGGAAAGCAGAATCACTGGTTGTTTGGGTTGTTTTTTTCAAGAACCAGCAGAAGTGGAATGAAATGCTGTGAGAAGTGGAAAGTCCTGCATTCAGCACTTGAGACAGTGTCAGGAGCTTGTGGCACATGCTGGGAGCTAGTGAGGGCAACCACCTGCCTTGCTCCAGGTAACTGTAACCTTAGGATGGGATGGACTTTATCCAGATACAGGAAAGTGAGATAGAAGAAAGTCAGATATAACCAGTGCAAAAGGTATATACAAGTCCTTGTCTGGAACACTACATATATGGGTCACACATCCTCAAGAGAAATAATTCCTCAAGAGAGATAATTCATTGTGGAACGGCTAGAGAAAAAGTGACAGAAACAGAGCAGAGGGGAGAGCTTACCCTACAGAGGAGGCTGGAGGTGCTGGGTGAGCAGAGACAGGAGTACTTGTCTTTGAGCACCTTGACAAAGACTTGGAGGTGGAGAAAGAACTATTTGAATTAGAGGACAATGCTGGGTAAGAAAAAGAGATGGATGTAACTTCATACAAGTAAAAACATGAAGAATGGGTGTGTGTGTGTGTGTGTGTCAACATTTTCTGCCTGCCAGCAAAACAGTGTCTGGGACAGCTCCTGAGAGGACATAAGGAAGGGCACAATGACCTCCTGGCTTACCAGTGGGGTGTATAACTCAAACAGATGTAGTAGCAGGGGACACTAATTCTGGGTGTCCTTTTCTGTTATCAAGCCACTCATAATGAGTGCCTTCATGCTCAGTCTTTCACGAGACAGTACATGCAATTTAGGAGCACCATGAAGGTCCTAACAAGCCTGCCCTAATTTATCTGATGGCTGTTATTCCTTTTTTTCATCAGTAAGGAATAATGACACAGTGAGGCCCTATAGTTGGATCATTAATTAGGAGAGTTTTCACCTTTCAATTAAAAAAGCAAAACAAATGCCTCCTGGATCCTTTTGCTACAGTCCCATGGGAAGAAGGAGGTAATAACCCCATGCAGGTAGGACAACAGGGGAGTTTCATTGAGCAACCTGAGGAGCCATCTCCAGAGCTGATTGATTGGCCCAGCATGCTTGTTTAACCCAATATCATCTATCTTCAAGACCAATCAGGCACAATGAATAGAAAAGAAAAGAGGCAAGCACATTACTAAGAGTGGGCTGGTGGCTGATAAATAGATAATTATACAAAGTGAAGCCATCATGACAATAAATGTGTTTTAGCAGAAGTGACCTCGCAGTGTGGGAAGCACAGAAGAGTTTAAACTTCATTATTCAGGGATGAGGGTGATGAAGGTGGATTTTCCATATGGTAAATGGTGCTGGGATTTGTCACAGGGAATATGGAGAGGCTCTGGACACTGCTTCGACAGGTTCTGGTGCTGCTGGTAGGTGGTTGTTTCTCAGGAATTTCATGGGCAGTTTGGTTTTTCAGACATATTAAGTGTCCTGCAAGCCTCTGCAGTCATCAGATGGACCTGGCAGTCACAAGGAGAAACATGGAATTCTGCTGCCCTGGCGGAGCTCCTGGGACCCCATGCTTCACCCTACAGTCTTCCTTACCACTCTGGGAACTTCAGGAGCCTCGATGGGCATCCCTTTGACGACATCTCCTCTGGAATACGGTCTGAACCAGGAGGATGCAGGGGTTGACCGAGCTCAAGGGCCATTGAGCACATTTGGGTGGGAGCAGCCAAGTGTGAAACTGCACTCTCTTGCAGCACCAGCGATGAGGAGCCGCCATGCAGGACTCCAACCCTCCCGTGAGGGGAGCCTGCCAGCCTCCTGCCTGCTGGCATTTTGGGGAGGCTCAGGACTCCAGCGTTGGGGTCCCTCGGCGGGGGGAGGTGCCAGGCGGTGCCAAGAGCCTTCCCTTCCCGAGCTCATCGTTCCCCTTCTCTCTCCACAGGGTGGCAATGCCTGCCTTCAGCTACGGCACCTAGCCCCGTCGCCGCGCTCGGCCGCCCGGGGACAGGGAGCCCGAGCCCCGAGGTCCCTGAGAACCAGCCCCGCCGCGGGTCGGACGCGGCCTGTGCAGCCTGTGTGGACAGAGATTGGGGGCAACCTGCCCAAAAGGGAATGCTAACCGAGGCTGGCACCTCCAGAGTGTCACCTCTTTAACACCACGGGGTGTTTTTGCCCATCGCTGTGATTTGGGATGGCATTTGATATGTCACTGGCAGTGCTCCTGTGTCTCAGTGCCCACCCATCTCCTCGGGGTGCTACCACTGCTACATCATCACTGCACATTGTCCAGGCTTGGTGGGAAATCTCCTTAGCTCTGATTTCTCTGGGATGAGTTGAGACCTGTGCAATCCCCTCCCGTCACACACTTGGTGGGCAGCAAGTTACTGAGAGGTGTTTAATTGGGCCTTGTAAATACATGTATGGCTCTGATTTCAGATCCTCCACTGCAGAACTGCCAAGTGATGCATCAGTGGCAAGAGAATTAGCTGCTGAACAGCAGACATTAAACAGACAAACATGAAACTTGTAATGTAAAGGCAAGCACTGAAAGGGCAGGTGCTAAAGAGAGGAGCAGCTTGGGGGTAGAATTGAAATTAATTCCTCCAAAGCAGCTGAGACCATCTGTTTATAAAAAAAACACATATCCACACATGCATGACAGGGTGTTTTGGCCAAACAAGCTTGTACCACTCCCATGGCTGAAGATTAAGGTGCAGGGCGGTCAGCACCCCTCAGAAGCAGCTCTGCAGCACTCTTCCCTGCTAAGCCAGCTGGAGCCCACATTGGTGAGAATAGGGCTGGAACCCCATAGTGTTCCTGCTCTTCAGGACTTGAGAGCAGGTGCACCCAGGAAAAGGATCCCCCTGGGTGTCCCTTCCTATAGCTGAATATTTGCAATGTATCAAGCCAGAGGGTGAAGTGTTGCATCTTAAGGCATGCGGGAGGCTAAGTTTTGTGTTTAATTGTTCTCAGGACTGAAGAAAAAAAATTAACTTCATCCTCATTTCTGCCACTAGAGGAGAGCCCAGACACATGTCCTCTAACGATGTCATGTGTCAGAGTTCCTTAATGATGCTTTCCCCTCTGATTTCTGTATAATTTGCCCCTTCTCCTTCTGAAGATTACTCTCTTTTTACATCCCTCTGAATAAAGAGTATTTAGTTAGCGGTGAAGAAAAGACTGCCATTGAAGAACTAAGAAAAGCACTGGATTAATTCTCTGCCTGCAGCTAAACTGAGAGTTCGTCTCCTAATAGGCCATTTCAAAGCAGTTAGATTTACTCTTTTAGACTAACCATACTGACTGAACAGTATTTTATGCCTATGCTAAAATATAATAGGCTAGAGAGACAATTCAGATGTCAAGAGTAGATAGTGCGGTCAAAGTAATTTGTCTTGGGTAATAGATAGACTGACATGACTTTGAAATATTCTGAGAAAGAAATCATTCCACATTTGAGAGGTTGGTTTCTTTCCCTTTAAAAAGCCAAGAGTATAGTATTTAAATGCCAAGAGTATAGTATTTAAATTGTGCCTATCAGAAAGTCTTTGTTTTCTATGGAAATACCATTGCCATTTCTAGGAATGGGGCATGGTGCAATGGCACTTTGCAGTCTATGATAAAGGAACTAGGTGGCATCAGCACTGTGCTCTGAGAGCATCCTCAGAATACCTGTTGTAGCACCTCAGTGCTGCCAGTATTTAGAGGAGTTTAGGATTAAAAAGGTTAAATCCTGTGCTTTGGGAAGTGGCAGCAGTGCAGCTGGATTCAGGAGAGATGCTTTTCAATCGAGATGTTTCGAAGTCCTGTAAGGAGCGTGGCACCAGCAGTTGTACTTCTCCAGTGGTGACCATTTAGATGAAAAATGCTACAAACCCACAGCACTAATTAACAAAGAAATGTAAATAATTACCAAAGAAGTGTAAGCAACCTTCTCCACACAATGTTTATCATAAGCCTCCCCACAGCAGGAATGTTAACGTTACTGTTTATAGCTTTTTAAGGCTTTTATCAGCTTTTCCTCATAGATAGTCAGCAAATACATGCATACTTAAGGGATATGGATGACCTCTCTCTGGTCTTGTCATTCATCCAAATGTTCTGGAAGAAAGGTTTAACTTAGTTTTTTTGCTAAGAAAGTGTATACGAGGACTTAGAAAAAGTCAGAAAAGTCTTAAGAGAATTCGTTGTGTTGTGTTAAAATGATAAAAAGCAGGTTGGTAAGGTCTTATTTTGCAGAATACTGAGCAGGTAAGATTTTTTTGTGTTAGTCCCCTCACACAACTGTTCTGGGTAAAAGAGCAGTTGAGGAAGGAGCAAAGAACATTTTTGTTCCCTTTAAAGCTCATTTCCACTGCAGGTGCAAATGACACCAGCTAGCACAGCTGATAATTGCTGTGTTTGGCATCTTCCCCAGTGCAGTGCTGTGCTCTCCTGGGCTCACAATGAGCTGTCTCAAGGCTGGGGGTGATCTGCCACGGCACAAATAGGGTCAGGGTATTATCCCCTCTTAGGGATGGAGATTGGTCTTGCCCCGGGTTCAAAGTTTGGGACAATCCCAGTGGTGCCCTTGATGGGGAACATCTTTAAATTCACAAAAAGGTCTGCCAGCCAAAACAAAACAACCAACCAAACAAGCACATGGCTCTGTAAATACTTTCTTCACCAGAAAAAGGACCATCTCATTTGGAAATGGGCCCATGCAAACTCAGTGTCCAAATGCTGTTAGTTAAATGCTCATTGATTCAACTCTGCTTGACAGCAGCCCATTATTCAGACAGGGACCAGTTTCCACAGGCAAAGGACGCTCTGCAGGGCTGAGCCCCCATGCCTCGGTGCCTATCCTTTGGCAAAGTGTCTGCAAAACTATCCAACATTAACAGCATATTTTATTCCCTATACACCCTGTGGGTATAAATGACCACCAAAATATATGGGGTTGTAGCAATAAATCACCTCATTTGGAGGTTTCCCAGGGACTTTTCATGGGAAGCTGGATAACCAGCATTGACATCCTTGTTTTCTGTGTGAGTACACGGGAGGGTGGAGGGAGACACCCTGCTGGGGTTAGAGGCAGAATTGGGAATAGGGTGTAGGTGTCAGGTAGGGTGCTTCATGTACTAGTGACAGAACTGACACTTGTGGGTAAAATGTCCCTTTTCTATTGCTACTCTACTGGCACTTGCAGCCATTTCTATTCAAGGCATGTTGTTATCAAATCTTGTGGGGATCCCCTTGAGATTTGCAGCTGATAACTAAAAGAAACTCCTTTATGTTCATAATGATAAAACAAAGCATCAAGTCATTCGAGTTGATTTTACCCAAGACATTTCCTGAGTTATTGCTCTCTTGCAGCTGTCATGGGCTTGAAGCTTTCAAAAGCCCATTTTGTTTCTGCTCGTAGCTCTTTCATTGTCAAAGACTGGTGCTGTACCCCTGGGTTTGCTCGTGCAGCTCAAAGAGGAGCGAGCAGTGCAGCTCCTCAAAGTTAAACAAAAAATCCTCACGGTTAATGAACTTGTCTAATTGTATGCAGAAAATGCTACCATCTTTCCTTTTAAAACTCACTCCAAATTCCAGGTCGATACAAATGGGGATAATTTCAAAAGCACCTCAGACTTGGATGCAACTCCTTTTGACTTTCAGCCAGACCTATACGCTCCTATGTACTTTTGGGGGTAGATTTTTCAGTTGTCAAGGCCTTTCAGGCAGCATCACAAATCCACCTAGCTTCTCTTAAGCACTGTGGCCAGCCAGGAAAAAAAAAATAAAAATCAATGCCTCTCTACTTGGCTGTGCAAATCCCATTTACTGTAATTACCCATGTAAGAAAATGATATGTCTCTACTTTAAGGATCTCCAAAGCTGTTTTATGATCTTCCTGCAGTATTTTATGTATGTTGTTGTATTTCTCCCCCCTCCCCCCCCCACATCTTGAGCAGTGATGTGAAAATAAAAAAAAGCAAAACAACCCGTACACAAAAAGAGAAATAGTGTCCCTAAAATGATTAAATTCCTGTGCAGGTGAGTGGGCAGAAGTGCTCTTACCTACTCTGGAAATCAAGTTGACCTAAATTATACAGTATAGATTATTGCATTTAGAATAATAATGGTGTGCTGGATATAGTGGAGTGGTTTTAAACCAAGGACGTACAGCCTTTGCTGAGATCCAGCAGGGTTTCTTAATCTGATTTATGATGCAAAATTTAGGTCAGGTGGATTGATTCCTAATAGAGATATAATGAATCAAAATTCCTAGAACGGTTTTATTTTCCACAGAGGTGTCAACAAGCTGTACTTCTCTATTTGTGCACCTGGCGTGTAATGATTCTCTTGCAAAAATCATAATCCATCAAGTCCTCCGTTCGAGAATATCAATCAGTGCCAGGAACAAGAACTGTTTTTAGCCAGGATTTCTCCGTCATTTTGTTTTCCTCTTCGTGAACACATAAGGCGCTGTGACATTTAAATCGTGCTTTGACATGTAATCATTAGATGTTTGAAAATGTCTCATTCAGGTTTTGTTGCCTCATCCATTTGCTTACACTGGCTTCTTCTTTTGCCATTGTTCCTTGGAGGTTTTAGCATATGATACCCAGATTGTTGATTCTAATAGCTGGAGGCAAAATGATCTCCATTTCCCGGAAAGAAAATTTGTTTTAGTATTAGAAAACTAGAATTAAAAGTAATGAGATGCCTGTTCCTGCCTTGATGGGAAATTAACCAAAAGGCTTTTCTCTTAATTTACCTATCTTTGACATAATAAGCCAACTTCAGGATGATCATCATAAAACTTGTGATACAGATATGGGGGTAGACCTACAGAAGCTTCTTGCTCAGGTTTGCTTCCTACATGTTTTCCTGTGCTATGCATGATTTCTTGCCAGGGTGAAGGCAAAAAAAAATATTGGACCACTCTGTAATTCCCAGCCTACTGACAGTGTCATCTGTCAGGCAGCTTTCTGGTTATACATGAAGAACTGATACAGAGGATTTGGTTGGAAACACAACAAATCCCTTTTACTCAGCAGCAGTTCTGGGCAGGGCTGGGTGTGACTGGCTATAATTACACTGTAAGAAGATGTACAGGCATGGCATAATTTGTTATGGCTGGTATTGTTATAAACAATAACAGTTACTTCTTTCTTTTCTTGATGAATTGAGGTGCAAATTTCTAAATCGAGACAACAGCCTGGTGGAGCTGTGGAGATATCCATGAAGAAGCAATACCTTTCCCAGAGAGCAGGGCTAAGCAACTACATTATTTTTTAATTTGGGCATTGAGTATTATAAATCAACATTAAGGTAGAGAGCTCTGTAAAGCATGTTGAACCAGTGCCTGGAAATGGAAGTAATACTCACTGTGCTCCTAGGAGTGTGCTATTGTTAAAAATGCCACTAGTGGTGTGGCAAAAGTTGTTCACTTTGGTAGTTTCAGCCAAAATTCAGCTTGGTGGTGTGATCACTAATGCCCTACTTCAGCCTCCACTGTCTGCTGCCATCAGGCTTTTCCCTGAAGCATCCTCTGGCATTACACAGATGGCTGGTGACTAAGTGAGGGCTGGAGATGATCTTCAGATCTCCTTTCTCTGTGTGAGAAAATTGCAATTTGCAAAATGATTAAAGACCCTGGGGTACAGGAGAGCCCTCTCCTCATTTCCCTGTGTGGAAACAACCACAGAGGTGTAGCTTTTCTCTCTGTACCTGTCTTCCACTTAAAAAGGTTGAAAACACAGGATCTGACATATTAAATAATATTTGCTGTGCTGGATGCAGGCAGCTATTGGTGTCTTGTAAACTGGTTGTGTCATTTTTGCTGCCCTCCCAACACACACAAATCCAACTGCCCAGCCTGGTGAACGCACTCAGAGATATCCCCATCCAGCATGCTGAGATGCTGCTGTCTCCAGTCTTCCTGTAGATTGTTTGTTATTTTTTATTTTTTCCTCCCCCCCCCCCCCGCCTTGTAGTTCTGAGAAAATGATTCCTCATTTCTTCCTTGGTGTAAATTGATGCAGCTGCCTTGGAGTTGGTGGGGCTGTGCCAGATTGCACCAGCCGTGAGCCTGGCTGGGAGCCAGCACTTGGCACAAACTTGCTGAAAGCTGTGTACAAACAAGGCTTGTCACTATGTACATTACTGCCCTTTTGTTTAGGATGTAAATATGTCCCATACATGCTAGCAAGCCTCTCGTTAGCTATTTCAATGGAGAATCTTGTAAAACAGCTGTCATGCTGTCTCCTGTCAAATCTGTTACAGATGCATGTGTCCTTCCCCATAATAAACAGGAATGAAATTGTCTTTATGCAGTGCACCAGCCCTTGTCACCAGGAATGCAAACGAGGGAAGCTTGGAAAAAAAAATCTCCCTCAAAGCTGGTGCTCTGCTGGAGCACTGTGAAAGCTACTTGGATGTCTGCAAAGACACTTACAAGCTAAACGTTTTGGGGCATGAAGTAATGAACAAGTGATGATGAATGTAGAAAAATGAGGTGAACTTCTAGCTTGCCCATAAGGTTGCCTTCCTACACTTGCTGCAGGTGAACGGTGGCAAAGCAGCCCTTGTACTGGCCAGGGTTAGAGCAGGGTGCTGGGGAACACTCCATCCTTCATCCAGCAAAATGGATGCATGCTTGAAGGTGGTGGCCTTGGGAGTAAGTGTCTGCATAAGACTCCTCCAGACTGAAGAACCCCAGCTCCCTCAGCCACTCCTTGTAGGACATGTGCTCAAGGCTCTTCATAAGTCTCATTGTCCTTCTCTGGACATGCTCCAGCAACTCTATATCCTTCTTATAGTGAGGAGTCCTGAAATGAGCACAATATTTGACTCTTCACCAGTGCAGAGTACAGGGGATATACAGAGAAAAGGACATGGGCAAGATTTCAGCAGTGCCATGCCTTTTCTGACTCCTGGATCCATTGCATGTCTTGTTATTGCCAAGGGTGTCTGCTAATTTTGACTGATTTTTGTCACTGGGTAACTTTGGGTGAGAGCAAGTCACCAGACCTCCTATTCTGAGGGACCTCCAAGCATGTACTTGTCCAAGGGACTCAAATTGCCTTGCAACCCTTGGCGGAAAACTTTGTCCTACCCTATGCTCACTGCAGGCCATCATCAACTTGGGAAGATCTGAGCAAGCACGGATGTGTGTCTGAGTGCCTAGCTTTTCTCTCACCTGAGCTTGATAAAAAATTCCAACACTACACATGCCAAAAGCCACTCAGTCACAGACTTGCTCTTACACTAAGTAACACCCAAGGGAGAATTGATCCTCAGGGTAGGTGGGAAATTCAGCTTATTACTCTACCATTCCTGGGCCCTTTTGCCTCTACACTCAACTCTCACCTTGTGCACCAAATGTTTTATGGCACACCTCCTGTTTTGTTTCTCTCCTGGTGGCTGACACTGGTCCTTCATGTGAATTCAGTGTCAAGATTGCAAAAGTCTCCCTTGTATCAATGGATGTAGCCCATATGTTTTATTCAGATTTTCTTAGGACATGTCTCTGAGGTAGATACAGCATCAAATAATTTCCCCATTAGTTTTTAGTATCTTGTTTCATACAGCAACAGTCAAATCTGCTTATATCTGACAGCGGTGGGCAGAGGTTTGGGAAGTTTTGGAGGTCTATCAGGGATAATTTTTAGCAGAGATTCAGCAGCTCAACAAGTAGTTGAGTTCATGCACTGACAGTGCTTGTGAGGAGACTCTCAAGACAAGGCTTGAAAGCTGACATAGTTCTCCATTTCTTCATATCAAGTGTGGAAAGAACAATGTCTTACAGCTTGGAGACTCTGCAGCTGATGAATTGCCCATCTCCTTCCCACTTCAACAATGTGCTGTCACACTCATAAAACTCTTACGAAATTCTGTTTGTACCTGAGCCAAAGATGTTGAAACTGTGTGGTGTACTATCAGGGCTGCTGGTGATACAGCAATTAGTGAAGTGCTCCTGGGCATGGCACACCACACACAAAGTCAAACCTCTGACACAGGATTCTAAACAGAGATGCTGAAAAGAGAAGTCCAGTGAGAAATCAGAGAGAGAAGATCCATTCTGGGGAGTGTTTCTAAGAAATGTTAGAGGGAAATATAAGTTCAAAGAGGTTGCATTGACATCATTGAAGACTGAAATGTCAGAGGAAAGGACAAGAGATATTCTGTTCTGGACTCCAGTGAACTATGTTTTTAAGGAAACAGTTACAACTCTGTGTATATGTATGGTGGGTTAGAGGTGAGAAACTGGCCTCACAAAATTAGTATGCATTGATTTATTGGTGTGGTTGACAAGAAGGGTGCTGAAAAGACCAGAGGCTAAGCAGCAGGGTACAAACTACTGCCCCCAGCTGCTGTCTTTCCTGTTGGCAGCAGGCAGAGATATATCCAGCTTTAGACACAGCCACTCAGGTGACAGGATGCCTCTTCTCACCAACTTCATCTTGGCTGACACTCTCACAAGAGCCAAACCCTGCTCCTTGAGCACACTCAGGCTTTCACTGCCCACCTCAGACACACCTTTGGCAAAGGCAGAGGGTTCTTGCTGGTAATACCCTACTCTGCTGCAGCTAGCTCTGCCCTCTTATTTTACTCTTATGAGATCACCTTACCAAGTAGTTATTACAGCCAACCAAGGCATCGTGCCCATCAAACTCACTTCTAGTAGGCAGGCCAAACTTGATCTAATAGCTGAGGGTTGGAGGTGTTTGCATGATATATTCATTTTGACACACCACGCCGATCTGTGCAATGCTCAATGCAGAAGGTTGGGAAGAGCATTGTCAGAATGTTCTTGCTGAGGAAGGCTGCAAGCTCTGAAATCCCCAAATTATACTAGGGAAATATGTGGTGATACCTGCTGACATTTTGTACAACTGCAGACAAAAATGCCAGAGGGGAGACTTGCAGCTGGAGGGAAAAGGCAGCAAAAATAAAATAAAAAGCCTTCAAACCAGGGAGCTGCCACCCTTCTCTTGGGTGCTTTGCATGTTGGTGGTGGGAAAAACAGGGTGCCTCAACATTTCTCCTCATCATTGTGTGAGGAGAGATATTTGTTAGGGACAACTGATGAAGGACCATGCCTTCTGGTGCCAGGAAAAACTCCTGTTACTGCGTCTTCTGCAAGGACATGGCTGAGATAACAGCTGCCTGGCAGGTCCAGACTCCAGCTTCCCACCCATTCTTGATCCTTCTAGCTCAGGGGTTTGTTGGTCTCCGTGTCAGCTTGGTGCATGGCCAGACACAGCAATATCCTGGCGTCCACTGTTGAGCAGGTCACCCTGCTGCTGGATCACCACAGACATGACTGGAGCCCTGGCCAGTATGCTGTAGGCAATAGTGAAACAAATTAATCTGATTTAATTACTGATCCCAGGGTACTGCTCGCTGCTTTGCTTTTGCCAGGAGGTCGCAGTGGGTCTGAGGGCTTCAGAAAGGGAGTGGTTTGCTCTCACCTGCCTCACGTCCAAGCTGATGCTTGAGGCTGACTGCCTTTATACAAGGAGTGCAGTGGAACAAAACCCTGGAACGTAGCAGCTGATGCAACAGTTGGGTCGAAAATTATGCTGTGGGTACATAAAGTCCCAGGTGGAGGTAGCTCATCCCTGAAGGGAACACGATTGCCACAACTGTAATAGTGTGCCTGAACTTATTGGACTTACACTAAGATTTAATCTGTAAACCTCAAGCTCAGAATCTTTTTATGATTTTCCCTGAGGATCTTTCCCTTCCTCTGAAATATTGCAGTGGTTGGGCTAAGGTCCAAGTAGGTCAGCTGAACTCCTACAAGCCATGTCAAGGGACAAATGCCCATAATCCCCATAGCCCTGGCTCTACCCCTACCTGGGCCCCACTGGCAGTGCAGATACACTTGCTTCTCCCAGATCTTTTCCAGGGAAGGACGCTGCCCCCAGAGGAGCAGCAGCAAAGGAGTGGTGGCACATCAGGCTGTGAAAATCACCTCCAGATCATCCTTGGTGTCTTTCCATCTTTATGACAGCTCCACATGGCTTTGTCCTTGAGGGTCTTCTCTTTTCGCTTTACCTCTCTTCAGGTTTTCTCACCTGCAAAGTTCAATTCAGCCAGTGCTGGTGATTCACAGAGCAGCATCACTCTCCTAATGCACAGTCCCAGCTCGCCTTTTGACTTATCTTAGTGGATGTCTGGTTGCCACTTCAAGCCCTTTGCACGCAGGCTATGCCCATGTACTACACGTTATTTCTGTGCATCAGCTCCAAGCTACCACCTATCCATCACCCTCCAGAGTTATCTCTCCTCCAGCATTCTGTGCATCCACCTTTCCTCCTCTCCTGACAAATACAGCTTGAAGGGCTTATGGAATGCCACCACACTGTTCTGTCTTTAGGTTGTCAGCAGCCATCTCTTCCTCTTTGCAAACCTCCCCATACCTTCATGCTCTTCATCAGTTCTTTCTCCAGGTAGATCCACTCCAAAATAATGACTTGTTGGTGCTCCAAGCTCCACACACAGTGGTGGGCACTTAGGCTCTTGCTCTCGCCCTGGTTTTCTGTAGCTCTTTCTAGTCTTGATGTGGAAACATTTTCTTAGTCTGTGCTTACAAAGAGCCTAGCACAGAGAGCTCCTCATATCTGAGCAAAACCTAACATATGAAATTACAGCTTTGATTACAAATGCAAAATCATCCTCCTTCTGCCCTAAGAGCAAAGAGTGGGCCTGTATGTTTCCCAAGGGGTGAAAGGGTATTAACAATAGACCTTATGTGCTGCAGTGGAATTTGGAGTGCTTGAGTGTAGAGGAGAATCCACTGTGCACCAGTATGGCCCTCCCCACAGTTGTCAGGTTTGCTCTGAGGCTTGGGAAGCTCCACTGGGGCAGGTCCACACCTGTGTCTCACCCCCCAGCATGAACAGAGGGGATTTAATCCATCATCAGCTGGGCTGAGGAATGGAGAGAAATTCAGGGCAGGAATCAGAGGGCAAAACAGCTTCCCAAGTATATTTTGGAAATCTGCAGGAGTTTGATGCTTGTTTAAAAATTATTTTCATTTTGTGCAGACTGCTAAGAACTGCTAGGATGGATAATTATCTAATTAGCTAAATATAATGTCTAAGGTGGTTTTTTTTTTCATCTTTATGCCAACTTTATTTTTAAATTCCCTCTCCTCTAACCAAAAATCCAACTGTTTCTCAAATTCACCCTGTGATTAATCTTGGTCCTCATTGTAATGAAGAAAAAAAATCCCCTTCATTACACTTAGGCCAGGGTCTCTGCTGAAGAGGATTTTGGTTAATATTTTTTTCAAATTGCACATTTAAATAAACATGAGTTTTTAACTAAAAAAAAAGCATTTCATGCAAAACCTAAACCTATCTAAAATATTATTTCTGTAAATGTACCATTTACAAAATCCTTTGTGGAAGGATCTTTCTTGATTAAAAAAAAAATCATTCTTGATTTAAACAAAAAGTCTGGAGAGAAAATGGAATTATATTGCAAATGTTTTGTATAAAAATAAACACTTGCCCTGACCAAATGCTTCCAGATTTAAATAAAGCAAGCCTGGAATTCAGCACAAAAATAGGTTTTTGCTCCTGTTTGTTTTGACTTTCCTTCTGGCTGATTTATGACCCTTGGCACCCTGCAGCACTGTGTGAGCAGTCTTTCATTACTCTGCTCTTTTCTTTTGCCCATGATGAAACTTTCTGGCTCCTTGCTGTCCTCCCAGCAGTGATGAACACAGAGCAGGCATCCAGCTCTCTCCAGCTCTGCTGCCAACCACCCACCTCCAATGCTGATGTTTGCTCTCATCTTGCTTCTGCCAGCAATTTGGGTTGCACTGGTGCATGCCTGGGAGAATGGGAGATGGCCAGGGAGAAAAAAACCAACCAACCAAACAAACCCAAACAATTAATTAAATAAATCACTCAATTAAGAGCCAATCATATGCCCCAAACTTTTCCTCCCGCTTTCATATGAATTTATGAAAAAAAAACCCTAATCCACAAAATTAGGGGGCTTCTAGCAGCAGTAGCCACTGAAGCATAGGAGATGCCAGGGTCCTGTGGCAGCCAGGCAGGCGGGCAGCCAGGGCAAGCCTAACTTACACTTTTAATCACGTTTGAATTTTGAACACCCCAGCTTGTGCTTTCCACCTTCATTTTGTGCTTCTCACCAAGGAATTGCAAAGTCACAGCAATGAGTCCAGGGGATTTACTAGTCTATGGTGCTGTTTTGAAACACCTAATCCTGTGATTTTTTTTTTTTTTTTAATTTGTTGTTGTTATTGAGGCCAGCATTGCTTTGTCCTGGCTTGTCAGGTTGGAGCTGCTGGAGCTGGCACCAAGGTGACCTGCAGTGAGAGCAGAGGTGTGCTGATGTAGGCCAGGCTGTGCTTGCTGGCAAAGCAGGGAATAAGTGAAGCCCTGGGGACAAGCACTGGATGGGGGATGGCTAAGGGTGGCATCACCTGCTGCCATGTATCACACCTGTGAAGAAGTACAAATACACTCTCAGGATTATCTGTATACGAACGCTCACTATGTCTGGAATGGTTCCTAGTGAGACCTAACATAGATGTTTCAGCCTGGCAGGGGTACAGGTCATGCAACTGATGGCCTTTCTCAGCTTTTTCTTTGTGGCAGCCTAGTTTTGCAAGTGGCTCAATACACTCATTTCTCCCATTAATGAGGCTGTAATTGGGCAGAGCTAGTTGGGAAATGTTTTTTCACTCCGTCAAAGATACTGAGATCTTGATCATTGCCCCTTTTGGCAGTGGCATAAACAGGGGAGGTGACAAAAGTTGTTTAATTTGCATTTTTGGGATGGCTTATAAAAACGTTTTGGTGAAAATCCCACTTCAGACACTGCAAAATGCCCACTGCCACGCTGTCTGCCTGTGTGTGCCATGGGCTAGTGTGTGCAAGGCAGAGGTGGGCACTGGGGATGTGGCAGGGGGGAAGAAGGTGCAGCAAAGCCCTCCTCATAGATCGAGTCGCTATGAGGTGCTGAGACACCAGCAAAGAGAGCAGGTAATCCAGAAAGCCTGGAAACATGAACTTAGCAGACCACACAGGTTCAGAAAGCACAGCTTAAAAAGATCCCTCCCAGAGGAAAATTCCACCTGGACGTGTTTTCTGGAGGCAGGATGGTGTGATTTCTGAATGCTTTGTTTTGGCAATAGGAGGTCTCATTTCTACCTGTCAGCAGATGTATACAGCCAACACTTGAAAGTATAAATTACAGGGTATACCTTAAATGAGTATTGTTCAAAGTGAAGTTCAAAGGCATCTATTTGTATTGCAAAATCTCATATTAAGGTCTTGCTAGCTGCTGAGTGATTCAGATAATCGAGACCTAGCAAAGGCTGTGCTTTTCCATCTTGAGCACTAGCCATGTGGTGATCCAGCCAACACTTTTTCTCATCCAGCCCAGTGTCACTGAAATTACGTGAGTGTGTGTGACCTTTGAAGAAATTAAAGCCCACGCATGAAACCATAAAATGCCTAACTACAGGCTCAACTTCAAGCTTGTACTAATTCCAGGGAAGTCAACAACATTATTCATCTGTCAGGAGAGATAGAGAGAAGAGTAAGAAGGATGATCAAGGGCATGCAAGAGTTTCCATATGCCAAACACTAAACAGACTGGGACTTTTCCTCTCAGAAAAGAAATGACTACAAGGAACATGAGCCAGAAGTTGTGATATCTTGAAGATGACGGATGGAATGACCAGAGGATTATTCCCCATGCTGTTGAACATAGGTACGAAGGCCACCAGTGATTTTTTTCGAGCAGTTTGTTTGAAGGAAGTACAAGAAAATAATTCCTCACCTGAACCCAATTACATTGAGCCTCTGTCTGCCTCCATGGAAACTTTTATGTCTCATGGTTTTTTTTGTTGTTTTTTTTTTTTTGGGGGGGGGGGTGTGGGGAGAATGGGGGGGGGGCATGTGGTGGTTTTCAAAACAAATAGAAATTGCTTCTCTGTCTATAATAGGAGGGGTGTTGGGTTGACAAGAACACATCACATAACACATACTTTAAAACATTTAATCCACCGAAATCTTCATCTTCTCACTGTACCACTGACTGATTTGATAGCCCAAACAGAAGCTATGCAGCTCTAGCACGTCAGAGAGCAGCAGCACCTGGTACCTTGCATGGTGTCACTTGCCAGTCTGGAGCAATCAGTCAAATGCTTAATAAGCAAAACACTTGAAACCTTTTGTGGTATTTTTCTTTATTAATATGATGAGGTGACACACACACATCTAAGCAGCACTGACTTGCATTGTGCTGCTTTATGTGAATGCACATAACCACCTGCGACCTGCCAGCCTCTCATTCGTCAATGGGGTGCAATCATTCAGCCACTTAACAATTCCCAGGGGAAATGCTCCGAAGCTTTCCAACTGGAAATTAAAGCACAGCACTTTGGTGAATGATTGCAATTCCCCAACAAAGCAGCTTGGAGTCTTAAAAATAGCTGTGCATTTTTGTATATATCTGTAAACAGCAGACAGTTGATTTCTTACTTCCATTTCTAAGCAGGCTGGGTAAATTCTGTAATTAATGGCCATTAGGGATTTAGAAGACAAATGAGTCATTCATTAGCTCGGTGTCCAAATAATGAGCAATAAATGCTTATGAAAGACATGATTTATTTAGTATTTAGAATCCATGTCATTGTGTGATACTTGATAAAGATGCCAAGAAACAAACATGACCCATGCCTTGGAGCTGTGAGGGACAGCCGTCTGCTCTACAGGACCTTACCAGTGCCAAGTCTGGGGGAGCCCTGGGAAGTCAGCAGTCTTCCCATGACTAACAAGCCAGCCAAGACCAAGTTTTCTCCTAATGTTAGGTGTTTTCCTAGAGGCTGGGTCCATGAGGATCATTCCTGGCTATTTCAGATCACCTATCTGAGATCTTCAATACACACAAGGCACTACAGTGGGCTGTACATGCTTGTCCAAAAGCCATTTTGATACTATCCAGATAAGCAACCCAACTGCTGCAGGAGAAGAGCTTGGCTGTTCTGACCCTGTTACTGTTCAGGTTTGCCTGTGATCTTTCAAGAAGGCTTTCCATCCACCCAGCCTTTCTTTCCCACAGTTGAGAGCTGGAGATCATAATCTAGAACAAAGCTGGTATGCCAGAATGTCAGAAGTAATGAAAAAAAATAAAATCACAGAAGGAATGTTAGTCACAGCTGATCCTGAGAAAGAGTTATCCTGCATCCTGTTTAAACAAGCAAGGCAAACTGGGCGGCTGCTTCACATGCAATGGGGACAGGGAGTTCTAACGCTGGCAGGTATTTAACACAGGTAAAACTGGGATTGCAGATGGCACTAGTCACCAGGCCAGGCTTATAAAACCTGCTAGTGCCAGGGAAGGGAGGCTTTTGCCCTAGCAGAGAAGTATTTGTGGTCAGGGAGGAGGACATATAATGGGTGCTTATTTTGGAGAAGTTCCTGCAGGATTTGGTGTGTCTGTGCTTACTGATGCAACCTTGTGGAATCACTCTCTCATGGCTTGGGCTCTTTTGCTCCCATGAATGACACTCAGCCTCTTTTTTTTTTCTTTTTCCTCACTGATTTCACTGCTATTTGTATTGGGCTATTGGAGGAGAAAAGTACCCTGTAGGTAGCTAGGATCAGCTACCTCAGGTGGGTCTGGCAAACCATTGCTTTCAGAGAGTCATGGGAGTGACTGGTTGGCTTTTTGAAGGACAGATCACTCCTTCAGAAATGTGGTTTCTAGCTGAGCAGACAGCAGGTCCAGCTCCACATAGGAATTGCCACTCGTGGCTCTGCATACAGTGAGCCAGGGGGGTTGGTCCTCTGCGAGATCAGTGCACACTGTCCTCATTTTGGGAGCCACATCAAACACCAAGGACAGGTTTAGACACAGCCATTTGTTTTCCTTCTCCTTGCAGGGGGCAGTCAGTCTTCACACAGACCTCTGATCCTGTTGCCTGGGTGTTCATGGTACGTTATTCAATGTCTGCTATAAGAAGAAAGCAGGAAACACACTCAGTAATGTTTTCCAGGCACAGAGCTGGCAGGTTCCTTAATGACAGATACTTCATGCGTGCTATTTCTGCATCAGGCTAGAGCGACACTACTAGATTATTTAGACAGCAACAAGTTCAAAAATTGGTATAAGCAAACATCTTGAGGACCAGGATGATTCAACTCCCTTTCTTAAAAAGATCATCCACCCAACTGGTGTCTGCCTCGTGACACTTCCACTGCTATCCTTCAAAGTTCTGAAAATCTGGCATTTAATTAAGACATTTAAAAAGATATACGGCACTGAAATGTGCTGAAGAAGACAATTTAAAAATCTGAAAATTAATTCAAAACAAAAGGATCTCTTCAGAGGTGTGAATTTTGGCACAGGAGTCCTCTGGGCTCCAACTAATTACTGCGGAGACCAGAGGCAAGACCGAAGTGAGTTCATTGTGCTCCTAAGTGAGCTCCATCGCATCCCTGCCGAGACCTGGGAGTCCACTGGCACATGATGTGCATCACCAGCACTGCCTGGGGTTGGAGAAGGAAGAGGAGGAAGCATGTCACCTCAGATCTGCAGCACTTGCACGCCTGCAAGAGGTTTGGAGCTATTGCCAGCAGGAACCATGTAGACAGCTGAGATCTGTGTCACCTCCATGAGGCTGCTTGCAGCCCCCAAGCACGTCTGGGGGGGTTTGGGGCCAGTGGGGAGATGTGGCTGCCCATCTTACCTTACCCTAGTTTGGCACAGCATGCAAGTGGTGGCTTCTGCCACTTCAAGATCTTGAGGGGGATCCATGAAGGTACCACAGGTTCTTCTGGCTTGACCTCATCAAAGTTCAACCTCTGGAGGCTCAGGTCATTGGACTTCAAATGGTAAATTAATGCATGTGTGTGATAGGGTGACTTTCCTCTGCAGACATCCTCTAACTGGCCACATGAGCTGTGCTGGGTGCTCTGCCACTTCAGAGCTCTTGTGTGAATCTTGTCCATGGTGGTGGAGTGGCACACACCTCATCCAGGAGCAAACAAGTTAACAAATAAGATAAACAATTTGTGGCTTTCATGACACATCAGCACAGCTCAACTTACACCATTTAAGAAAGATATTTATGGTTTCCTTTCATAAGCAGCAGCAGCAGTGAAGGTAATGCACTCTCCCTTGCTGTTTTTTTGAAGGAGGTTGCAGCCCTTTTTACTCTGTGATCCTCAAGGTCTACAGAAAACTTGCAAATGAAAAGCTTCTGTGAACAATCCCATTTGTAGTCAATATAGTTGCATTTTGCAGGAGTTTGGTATCTCACCTCAGAATAGAAGGTGACAAACTAAGGGGAGGGGAGCTAATAAGGGAATTATTTGGCATTCAGAAATCCTCCCTCAAACCCAGGCTCTAAATGACACTATTGCAAGGAATGTTTTTAATTTAATTGAAGAGTGGTTCTTAAAGACTTGCAGTTCTGGACATGGTGGGTGCCTTTTGTCACAAAGCCAGTCCTTGGTGATGCTGCCTACCTGTGGACTTATGTGGGACTGGGAAACCCAATGTGCAGCATGGGCTGGAGTGCCTGTGTCCTTTGCAAATGCTTCTCATTAATTTCATAAAATCATAGAATTGTTAGGGTTGGAAGGGACCTCAAGGATTATCCAGTTCCAACCCCCCTGCCAGGCAGGGACACCTCACACTAGATCAAGTTGCTCAGAGCCAGCGTGGCCTGGCTGGATGTATCCACCATCTCCCGGGGCAACCTGTTCCAGTGTGTCACCACCCTCCTGGTGAAGAACTTCTTCCTAACATCCAGTCTGAATCTACCTATTTCTACCCAATTTAGTGATGAATGAGAACATAGGGAGAGAAGGGGCATTTTTTTTGGTCTTCCTTCTTAGTCAATGTTCTGTGTAAGAAATGATCTTTCTTGGCAGCTTGTAGAAGTTCAGAAAAATAAGTGTCAGAAAAATAAGTTTTTTGGCAACAGCCAAAGCTACTCAGTCTTGGTGGGTGGCCTCCACAGGAACAGGTGTTCGATAGGGTGTTTGTGTCCCCCCAGCCCTGCCTGAGTGTTCAGGCAAGGCAAGGCTCCTGGGTACTTCATCCCGGATAATTAAAGAGATGTCCAGGTCTCGGTGATTAAAGAGGCTTTTCTGTATTTGCCTTTCAGAGCATTGATTTCAGACCTTGACCTCCCTCTAGTCAGAAGGGTTAACTGACCTCTCACTTGTTCATGTATTTTTTTTCATATGAGTATGGGCAAGAGAGCTGGGGAGGAAGGTGTGAGGGACTGTGAGGTGACCTGGCACGTTCAATCTGCAGCGTGAGAGTGCACAAATTCATTTTTTCCCGGTAGCAAACATTCCTTGCAACTTTATTTTTAACATCTGCACAGACAAGGTAGCTGGCAGTAGGCAAATGAATCCTGGCAGGGGAATGGGTCTCCTTGATGAGTGCAGCCGGGTGCTCCTGTGAAAACTGGGAGTGATTTGGCTGAGTTATGAGCCTTAGAGAGCTGCAATTTATTCAAGTGATGAGTATGACTCTACATCCATCCAGAGGAGAGGCTGGCTGCCCCGGGCCCACGCCGGGGCTGAGGGAGGCTCCCACGGGGATGTGACTCATTGCTCACAGAGTTTCCTAAAGCTCTGTGTCAGTCAGCTAGTCACTGCAGCCTGCTTGTAAAGGGATGCAGCAAATTCAGTTGGTCCCTTTTAGGGGGACCAGGCTTCAATTGCAAGGAAATAACTTCTTCCCATTAAACCATAGAGCTAATACATTTTCATCCTTCTCTTTACCTGCATGTATTAAGGATACTTTCCATCTCTCATCTGAGCACTAGAGCTCTCTCAGGTCATAAAATGTGAGCAACTCCCAAGCCCTCAGTTGATAATGGGAAAGCTGGGACAGCTCAAGCCGTGAAGCAGCTCCTAAAAGTTGAGGCTGCCTCATTTGTGTTCAGCATTTAGGGCTAAGCTGCAAAATATTTGGAGGAATGACTTTTATAGAGGGTTTTTGGACAGTTTTAGAGATAAGCTCCTGCAAAGTAGCCCAGAGTGAGATCTCCATATACTGCATATTTCTTGAGTCAGGGCTAATTTCAGACTCCTTGAACACTCATTCTAGTTCAGTGGTTAGGAAACAGGAGGAGAGCATGTAGACCAAAGCTATGTTGGGTTGTTGCTCTGTGATAGTCTGTTCTTAACCCAACAACCCAACTCATAAAATGGTGCCCATCAGCTGTGCCCAAATCAGCAGGCTCACTGTTGGGAGTCAGGGTATGCTCTAGTGGTCTTTTACCAATAAGTTCCTCTGTGCATCTTCTGTTCATAGTTAGATTTTAGGCAAATAATTATTTTCATTGAGCAAATCAAAGGGAAATATAGCTTCAATATCATTGAAATGGCAATTTTTTTTTCTTTTACAAAAGAAAAAAAAAAAGTGTTTGGAGGATTTAAAGATTCTTTCAGAATATTTCATTTGATTAAAATCACATTGCAGTTGGGATTGTTTCTACTGTCTTAAAAAGCCTGGGCAACTTTGGAATGAAAAGTGCAAAGTCATCCTGTTTTGAAATAGGAGGCAAGATCAGAAAATAAACAGGATGATGTTTCAGAGTTTTCAGATCTTTTAATAGCTTAAATTTAAACAAACACATGCTTTAGTATTTCTATAGCTAAAGGTATAGACCCCTATGTACAAATGTTTGGAATTGCCAGGACAAAAAAAAAAAAAATATCATTGCCCAGAAATTAATTTTTCCTGAAGCTGTTGTTACTGTCAACATTTTCCACCCTTCTAACAAACAAGCAAGCATTCTCCCCTCTAGGCAAGGACAATAAGATGCCTCAAATATTTTTTATTTTAAAAAATTAAATAAAAATAAATTTCAAATTTGCAGAGGGTCTTTTAGTTATGTAAAACTAATTAATGAGAAAACACAGATTTTTGGAGGGTGAGAAAAATTAAAGTGATTTGGAAAGAGATCTTTCACAGTTTCATAAATGGTCATTTTTAAATAGACACCAGTAAAAGAGCCACTGGAAAAAAAAATCCAAGGAAAAGGCTCTGTTTCAAGGCCTACCGAGGCAGATAGAGCTCCAAGGCTTTGCTTTTGCTTCCTAGAGGCTTTTCACACCTGCTCTTTTAGCAGAAGCCACTTCCACAGGCTTTGGCCAGCCTGAAGGACAATTTCTGGAGGAAGATCAAGCTTAAGTTGTTACACCACCCACCTCAGTCTCTGAATCATGTCCTTGCTTGAAAGGGGCTCTCCTTAGGACTGGGAGATCTTGACTATGGGTGAGTTTTGAGCCTTATGCTGCTTCTATTTTGCAGAGAAATTCAGTTTCCCTGCTTACAGCATCTGTTAACTGTGGAGGCTTCCCCCTGTCTTGCAGGTGAAGAGCTCACTTTGATTTTGTTTGCATCTACCAATGTTGTCAAATTAAATGTGCCATGGATGAACAAGAAGTTCTAAAAGTGGCACTTTCAGAGGATGAATTGAGACCCACGTTCATGATCCATGAGGAGTAACCTGACAATAAGCACATTTTCACCCTTGTCACGTGAGTCCAGGGACAGCAGCAAAGCATGAAGCAGGTCTTCACTCTTATTTGGGGTGAAAGAGCCCAACTTCTCTCTGAGGGATTGGCAGGGTGCTCAGGGTGCCTAGAGCATGTGAATACCCTGCATGGCAGCTGCAATGGCACCAGGAGGATGCTACTGCTAAATAAACATGACACCTTTCAAAGAAACCAAGGATTTGGATCTTTATGCTGGATTTCTCTTAACATGCCTGCAGTGAAATTAAGCATATGGCTCCCAAGGCAAGCAGAGGATGTCAGAAAGTCCCAGCCTTGCAGGCAGCAGGATTTGGCTGTGCGGGTTAGGATGCAGGCTCTTTGGAGGCAGTGACGAGGCTCATTAATGTCTGTGGTGCTGGATCAGGGTATCCTGGGGCATCTTCCCACTGAGAGTGGGAGGACCTCGCAGAGCAGCAACACATGCAGTCCTCATTGGAGGTTCAGATCTTCTCCATGTCAGGCAGGCAGGCCAGGAACAGGTTCATGTTTGGACAAAGCATTGTCAAAACATAACGTTCTTGGTAAGGGGAAAATTGAACTAAAAATAAATTTCAAAATCACCCACTTAAACCTTGCAGAAGGCAAAATAGCTGATCAATGTTAATCAATGGGTAAGTGTTAATTAATGTCTTGTTTCTCAAGCCAAACACCACCTACCATGCTAGTAAACCACTTTTAACCTCACTTCCAGGTAAATTATGTTTAGTTGCCCTTTCATCCACCACGCTTTGTATACAAATGAGCAGCAGCTCCCAGTGGACTCCGCTGAAAGGTTAGAAGCCATGCACAGCATCTGGGATGAACGCTTGAGATCTTCCCAATACAGACAAACATTCCAGCAAAGAACACTTGGATTTGATTAATTGGGCCAAATTTTACTTTGATGAGAGTCCGGAAGGTACGGTGGTGAAAGTGGTTGTTAATCACTGTGCCTGCTGCTCGGTGCTGTGTAGTCCAGCACCTCAGCCATGGCTGTGACATCAAAATGCATCTCCGGGATGGATGATGCGTAATCCATGTGATATTTAAAGATATGCAGGAGAAAGTGCGAGAGCAACAAGGGGCCAGACCCTGATTTACAATCTTTTCAGGCTGTGGATTGTCAAAACATCTCAGAAGGATTTTGGCAGCTTTGTCACTTCCCCTCCCCTGGTGCTCAGCTGTTATTTAATTATTAATGCGCGTGGCTCAGGGTTGTCTCGGCAGGTGGAAGAAAAGTCTCTGTTGAAAGTGATGGGAGTAGGTTTAAAAATCTCCATTGCATGGGCATCGTGTAGGACCTTTTGGATTAGTACCAGAGGATAAAATGTCATGAAAAGCCTGACCCAAAGTCTGTCAAAGTCAGTGAAGTATTTCCATCACTTCAGTTAACTTCAGGCTAATTTTCAGGACACCTGATAAAAAGAGGAGAGTGGAGAGCAACAGGAGCGGCCCCAGCCAGTCACTACTTCTGTGGATGATAGGCTTTGCCTAATGTCCTACTAATTGCAGATTTGGCTGGTTAATGAGGCTTCATGCTTTTCCCTCCACTCTGGGGGATTCACTAGTCCCTACATCTACCTCAGCAGTGACACAGAACTCTTCCCGAGTGGCAGTCCCAGCCAAAGCCTTCCCCACGCTGGAGACTTCTCCTGCCGCAGTATCCAGGCTGTGATTTTTAATGACATCTTGATGTTAGCAGGATTTACACAAGCCAAAACCCCCGTCTTCCCTCAGTGAGGGAATGGGGAAGGCTTTTGCCAGCAGAAAAATCTGCTTTCAAAAGTGCCAGCAAACTCTTATTAGTGCAGGCAAGATCTGGGGAGAGGTTCCCTCCCTGGGTGACGTTTTTGGCAGTTCCCTGAATATTTTTCCCTTCTGCAATGAACATGGCCTTGGAGATATTTTGACCATCATTGTTTTAGGCAGAAATATCTCCCATTAGGATTAAGACACTTTGAAAATCTACTCATCTGTGAAACATTTTCCCCTTTAATTTAGGGAGCAAAATTACTGAAGTAATTAAGTTCTCCACTTAGATTTTCTAAGTGTTTTCTGTGTGCTTTCCTTTGTATCTTGATCCCAGCAGAAATTACACTGAATTCCAACAAATAAGGCAGAATGAGCTTGTTAGAGTTGTTTCTGAGTTGGGCAATTGATGGTTAGAAAAGCAGATTATGTTTCCAAGGATAATAGAGATGCATCTGTGGCATTTAGGAGCAGTGAACACATGCATCTCACATGCAGCAATGGTGACAACTGCGCAGTAATAGAGGAGGAGCAGATCCTTGGGGAGATTCCCCAAAATGGAAGATTTATGCTTTATAATTAGTCTTCTCACTTGCCAGCTTTTTTTTTTTTTTTTGCCACTGGTGTGGCAAGGAAAAAGCAATCTCAGGGGAGCCCTGTGAAATGTCCTGCTCTTCCCTTAATTTCAAAACAATATCCTCATTGTGTTTACATCTGTCCTCAGGAAAATATATTGCCAGTTTCCCAATATCTCCTGCCATTATGCTGCTAATCTCTCTTCTTGTGTTTTCCCAGTGACAGATGGTCACCATCAACAAGGTTGCTAGAAAGTAGTTGGGATGCTCAGAAGTCCTTACTGGGCATGTGAGTATAGGGACAGTAAGATTAAAGTGGTGTTAATGTGGCACAGACAAATACTGGCCCAGGTGGGCTGAACTCTTCTTTTTGGCCACTTTTACCTGGGACACGAGGCTGCTTTCCTCATTGTCAACATCAACTCTAAATTGTTGTGGATTGACTTAAATGATATGCAAACTTGATGAAATCTTTAACACCCACTTTCCCTATGAACAGAAATATTCCTGCTTCTAGTTTTGGCAAGAAAACAGAGAAATTTGCATTTTGGCTCAGCCTGCAGGTTCTTGATTTTTTTTTTTTTAGCTTACCATAGAACAAAAAAGAACCTCTTACTGCTCCAGTTCTCATACCTGCAGTGCCAAGATTTTTTAGACTTGATGTGAGCTTTCTTTTTTCTTTTTTGTTTTTTCCTCTCAAATTTGACTTGGTACAAATGTGGTGCAAATGGCACAAGTACTTCCAAAATGCAGAGTCCCATTTTTGACCCCAGATTTCCTGTAAAAGTCCCTTTAGTTTCATATTAATGGACTACTTTGATGGTTTGTTAGAGGTTCTCTTTATTTCTACTCTTCCCTATGGAGTCAGTTTGGATTTGCTTTTCCTCTGTCCATTTTGAAAGTTGGATGTTGCCCTCACCTCTGAACTTCTTCACTTTTCTCTCCAGGTGTTTTCTCTCTCATATCACGTTGACAGGTAACTCTTTCATCTACCCTCAAAGAGACAGATGGGATGCTTCAGCAATATACTTAAATTATCCCAGTATACTTGAAATGCTGTTTACTTGCCTGCTGCATCAAATGTCCTGCACATAAAGAAAGGAGAGGTTTTGAGTTCCTCTCAGCTATAAACTTTATCTGTGCTTTTAATAGGGAAGAATTTGTGTTCTTTGACTTACCACCATTTTTGCCTTGAAAGCTACAGATAGCCTGCAATAACTTGGGTGATCCTCTTTCAGACTGCTAATTCCTCTTGATTTTAGTGAGAGCTGACCCACTGGAGTTTGCAGAAAATTTATCAATACATGTTCACAACTGTGGCTGCAAACCATCTTGACCTCAACGGAGCTGAGTTTATTTACATCAGGTGAGGACCTGCCCGAGCCCATGCCAACCTGACATTGATAGTTTCCTTTCTCATCTGTGATTAAAATGCTTTCTGTCTTAACCAACTTGAAAGGCTTGGTCTCTGCTCCACACCTTAATGCGTTGGCTGGGGCTAACTTAGCCTTTTGTCAAGCAAGACAGACAAGGTGGTTTTATTTCTAGATTCAGCAAGATTTCTGCTGATTAGCAGTATTAGTGTTTTCAGATACTGTCAACTACCAAGACCTCCTTTAAAAGAGATTGAATATTTGGAAACCAAAGGTCAGAAATATCAATAGAGCAGTACATACAGCTCTGAAAACAAAGATTAAGAGTTAAAGCCTTAGAAACTGCACATGACTTTGTCTCCTTAAAGTGAAGATGGTGGCTATCATCTGGTTTATAAATTCACCATCTGAACATCTTGGAACTGTTTATAGCTAAACAGCAGAAGATGCAGAGATGAATAGGAGGGGGAAAACGCTAAACATATGGGAAAGGATCCACAAATACTTTATTAGGTAAGCTTAGCTGTGGTGCTTGATGGTAGCTGGGGAATAAGCCCTTCTGCACCAGAGTTTCTTCTGTTCAAATGTGTCTTTTAAAAGAAATATGTATGGAAACTCTGTGCAACTGTCTTCTATGCTTGTGCTTCAACAAAATGTAAGCAGCTTTCTGACTGCAGATTTTTGTTGCCATGTTCTGGGTCAGAAACCATTTAATCACTAAGAATATTGATGGTAAGTGAAGGACCAGGATCCTTAACAGTCAGAAGGCACAGAGCTGAAGGACGACTTGGGACTGCATCCATCATAACAGGGTGAACAGATAAACAGCAATAATCATGGTTAAAGTGCAGAATTGTCAAGGTGGGAGAAAGCTGGAACTAGAGGCATTGATGAAGTGCTGTTCAGGGCAGTTTTATAACACCTTTGTGCCATGAGACTGAAAATTACAATGCTTTCTAATAATCAATGCAGCTCAATTTAAAATGCCTCGTTTAAATCACCATTTTGGGACAATCCTCACTGTTTTCTGCATTAGAAAGCTGGTGGATGAGCTTACTTCTAGGCTTGTGAATGGGTCATGTGTGCTGCCCAGCAGCCTGAGACCTGACTCCCAGGTTTGTTCACAGCAGGAACAGCGAGTCCCTCCTCGAATGTCTGGGCAACCAGCAAAAATGTGCCCAAGGTTGTGAGTCCTGATTCCTGAAACGTCCTGTGCCCCATTAGTTAATCCATCTGGCTTGAAGCTTTCTCAGTCCCAGGTTGTCTCTGCTCTCAGCAGTACCACATGCTTTCCAGATTGATGACATAGTTTCTTGCACCTTTATTCACTGCTGTCTCACTCTGAATCTTCTCCCTCGGGATTTAGGGTCAGTTGGGGACTTCATAGCTTTCAGATGGGGCCTCATGGGGAACAGTTGGGGAAATGAGGACTGGGTGGACTTTTTTGTGAGCCCTGCTCTGGGAAAACATGCCTGACAAAGAGTCATGAAGGTAGTGAAGGATTTATGGATGTCACCCAGACTCCAGAAGGTCCCTGGGCAACTGTCCAGCTCTGGCTGCAGCTTCTGGGCTAATAGCTGATGGGACCTGTGCTGAGTGGTGAATGGGAGGTTCATGCCCCTGAGCAGTCCCTGTGTTTGTGAGGAGAGGTAAAGAACTGGAATGGGATATCTTTTATGGGTGAAATCATTGCTGAGAGGGACTCAAAGGAATAGAAAAGTCTGACTCAAAGAGGCACTTAGCCTCTGACTCATTGGTGGGCTTAAGTCCAGAAAGACGCTTTAAGAGAAGCTCCAAATGTTGTGAAGCAAATGTCAGGGAAGAAACTAGGCAGTTCAGTATAACCAAAAGTGCTAAAGGAGCTCCTTGAGAAGATAAACCACCATTACCTGCCTTCTGCAGGAGCATGCAGAAAATGTGCACCTCATATTGGCAGAGACGGTGCCCAATCTCTCCCTCATTCAATGGGAGCCAGCTTCAGAGCTTATTCCAAGTGCACTGCAGAAAGACTGCATAAGATAATGTTTCTTTAAAGGTTTATTTTATTTTTTCCCTTCTTTCTCCAGGGCTGAGGGAGGTGAGGGGCAGTGCACACCCCAGGTTCAGCTTTGGAAGGTTGCTCCAGGCTTTTGAGCCATGCTGGAGCTTCTGCTTGGGATCCTGGAAGGGGAATCAGAGTTTGCAGAAGGTGCTCTGAAGTCTGTGTTTGTAAGAACAGCAGTCTTGAATCTGGCAGAGATCCAGCCTGGTTTAGTAAGACTGCAATCCTTATTTTTTTTTAATCTAGCTCTCATGAAACACTTGCAGACCAGCACAGATATGGTGCTTACAGGACCTTCCCACAGTCATTTATAATTTTTCCATTCATCTTTGATACCCAGGACCAGGTGAAATTCAACATTGAAACAGTTTGCACATTTTCATCCCATCCAGAATATGCCTCCTTTAGCAGAACAATCACAAAAGTATCTCCATGAGGGGCATGGATATGAATTTGATGAACTTTCTTCTAAAAAACTCCACCCTTTGTGCTATTTTCCTGTTAAATGCATAGAGTTGGAAAGGCACATCCTGCTAGGGGTTTTCATCTAGACTTTCTGGAACAAAGCAAACATTGCCTGAAGACATGGTCACCTAATCTAGTGAGTATGGAAGGATGCTAAAATCCACCTTACCCCTTCCTTTTCTGGTGTCACCCATCACTAGATGAGGCAACTTTGTGAATCTTTTAAGGGATGTTCTAGAGCCTTCTCCTCTACACAACAGCTTGTCAGATCTGTCATGGGTCTCATACAGAATGGCAGTTTCTACAGCTTTGCTGTAAAAGCAAAGGGCTCATCCTTCCCACTACTCATATTTACCAGCTTTTCTTGCTGTTTGCTTGGCCAGAAGAAAAGCATGCTGAGATGAAAAAGGGAGATTATTAAGAGACTTGAGACCTGCAGAAGAACAGGAGAAGAAAAGCCATGTTCTCCTCATTGCTGCCCTGTGTGAGCCCCAGCAGCTCATTGCATCAGCCTTTCAGTCACTGTCAGTGTGTGCATGGCCATTGCTAGTGTAAGCTTATACCTGAATCCATACACAGGAATCACATCACCACTGGAGAAACATCCCTGCTCCACAGAAATGGATTTTGAAAGTGTGTAAAAGAAGATAGTGGAGAAAGAAGACTGGACTTGTAAAATATATTAACCCCTTAAGTGCAGATTATTATAACAGTTTTTACAGGAGCTAAGCAGTGTTTGAGAAAGCTGAGCCAAAACAAACCTCAACAACAACAACAACAACAACAAGGCTGAATTATTAGGAGGAACAAATCCATGCAGCTCCCCAAATATAAACAGAGCAATGTTGATTTCTACCAGCTGCAGACATGACCCAGGTCACAACTCTCTGCTTTATCCCCCATGCTGGGTGATGCTTGGAGGCCCTTCACTGAAGTTTCATCACCCTCACCAAGCATGGCCCCACACGTTTACCACAGACTGTATATTTTGTCCTCACTTCCTCAGTGCACTGTGTCTGCCCCAAGGGGTCGCAGTGTGTCGTGTTGGAGCAGGTCACAAGTGACATGCTGGCCTGTAATTGGAAATGGCACTGTGCATCCACGAGCAACAAAAGGAAAATGCTGAAAAAGTGACTTTTCCCCCCACATTTTGTAGTCAAAGAGTTGGAAAGTTAGAGTGCCCCAGAGTGCCGTGGTCACAGTAGTCCTTGGAAAAGAGAGATGCTGCTCTCCCATCTTCTGCCTTCTCCATGTCACCTTGCACTGAGGGGCTCAAAAAGGCCTCTAAAGAAATACAGTGAGAGCAAGGGACTTCCCCACTCTTAATCTTACAGTTCTGGAGTATAAACACAGGAGAAGCGAAGGGCATTCTTCCTCCACCCATCTATCCCTCAACCTCAGCCAGATCTGTTTATAGTGCTGTTCAGCTCTTCCAAGCTGATTGAAATAACTAGATTCTCAGAGACAGGGTATTTCCCTTCCCTCCAGCATTGCTGCAGGAGTCTGTCCCTGCTTGTTACTGGAGAAATTTCATAACCTTGCAAGTTGAGTCAACAGTCTTTACCCATGTCTGGAAAAAAACATCCTTGTTCTTCTAGCCCTGGGATCCTCATCTCACAGCCCTGGGTAATTGGGATTAGCTGTTACTTATACAAACAACGCCACTGAAGTTTAGTTTGATCTCATTTCCACTAAGAAAAGATTCTGAGAGCCTCAAAAATGTGCTGAGAGCCTTCCACCCCAGCTTCTTTCTGTAAAGTCAAAGCACCTCCTTCAAAATCAGTGTGACTGTGCAATCAGAGCAGTGGCAGTGTCCCAGTGCTTGTGTGAGTCCCAGCTACTGTGGCAAAGACCTTCCAGAAATTCTCTTTCAGATGCCAAACAGGAGTAAAACCATCAAGGTCACCTCCAGTTTGATCTTGGCACACACGCTGCACATTCCTCTTTTCTTTTAACTCCAGCAAGAATGTTAGCATCCCTTTATAGGTGTGCTGCTTGCCTGGTACAGCAGCTCTTCCAAAACACAGTTGTGGGCTTGAACCTGCCAAGTGGAGCTAACTGTGCTAAGGAAAAGGTCTTTTCTTTCTTGAATGTTGTCTGAACAAAGGTAAGGGAACAACACTTGGTGGCTCAAGGACCTAAACTCTCTCCTGGTGTCCCAGCAGAGGTTAAGAGTGGAGTTACTAGGAGAAAGCTGTCAGGATAACCAACAAGGTAAGACCATGGTGTTTTTTCAGGAACATGATGCTTTCTTTGCTTTCAGAAAACTTTAAACCAAGATGAGGTACTTTCCTAGAAGACAAGCTTTAGTTTCAGAATGATGCAGAAACTCTGGGGTGAGTTCCTCTGCCTTGCACCATGCAGAAGGTCAGGCAAGATTATTGTAATGGTCCTGCTGGTCTTAACATCTGTGGAAGTTTGCTGCAGCTCCTTTGAACAGCTATTCAGCTTAGTAGGAGATGATTTTTGTTGTTTGGTTGGGTGTTTTCTTTTTTTTTTTTTTTGGCATGTTATCAGGAAAGATCAGCTAATTGTGCACTTATCTGGAATTACAGTTGTGAAGCTGCTCTAATAAGGCAGTAAGTCATATCCTGAGTGATTTATAGTCTGAGCCCAAAAGCCCTCTGAATCCATTGACTTCAGAGGGATTTCCTAAGGCAGTGAGATACAAGGCCGTTGCAGACCTGTGCTCTGTCATGCTGCTGATGCCCTAATGGCATGGAACCATCATCTTCACCATGCTACTTGCTTGTTTGGATTTACACAAAACACCAAAAAAGAGGACCAAGCACAAATGCAATTTGTGTACTACTTTCTTATTCACACTGCATATTTAACAACTCCCAAAGTCACCTCCTTCCCCTGATGTGGCACCTAGATAAGTTGGGAGGAGTCTTAGGTGGCAATTCTTCTTCACTCTGGAACCTGTACTGTTAAAACTCATTTAGTTCCCACAAAGGAGAGTAACAAGCTTTTTACAGTCCCTGTGAAGTAGTTTTAACCTAGAACTCAAAAGACAAAGACTGCTCCTGAATAGCAATATTTATTTAGCACTTTAACATTTAAATCTTTTTCCATTTGGATGTGTCTTTCCTTTTGAACTGAGGCACAAGTTCCTCCATCTGCCTGCAAAACTCTTTTTTTTTTTTTTTCATCTCACACTGAATCCCCAGAAAATCCTCAAATATTCTTGCAAATCTCAAAGATATTAAGGCATTAGCCCCCCCTTCCTCTCCATTTAGACCTTTGAAGGCTGCTGTGACTAGAATGATTTTGGAGTTATAGCTCAGAGTCTGAATAAAAAATGAAGGGAAGCATTTGGCAATACTGTAGCCAGTACAATAACTAATTACTTATAGATTTTAGGTCACACTTGAAAAAGACAAATACTGAAATAAATGGATAATCATTTGGAGCTACCACCAATGGTTTGTTTAAATACTTTGGGTTAAATTCATCTCTGCATCACGGCAGAGCAGCTGCCTGCATTGATGCATGCTCCAGCTTTGTACTGGTGCCAGGGAAAGCAAAACTGGCCCCTTTGCTTGGATCAGAAACACTTGTAGCTCAGGCCTGTGTGCTGCACTGGATGGTTGATTGGGCCTTTACTGGACTGTGCCATTGGGAAGAGAGTTAACCAAGCAAAGCATGACCAGTTCTGAAACTAAGTGAAAGAGAAAAAAAATATCTGAGAGCTTTGAGGACAGATGCTGCCTTCCACCATGATGTTTAGCAGAAAAAGCTAAGATGTATTGGCAAATTTGTGGTGACATGACTGCACTCTGAAAATAGAAGACTTCAGAAGACAGGGGTGAAAACACAGTTAGTGACCCACATGGTATATGATGAGTTTAATGGTTAGCCAACACGTGTATTCAATCTTTTCCCTGTTTGTAATATGAGGATAGAAGTCATTCCCTTATTACAGTTGACAATGTGTTCACTTTAGCTTTAAGGAACAACCCTCAGACAGAAAAACTTAGCTGTGAGCCAAATGAAATCACCTTTTTCACATTTGCAAGTGGAATCTTCAATTATTTTGCTACAGTGAGGTGCATTATGAATGCATTCAGCATAAACTTCAGGCTTTGGAAACCTGGAGAACTGGCTTGTAGCAAACATTTCAGCATCTTTGTGTACCTCAGTGATGCTTTGAATTGCGTGTGTCCTTTGTTGAGGCTATGAAAATTGCTTTCAACATCTCATCAAACTCTGCTGGCAACCTGCAGCCTCCTCCTCCATGACATTTTTGTGTGGTTTGACAGTAATGTCAATATTGAGACATGGCAAAGATTAGATAAATACTCTCTATTTATTAACATACATTCTCAACAGGATCTTCCATGATCTAAAGCATGGAAAGCATGATCTAAAGCATGCTGGAAAATCTGCACCTTGATGCAGAACTGTGCTTTCTGAGCCCAGGTGTTGTGGAAGAGGTGTTGGCTGGGAACAAATGTCTCCACATCATGGGGCTGGGAAGCCAGCAGCATAAATGCCTGCAATGGGCTGGGAGGGGTGGCATGCTTTTCCTCCCTTCCCAAGGGACACCAGATTGGAAATTGCACTTCAACTGCTTCCCTGCAGATTTTGATAAACCCTTCCAGCTGCAGCACCTATCCCCTCTCTCTAGTGGCTCCCTGTTCCTTCACTGTTGATAGAAACCTCAATTTTCTCCCCTGGAAGGAAAGAAGTCCCAGCTTTGTGGCACATAGCCTCCGTAAAATGTCCATCTCCTTGGAAAAGCAAGGAGAACAGTGTCAGATACATTGGAAATGACGTTTTAGGGCTCTGGAGAAGGTCTGTGTCCTCAAGGGTCTTGCTAACTTAGCTCAGAAATATATGCGAGTCAGCATGATGGGGAGACAAAGTAGTCAACCTCCCCCACCCTCGCCCCCTTTTCTCCCACCACCAAATTTCTTTAGATCACAAGAAGCGGTCAGGAACAGGAATGGGAGCATCTGGAAATAACACCATTCTTAAGGGAAAGTATTCCTTTCCATTAATTGTTTCCCTTTTATCCATGACAGAGTAATTGCATTTTGCTTAACTAAATCTTTTTAATTGGTGCTGGGAGTGAATGATAAGCGAAGTTGTACAATTCCTTCAGAGCTATTATAGCTAGCTGTTGTAGGGCAGTGCAGGACAGGGAGTTGGGAGCCTTAAAAGCTGGGCTTGAATAGCACCAAGATGGGTATTTGGGGAGGGGGGTGGTATGGGCTCATACCTCTACATCTCATGGTTACCCATTTTTGTAGATACAAGAAGCTTTATTGTTGCTCACAGGGTATCTGGTGGTGACTTGTGGCACTCTTCCTGCCTCAGAGAACCTTTCCTTAAATCAGGGAAGGGGACACGTGGGGCACCAATGCCCTCAAAACCTTCTGCCCAGGGGTCCCCATGCTGGGTTTCAGCCTCCCAGTACCCACTTGTACACCTTGTGTCCAGCCCTGAAAGCAGTGAGGCTGGGGGTGGATTGTGCAGCTGTCCCTCCTCTGTTCCCCCCCCCAGAGGGGACACTTCTGACATGCTGCCAAAAATTGGGGAATTGCTTTAAAAAGTGTGTTTCTAGTTATTAAGGGTGGAGAGAAAAACGTTTAAAATTGTCCCACCTGCTTGGCAGTCTCCCATAAACTAGCAGGCGCAAGAGGCTGAATCACGAAGGTATTTTCCACTCCTGTTTTTCAAGATGCCTTTCTGGGAGAGCTACTTGGCCACAGCTGCAGTTACCCAAGACCGGGAAACCATCGCCGCCTGTCTCACCCCTCAGACCGAGTGCCCTGCTCTGGGGTGTCAGTTGGCGTGAGCCCTAAATCCACGCATCAGAATGAACTACGCCCGCGTCCTTTCCCCGTGGCACCCCCGAGGCACCAAAGAGACGCTTCGGCGGCACTAACGGGACCTTGCGGCTGCCGCCGCACCTCCCGCTCCCGGGATGCGCGGGATCCACGGTTCCCCGTGTCAGAGAACATCCGGAAGGAGGGAAGCGCTGTTGGAAGTGCAGCTTTCCCGGTGCGGCGGGGCCGGGGCAGCCCCTGAGCCGGGTCGAGTCAGACCGAGTCGAGCCGAGCCGGCGGCTGGTGAGCGGGTGGCGGCCCTTGAGCTCCCCTTAGTGTCGGCAAGGAGCATTTTTAACAAGCATAGGTGGCCCGTGAAACTCTCTGTGCCGTGTCCCGGCGGCTCAGCGCCGCTGGGTCCCTGGGGAAGTACCCGGGGTTCGTCCCGTCGTGCCGGTGGCAGCTCCGACAGGATAAGTCCGGCCCTTGCCCTCGCTGGGAAACCTTTATTTGACACAAGCGTTGACATCACGGCACTGGGGCCCGGCTGCACTCGTGATAGTTTCATCTAGTGGTTCTGAGAAAAAAAAAAAAAATCTGACGTTTCCTTTTTTTTTCCTTTTCCTTTTTTTTTCTTTTCCTTTTTTTTTCTTTTCTTTTTTTTTCTTTTCCTTTCCCCCCCTTTTCTTTTTTTCTTTTCCTTTCCCCCCCTTTTCCTTTTCCTTTTCCTTTTCCTTTTCCTTTTCCTTTTCCTTTTCCTTTTCCTTTTCCTTTTCCTTTTCCTTTTCCTTTTCCTTTTCCTTTTCCTTTTCCTTTTCCTTTTCCTTTTCCTTTTCCTTTTCCTTTTCCTTTTCCTTTTCCTTTTCCTTTTCCTTTTCCTTTTCCTTTTCCTTTTCCTTTTCCTTTCCCTCACCCTTTCCCTTTTCCCTCTCCTGTTCCCCTCTCCCTTTTCCTTTTCGGAATGACTTGAGGGCTTTTCTTACTCTACCAAAAGCCAGCACAGCAATGAGTATGGCAGGTTGTATCAGGTGAGGAGCTGCCACAGGTATCTGTCATTTGAATTTTGTGTGAGTTTAGTGTGAACTTTCGAATTTGCTAAAACTGGACTTCAGAGTTTTATAATCTGGCTCCCGCAGGAAGCAAGCCTGCAGCCTCACAGCCTCCGCAGCTCCTATGAACATGCTGGAGCGGGTCTGGAGGAGGCCACAAAATTGAGCAGAGGGCTGGAACATCTCTGCTATGAGGACAGGCTGAGAGATTTTGGATTGTTCAGCCTGGAGAAGAGAAAGCTCTGGGGAGACCTTATTGAAGTCTTTCAGTACTTGTTAGGGACCTATAAAATAGATGGGGACAATCCCTTTCAACCCAAATCATTCTATGATTCTATAACTGGCAGGGGAGTAGGTTAAGCATATCATGCTGTGGTTTCTGGCTACAGTGTTGGACAGTAGCTTAGGTTCAACCAGTTCCTTCTGGACTTAGAAGCACATGGAATGGACTATTGTGTCCTTTGTCCTGGACATACAGATCTAAGCCTTGGTATCTTGACCTAAATTGTGGCATAACTGCTATTTTCTGGATGTCAGTTCTCCAAAAAGGAGATTTATGGGAATTTAGATCCAGACAAAAGTTCATCGCTGGGGACAAAATGACTTTCCCTTTGGTGACATTTTTGTCCAATGGAAAAATCAAATGTCTCAGCATGAAAAATGGTGAGGAATGTGCCTATTAACATGGAAAGTGGGAAAATGGGAATGTAAGCACCACATACTGATATATCAACACAAGGATATAGCTTCAATGCTGTGGAAATGCTTTCTTTGCACGCTGCCACACTAAAAAAAAGGTGAAGAAAATCTGCAAAGGTTCATGGGAGACCTGTGGAAAGCTGTGTAAGCCCAAATGCCCACACTCAGCATTCTGCTAGGGCTCCTTGCCAGAACACAAAGCTTTTACCTCTTCTCATGCAGATGAGACACTCTGCTCTTCCATCAGCTTTGAAATAGTTGTCATTCATGAGGTTTTACCCATGGTTTGTGGCAGGTGCTCCTTGCCTCCTCTAAACCGGAGCCAGGAATTATAAACATCTCTTTTCATTTCCTGCTGTCAAAAGCATCATAATGGATACTGGAAAACTTTGGGGATTTTCCAGACTTATTTCCTGGGGCCTGAGACCCCATAACAAACATTTCCTCTTTTTCAAAACAGTGATGAGCTTTGCTACAAACTGTTGCACCCTGCACAGTGCTGGATCTTCTCACTCACATCAGCCCCAGATGCCCCTTTGTTTGCTGCTCTTAACAGCGCTGCTTCCCCCCCCCCCCCCCCCCAACTTATATCTGGATTTCTAAGCACTAAAAAACGAGTTTCAAAGCTGTGTAGATGAATGTAATTATTACTAACATTAAGGCAAAGATGTGGGGTCACTGACACATATTTCTGACATTTTAAACCAAATGGCTGCAAACAAGTTTCTGTGACATGCCCAGCTACGTGTACAAGGGCTGCTGCCATCTGCCAAACGTCCTGCCAAAGACTTACACCTCATGGAAGAGAAGCCTTTCAGTTATTACCTCACACATGTATAAGATGTTCAGTTAAGGTAGAAGCCTTAGGTTTAGGGTCTGGAATTTTAACTGGCTGATATTTTTCCATTATTGCTTTTATTCATTTTTCCTTTTCTTTATTGAGGCATCTAATTTCTACAGGTATGAAACGCTTCGCTTTATATGCCAGATAAGGTAAGGGGTGTTTCTGCTGAGGACAGGTTAAGAAACACTGACAGAGAAGGCAGGGGACTTGACCAAGGTCAAAATAAGGTCTGTGCTAAACTAGCATAATATGCCATCTAGATTTCAGGCACTTATTTTTGCACTTTAATCTCTGAGCAGCATCCTCTCTGAAGAACATTTATAATTGTATGCCGGAGAGACCATCTGATGATTTCTGAGCATCTGCTCTCTTGGGTGTAGGCAGTTCACTTGGAGGTTTTAGGCTCAGATTCACAACCATACTGTGATGAAGATGAACTAGCCAGCTTAGCTGTAGTAACTGCCCATTTCTGCATGCTGATCCTGTTTTCTTTTACTGCACTGAGCTGAAGCAGACTATCTCCCCTCCTCTGTAGACTTAGAGGTCGCACATGTGTGAGCTACAGAAAATGAGCTGATGCCAGGTACCTGGAAAACCTGTGAACTGGCTCATTTGCCTGAGCTCCAGCTGTTTCACAACAGCTGGAGGTTTCAAGTTGACTGTGGGTCTTGCAACTTTTACATATTTATGGGAAATCCAACTTTTTTTGTCAATATTTTTATGACCTGGTGATAAGATTATAAGCACAGCCTTATGAAATTGGGTTTGCATTATGAAGAAGAGCACCATAGATAGCAGAAGCAGGCAGCAGCTCCAAGGGCAGCCTTTGTGTCCCATCAATTGCACTCCACCCCAGCATCTTCATTGTGGGAGCAGTTGTTCACACCCCAGTCAGGCTTTGGACACTCAATAATGGAATATTCATTCCCACTGCAGTTCACATCATCAAGCCAAATTTTTCCAGTGCCTTAGGAAGAGGAATTAAACAGAAAGAAACAAAAATCTGTCAGACAAAAGAAAGAAGAATGTGATTTTTTTTTTTTTTTAAAGAGACCTAAGTGGATAGCAGGCATGTGTTGGGCTGTACAATTAGCTCTTTGGAAATCAAGCCTTTGGCCACAGTTCAAACAGCACTTGATGTGCAGCTCCTTCATCCCTCTTGGGATGAGCTGGCCCTTTGAGGAGATCCTCTTTTCTCTCCTCCTGTGTGCTTTCTGGGTGTATATAACCTCCCAGGCATGGGGAGAGGGAAGGCTGTTGCAGACTCACCTCCTGCAGCTGTGAAGGCAGAGGTGGCATAGCTGTATCCCAGCATTCGGCAGACCACGTTGGCATCTTGGATGCTCCAACCATCATCACATATTGTTCCCCAGGACCCTTGGTGAAAGATTTCCACGCGGCCCCTCCTGCCCCCTCCCGCGATTCGTATGAAACCACTGAAGCTGTGTGATGCTTCAGAGGAGAAGAAATAACAACTCTACTAGTTATGCAGGCATGAGGAAAGAAAAACACATGGAAAGACAGAAGCAGTGATCACTCAGACTGGGCAAACGAAGGGCAATGAAGCTGGTGAAGGGCCCAGAGAACAACTCTTATGAGGAGCAGCTGATGGGACTGGGATTGTTTAGTCTGGAGAAGAGGAGGCTGAGGGGAGACCTCATTGCTCTCTACAACTGCCTAAAAGGAGCCTGTAGTGAAGTGGAAGTCAATCTCTTCATCCTAATATCAAATGATGGAACAAGAGGAAATGGCCTCAAATTGTGCCAGAAGAGGTTTAGATTGAATATTAGGAAAATATTCTTTACTGAAAGAGTGGTTGGGCATCGGAATAGGCTGCCCAAGGAGGCAGTGGAATCACTGTCCCTGGAGGTGTGCAAAAAATGTGTAGACATGGCACTTTGGGACATGGTTTAATGGCCATGGTGGCAGTAAGTTGGTATTTGGACTCGATGATCTTAGAGGACTTTTACAACTGAAACAATCCTGATTCTATGAAATGTTCCCATCTCTATGGCTGTAGCCAGGGTGGGACCAGAAGTTACTAGTAGCTCAAATCCAAACAATTCAAGGCCCTCTCCTAGGTTTGGAGATGCCAGACTCCATCTTAGGTTATAGACCGTTTGGTGCTGTTAGCTGTGCTACTGGTTAACCAATATGTGCAGGGGTGAATGTTGGCCCTGATCTCAGACAGCTTCAATGCCAGAAGATAAGTGAGAGAAGAATAAATAAAAATCCAATACCTTCTCCCTTTTCACCTTTGCTCCCTTTTGCTCCTGGGGAACCTGTTCCAAATTAAAAAAAAAAAAAAAAAACAAAAAAACAAAACAAAGAAAAAACAAAACAGAAGGCAAATAATTGACAGCTGCTTGGGAGAAAATTTAGTTATTGACTTTTTCTGAATATCTGGGTGAGTCAGAGATATGAGGGCTCCATCCCATTGTGGCATGGATCCACTAAAGTGACTAAGGATAAGTAAATGAAAAGTGACAAGAAAAGTAGGATAACATATAACAAAGTGTCCCTAACATGACCCAAAAAACCCAAAACAAAACCCAAAGAGCCACTTACAAAATCCCAACCACTCACTTGCAGGAAGTATATCTTATTCCCACTCCTACCTGTTAAATGACACTTCTGATAGCCTTTGGGCCTTACAGAAGTGGGCATGGTATCTCCCAAAGTACTTGGCAGGAAGATCTGTATTGTGGGGTTTACTCTCCAGGTGCTGCCACAGAAAAAAACAAAAAGGCACTTCCAACAGTTCTCCATATTTCTGTGTGGCACTCTGGTCTTTAGGGTGTAGGAGTATTTGGAAAAAAACAAAACAGTGAGCTCTTCCTCCAGAAGCTACCTCCACAAAGCACACATTGCTGTCTCCTTCTGGGGACCAAGAGATGGGACCCACCTGGAGGGCAGTCCCCAACCTGGGGTCACCTGTTACACTTTTCCCTTCCTCCAGAGGCAAAGCTCCATAAGAAGAGTGCATGGAGGAGCACCACATGCGATCTAGTTTATTTGATTTCCTAGGAATCTCATACTGTTCTGGGTGAGCAATTAAAAGAAAAACCATCTGGAGCACTGGTTGCTTCCCATGACCTGTTGTAACTACTCTTTTGATTTTTTTTTTTTTTTAAGAGTAGGTCTTACGGGTTTTGGAAGCATCCTGTAACTGGAAGGGAGGAGAGTAAGGATGGGGAGTAGCTGCAGTGTTGTCCCTTTTGAACTATTTTTGTGCTCTACAAATGGAAAGATGTAGTTAAATAGCCCTGTGTGCCTGACTACCACATTGATGTGAGATTTACCCCAGCAGTGTAGTATGATGCAGGACATCCCTGTACAAAGCAAAGAGGAACATGGATTGTTCCAGTTTTCTGTGAGATAAGGGATTTGAGAAAATCTAGTGCATCTGTTTACTTGAATGTCTTTTAGCACACCTCCTGAGGTGTAAATGTGACACACTGCACATTTATCTTCTGAGAAGACTGATCTGTCTGTTGAGTTCCTCCAAATGATCTCTGTAAACATGTGGCAGAGCAGCTTGTGCCTGTCTGTGATCTACAGTCCCAAACTCAAATGCACCATCAGCTCCACAGACCCCATGGCAAACGCCCTTACCAGAGGACCCATGGTCTCCCTTGGCTCCTTTTGCTCCAGGTTCTCCTTTTGGTCCCTGAATGCCATAATCACCCTTGCTTCCTTTTTCACCAGTTGGGCCTGGGATTCCTGGGTGGAAAACAAGAAAGTCATTGCCTTCATTAGTTCCCAAGGGAAAAAGGTGATGAGTGGTTCACATTGATGGAGAGAAGTGGATGGTGGCATTTAAAGTGCTTTGTGTCATCAGAAGTAAGTCATGCTGTCAAAGGTTTACCTGGTAGACCTGAGTCTCCCTTTGTTCCCTTTTGCCCTGGAGGACCTAAGATAATAAAAACAAACAAACACGTAAGATAAATATTTATAAAAGCTTATGCAAACTAATATCTATGATGCCACTTGTCTAGTGAGTGTCTTACTTCCTGTTATATTCAGTGCAGACCTCACCAGAAAAATAATACAGGCAGTGGAGGATTGTCTTCTCCTGAAGCAATTCAACTTCTGATCATTTATTTCATATCCTAAACTCTGATAATAGGATCCAGACGGATCTTCACTGTCTGAATAGAGAGCCTAGATAGGTGCCTAAGACATATGCAAGCACATAATCTTAAGCCAGGTGACTCTTGTCCCTAGCATTCAGGTAATCTAAGAATACAGAAGGGTGCAGCACTTGGACCTTGGTCACTTACTGATGGGGATGAGAGGTTGCATGCACTATATAAACTCAGGGTTAAAAACATCGATTTAAGAGAAATACACCAGAATAGGCTTGCACTGGAGAATGTTTCCTTATTGTTTGGGTGCTTGGCATAGAGAGGTGACCTTCCTCAGAAGGGAGGTCAAAGAAAAGGCCTAGGTTATGTGCTCTAGGTTGTCCTCTGAAGATGTCTTTCCCTGCAATGCTACAGAGGTAAGGACAGATGCTTGCTAGTGAATATCCTTCCCCATCAGATTTACAGCCAGCAAAATTTGTCTTTAGCCCCATTTTGTTCTTTCACTCATCCTAAGCTGCCACACTGTTTGTTTGTTTTTTTCTGTTTTTACCAAAATGCAGACAACATCAACCCCTCCTGCATGCTGCAGGTGGTTGAAATAACCCCCTCAGTGAATAGGTACCCCCACAGCAGCCTGGTAGAGGTCCAGGCCCACCATGACATCCTGGGATGCACCAGGGCTCCAAGAACAGAACTCAACAAATCTGCTGTTGCAGATCTCGTTCCATTCTCTGCATGATGCATGTTGTTGACCCCAGACTATTTTATTCTCCTTTACCTGTTACTCCTCTGTCTCCCTTTTCACCTCTGAGTCCTGCAGTGCCTGGCACTCCTAAAATTTATAAAAAAAAAAAAAAAAAGGTGAATCTGTCACACAAAGCAAGGCCAGAGTAGGAGGTCAGTGAGTTATGGGTTTGAACAGTGCTGTACCTGGACTACCAATAGGCCCCTGGTCCCCCTTTTCCCCTTTCTGACCATCTCTGCCTTCAGGGCCAGGAATTCCTGCAGGTCCACGTTGTCCAGTTTCACCTTGAGGTTGAGCAAACATAGCACATGTGAAATGTAACACAACATGTGAAGGAGAAAAATAAAAGATAGCTCAGTCACCAGCCCCTGAACTGTGCAGATTGAGTTGGCCTTATAAAGGCAAAACAAATGCTGGGTTGCTCCAAATTGAAGTCGCCTCCTGGCAGAACTAATCTTAGCAGTGCAGTGAGTGGTGGTCTGGAGTGTGGACCCATGTCCTCAGACTGTCAGCCTTGAAAGACAGTAGTGCTTTCCTAAAAGAGCAGCCAATTTTTGCCCTTGCATGTGCACACATCAGAAAGGAGGACATGGTCCTCCATGGTACCAGGACCCTTCTTTCCCTCGCATGCAGAAGGGGTCCAGATGAGAGAGCCGAGGTTGTGGGACAGGTTTGTTGACATGTTGATATGAGTTCCTCTTCTTTTCATCATCCTCTCTTACCCATACTTGTATCTAGCCTGGCTGCTCTTGGTCATGAAGCACCATCTAAAAGAGCTTGGTCTCATATCTCTAGGAGAAACTGCACCTTTGGTACTTCTTACCTGCTTCTCCTTTCTGTCCAGGACGTCCAGGCTCCCCCACGCTACCTGTAACAAACATCCTATCATCAGTGCTAAGAAGCCTTAGCCAAACTCTTCAGCCAAAACTGCCCTCCCTCATGGCATGCACATGCTGGTGGTGGGTTGCACTGCGACCTCTGCACTTACCATTGAAACCTGGCAGTCCAGGGACTCCTTGTTGTCCCTGAGGACCCATGAGTCCGCGGGGCCCAGGGTCTCCCTTCTTGCCCATTTCACCTTTCTGTCCTTGGATACCTACCAAACAACACAGCACATATGTATAAACTCAAAAAACTACATTTGTTGTCTCTGCAGCCAGTGGAGCACCTCTATCTAGCTGCAGTAGTAGTAGAATTTGGCCTCACACCTGCATTCACTAAACAGATGCATTTCCATAAAGCTATAGGAGAACATGGCTGGATGGCATCTCAAAAGCCTGTCTGAACCACCTCTGACTCTGCCAGCTGGTCTGGCCAGATGTTTTACCTGCTTTTATAGGCTTGCAGTACTGCCATGACACCTCCCCAGTCACTCTACCACTAGAATGTGTTCTTTACTTAAATAAAGGCTGAACCCTTCCATTCTCCTAGCCACAGTGGAGGTGTCAGTGTATTCTACTCCTTTGCTTACAGGAAACTGCCACATCTTCCCTTAGCCTTCTCTTCTCTGAAGAGCTGACCAGCATGCTCCAAAAGAGCTGAGTTATCTGAAAGTGCCTCCTTTGAAGACATAGAATAGTAAGGGTTGGAAGGGACTTCTGGAGATCATTGAGCTCATCTTTCTGCTCCAGAATTATCCCAAATTCGTCACCTTTTGTTATTCCTTCTACTATCACTTTTCTCCTCTGGAGCAACTTGTCTTTATGAGCACACTGGAGCATGGGGAACTCATGGAAGATCTGAGGAAGTTCTAATCAACCTGTCCAACTTCCTCCTTGGTCTGCACCACACAAATTTGCTTTCTTTTGATGTCCTGGTTTCAGCCTTTTCCCTCTAGCTGCAGTTTGTGTGGGATCACCAGATAACAGCTCTCCAGGAGGTACCTACTAATGCATTTCACATGGGAGAAACACGGTGCACAACTCTTCTGCTTAAGGCATACAAAGATCAGGCTTGGTATAAGATGTTAGGTTCTCAGAAACAGATTTTACTAAAGTGAGGACTAACATTCAGATGCTTGTGCATATAACTTATCCTTTGTGCATGCACCTTTGGTCACCACTGAGGCAAATCTTCAGCTGGCAGGGATGAGCACAACCATTTGAATAAAGTCTGTGGAGCTAAGCTGAGTGTGTGGCTGGGAAGGGGCCAGCTGTCCTTCAGCCAAGTCCAGCTCATGGGGATCTTTGGGGAGATCTTTCCTGAAAATACACCGACCTGTTAGACTCTGATGTATAATAATGGTGCTTGGCAGGAGGTGCTGTTTCAGTGTTGTAAATGTAGCCAGGAAGATATGAAACCATGATTTTTAAAAAACATTTTTTTTTCTTCAGAAAAGTTCAGCCAAGAACTAGGAATGGATGAAATACAGACCTGACCTAGCAAGGGCTGCAAATTAGATCATCATCATAGGATCACAGAAGTTCTGATTTCTCTGCACATCGCCTAGTCCAACCTCTCCTCAAAGTGAAGCCAGCATTAGATCAGCACTAGATCCTCACAGTCTGGAGACATTTATCTCCTGCGGCAGGTGTACTTCTGGACAAAACTCCCAAACACTCTGTGCAGCAGCTTGTGCATGGTTGAGGAGGGAAGAACTTGCACCTAGCTCATTCCTGAGTCCGGGTCATCATTTCACCAAGGACAGGGTGGGTAAGGTCCCAAGTCTGTCACTGTTTGTTACACACACAGTTCAGATAGGACTCTACAGAATAAGGACTGGGGAGGTGTCCTTGAGTTGCCTCAAAATAATTCAGACAGCAGGACTTGCTATGTCTGGGCAAAAAGCCCAGCTATCCACTGGTTGTGAGATGCATGCCCTCTCTTGTCTCACATGGGGATTTGGAATTGTTATTGCAGGTAATAACCAGGTACAGTTTCTCTGTCACTGCTGAGCTTTTCTGGTGGGAGAGCAGTGAGATCACTGACCTCTGTGGGAGCACTTGGACAAGCCGAAGCTCTAGAGGGATCAAAAGGTACAGCACGTCTCCTCATGACCACGGCAAGGCCTCTTACAGGGAAAAAAATACAAAAAGGAAATAAGCTTACTGCTCATTTACCAACATACCTCGTGGGCCAGGTTCTCCTTTGTGTCCAGGAGGCCCTGAAACAAATATTTAATGGATATTTTTCAGCAGTCAGCACTCAGTAAGGAACAAAGCAGAACAGACTTGACAGGTCTATGCTGAAGACATCACCCTTTTAGTGGGTATCCAAAGCCAAAGTCTACAAAGTTAGGGAAGGGTAGAGCAGCCTGGAGCTGCATGTGAAGCTGCAGCAGGATCCAGGGTGGAGGTGCACAGGGATGTGATTCAGTTTCTCCAGGTGTGTCCAGCTCCCCAGCCAGGGCATCTGGAGCCAGTGTTCAACCCTGGGCGCTGGAGCATCACTAACTGACAGGAAGACCAAATCTTTCCCTAGTTATTTGTTCATCTGAACATTGCCAGTGGTGCAGAGGAAGCAGCTCTCTCCACTGTACAGCCAGCATGGAGAAATGGAGTCATACCTGCAACCAAGGTGATGTTGTTCATCATCATCATCAGATTTGCATTACTGCTTTTAATAATGGTGATTTCCTCTTCTAAGCTTTTCCGCCAGTTTTCTTCATGACCCATGCTCAGTTTGCTGGCAAAGGAACGCTGCAGAATCTCCTCTCTATAGGTGGTGTTTTGCTCTTGAAGTTTCAATATCTCTCTCTGCATTTTGATCACTGAGGAAGCAAAAGGCCCATGCAGTCAATATTCCCTGCCCAACGCAGCTGGGAAATGCCTGTTGTTTAGAGCATTAACTCAGCACCCACAAGGGATGCCCAGGGTTGAATACCATCAGTATGTGCTCTGAGGAGGTGGTTTTCATGGGCTAGTCCTTGCTGCAGCCAGGACTGCAGCTGAGAGTGCTTCTGGAAATGCAAAGCACATATATGGGGTCAGGGAATGGTTTCCTGCAGCAGCTGCTTTGACTTGCAGAGGAGGTCTGTGCTCCTCAGAGGTTTCTTATCTGTGTGCTCATCCCTGCTCATCTGTGCCCCTCAAGAGCACCCAGCAAAGCTGCCTTTTGATGTCAAGCCTGCAGTAAGGTTGCAGCATTACCTTTATACATCAGCAGCCCCTGGGCAGCCGTCAGCAGCAGCAGGTAGACTCCAAGGGCTGCCAGAGGACAGCGTGCGGATGGCTTGCTTTGGCTTCGAGGCTCTGAAAACAAACAGAAGTAGGGTAGGCATCCTCTCATAACTCTCCTGCTGCAAGCTCTACTTGCTTCCAGCCATTTCAGTCTTGGCCATAACACATCAGCAGTGGTCTCCAGCAATGAGGAGCAGCAAGGTCCCTCTGCAATATGGGCAGATCCTGCAAGCAATGCAGGCTGCCTTCCTCTCACCCAGGCTTTGCATTGCAGCTCACTTGGCAATTTTCTCCTTAGCCACTTAAACCAAATTACTTCCATCAAGACTTATTCCAGCCTATAACAGTATGAATGTAGTAATTCCCCACTCTCTGAATCAATAAACTCCCTGTTTCCATCCCTTTTAGCTGTCCCAGGCTGCCACTCCCCTGAGGGTTGCTCAAAGCACATGTCCTCCCCATCCAGAGCTCTGCATACATGTGGTTCCACAAGGATGCATGTATGCATCAAAAGGAATGAAAACTCAGTAATAAACTGAACTGCTGAACAAATGGAAACAAGTCATAGCATTTAAAACAGATCGTCATCACTAAGTGTAAAATAAATTAACTGCTTTGCCAAATTTTAGCCTTTAGGGAGAAAAAAAATAATTTCAGAAACGTTAATAACTATTTCAGACATTCAGTAAGTTACTCTTAATTGACTTTCTTTTTTTACAAGTAATGTGATCAGGAGTTTAAAGCCTTGGTTTTAGAAGGGTACAATGATCTAATTAGCTTTACAATAGAATGGTCTAGTCAGCAATGAAATACTTATATTCAGCTAAAAATTCATAAACATACTTCTTTTTTTTTTTTTTAATTGAATCTGGTGACTTCAGTATCTTAACTACTAAGACATGAAAGTTTCATTCAGTGAAATTAAACATTTTCTAAAAGAGGAAAAGAATATTTTTTTTTCCTAATGTTCAACATCAGCTTTTGGCTGGAAAGGACATTTTTACATACTTTTTTTTTTTTTTAATGACAGTTAATTTACTAGCAAAATCACTATAAAAAAGCAATTAATATGCAATATAAATACAGTATTTCATTTTTACATGCTGCTTTCTTCATAGACCAGATAAAATCCCTATCAATCTATTTAATAAAAAGAAATCTTACCACTTATCTGAAAGGTTGTGGTAGCAGCTGAGGAAAGCCCAATCTTGTCTGAAATATTGCAAGAGTTCATATCACTCAAATTTCCATCTTCCCCGTATCTGTCTTTGATTTTCATGACAAATTTCTTGTGGCTAATCTAAAGTCTTGTCAGATTATGGACAATAACAAACTGAAGGGACTTCCTAACTGCCTTCTGATTTGATATGCATTCTGATATGTTTTCCCTATCTGCTCAGTTTTTATAGACTTGTGAGAACTCTGATGTGGTAATTTGAACAGTTCCTCAAAAAATCCCACAGCTAAGATGTTCAGCTTCTCTTGTGTGTTCTCTTGGGGACACCATGTCCACGGAGCCTCAGGAAGGATCCTGCAGGAGGCTTAACCTCTCCACTTCAGTGAGTTTGGTCATGAGGTGGCCATTTTGCTCCTAACACAAGCAAACCTCCTCATGTAGTCAAGAGATCCTAGGTTCAGCATCACCTTGCAGATCTATCTCCTGTGAGGGGAGGTGAAGCACTGCATGGTAGTGAAAAACATTAACTCGCACCAAGATGACAATTTAGTGAAGGTGCATGACTGAAGTACAAGAAAGGAAAGGATCAGGAGGAACTGTAAAGATGAGCAAATGATGGTGGGTTAGGGGATGAAGAAGTACAAATGGATTTGGAGTGTAATGGAGAAGAGATACTTGCATCCTCTTTGCTAAGGGTGTCTCCAAGCCCTTGCTTCCTCTCTATTTTCCACACACGTGGACACAGTTCCTACCACCTCAACACTTCTTTGCTCACATCATGCTTGCACACATCACCATGGCATTAAGCACTTTGGCATCTCCATTTGCGCGGGGGTTGATTTTGATTTTGCATAGTGAAGTGACTCACCCAAGCCCAAGGGCAAGAGCCATTGGTAGGTGTTGGGCAAAGCCCTTTGCACCCACGTTGCTGCCGCCTCATGCTGCACTCTTTGAGGTGCAGAGCAGTCCCCATCAGACAGTCTTCTCCTGGACTGTGAGTCTGTGCTCATTTGCAGCACTGCTGGGGCCTCCCCATTTTTCATGGCCATGGAAGAAAATGCAGTGTAAGCTTCAGGTAGACATGAGCTGGAAATCCACACCCTGACAGCCCACTGCAGAATGAAGCCCTCTGCTCTGCACCTGATGTACAGATCTCTTAAAGGCTTAACCAAAAATAGATGGGGATTTTAAAATGCACTTCTGTGTTCTCCTTTCAAACATGCTTGTGCAGCTGTGACCTGGTTTGGCATCATCAGGAAGAGGAATCCCATGTTATCATATATGCTGCTACAAACCGGTTAGGAATTGATCATTTGCTTTGTTGTGAAGGGCTCAGACACCCCCCTGAATTATGGTGATTTGAAAGGTTCCCACCCATCAGCTGAGCCATAGTAAATATCTGTGCATCCCTTCTTCTTTGTGGAATTGTCTCCTTACTGGGGTAAAGCCTCATATCCAATCTATTTTTGATGGTTTGTGTGGTTCAGGTGACTGTTCTGCTCAATCCTGAAGCCATCTGTTCCTGCTGGGCCAGGTGATGAGCTGGACATGACTGTGTTTGTGTTACCAATAGGACTTTTACAGGGATGGATGTGATTCAGGAGAACTCAGAGTACAGATTTACAACAGAGAGGCTTTTAACAACATTTCTAGGCAAATCCATTTTACTTCAAGACAATTGAAGAGAAGCTGGCAGCTGTAGTTTTCAAGAGGCCTTCCAAAGGGAAAAAAATCCAATGAGATCTTTGTGCCCTTCTTCCCTGAGAAAGAAGTTCAGAGGTATGTTTTCCCACCTCTAATGAACATGCTGTGGCTGTGCCATTTTCAATGGCCCAAGTGACACGGGTGCAAAAGCAGTGGTAGAAACCCTTGATTTTGATAGTCCTGATCTGCACTGCTTCAGGGTTCAAAATCCAGCTGTTCACTTAACTATTTTGGGCAGGTTGATAGCAAAGTCATGATCCCACCCAGCTTTGCTACAGTTGCCTACCCAGCTGCTCAAACTTAATTCTCCCCTAATTTGTAGCCCCATGCAGCTCTGTGTGCTGCCACATTCGCATCCGTCAGGTGAGCATCTGGTTGTCTGGGAGCATGGTGGTGTGTTTCCACCTGTATGCCGGTCTCTGCAAACAGGTGACAGATTTTCCTGTGCTGGTGGTGCCAGGGGTCTTGGCCACGTGCATGGGTGTCAGAGATCATGCACCAACATGCTCACTCCACTTTTGTGTGTGTTCACTGCTGCCGCTCCCACCCTGCTTTCATTTCTCACTGCACCATCACTGTCTACGGCAATGAATTGACTCTGATTGTGCAATCAGGGTTACTAAATCAGAAAAGAAAAAAAGAAAAGAAACTGCTGATTCAGTGCAGTCTCCTGAGGTTGAAGGTTTGCTGAAACAATGGGATTATTAATAGAATAGCAGTTTCCAGTACATTATGGGGCATGTCTGCTGGGCCATCAGCCTCACCCTCCACACTCTCTGTTGGGAAGTCCTGGTCCCTCTCCCTCCTGCTGCTCATCCTACCGCCCATGAAATGCTCTGCCAACATCTTAGGGACAAGCCCAAATTCCTGTGGCTCAAGTGTTCCCTTCCTATGCTCTGACTTCAGTAGCTTGTGTCAGGCAGCAGGTGCTCCTCATGCTCTCATTACAATGGTGCACCACATCTGAACCAATTTTTATAAACAGATCACACTCAACTCAAAGTCCTGGGCCTCAGAGTAACTGCTGGTGGAGGGAAATGAAAATGTTTGGTCCCTGGCCATCTCTGCCACCTTTCTCATCTCTTTTCACCATTGTTGTCATCTGCAGGCATATGGCACCACTAAGAGTTCATGTCAGATCAAAGACATCTAAGACAGAACGCTGACCTGGCACTAGCTAAACACAGTGGTTCCCAGCAATGATACACTCAGGGAGCCTCGATAGATGTTAGCCTCCTCAGAATAAGCATTCACCCTGAAAGAACTGAATTTGTGATTTCTAAATTTTTTTTTCCCAAGTAAGAAGCTATCCTAGCTCAGAGGAGATGATGCTTGATCTAGATCTCTACCCCTTATGCAAACATCTGCACTCATGTTTCTGCAGAAGGGCTTCAAAATCCCAAACCCCAATTCCACCCACAGACCACACCACTCTCCCACAGAAACAAAGTAGGTTTCTGGTTTGACCTTGGCACAGCCCACAGGTGCACCCTGCAAAGCCACCAGTGACCAGAGCTGTTCAATTGTCTCTGCTGTGGTAGATTTGTCTGAGAACTAGCTTGGGGTGGTTTGGTTTCTTTTCCCACTTTACATAATTTTTCTGTCTATTCTCTTTTTTTAGAACGAACAAGATTGGTGAATTTTGACATACCAGTCATCTTTTATGATGGATTGACCCTGGGCATCAGCCAACCACCCACAACCCACCTGCTCACTCAGCTCTCTTTCCCACAAAATGAGCAGAAAAGAGAAGGGAGGTGAGAAGACTCATGGGTCGATATAATGGCAGTTTAATAGGGAAAGCAAAAGTTGCACTTGTAAGCAAAGCAGAAAGAGGAATTGATTCTCTACTTCCCATGATCAGGCGACCATTTCCTGGGAAGTAGGGCCTCAGCACTCACGATTGTTATTTGGGCTGACAAAGGCACTAACCACAAATACCTCTTCTTTCTTCTTTCCCTGAGTTTTTATTGCCAAGCTCGATGTTGTAAGGGGTGGTCTATCCTTGTGGTCTGCTTGGGTCAGCTGCCCTTGCTGTGAACCCTCACAGCCTCTTGCCCACCCCCAGGCTACTCCCAGCTGTGATGCTGTACAAGCACTGCTGATCAATAGCCAAGCAATCAGTGTGTAATCAACACATTCAAGCCACAAATCCCAAGCACAACACCCTATTGTGTGGGGCTGCTGGAGAGAACTTTACCTCCATCCCAGTCAGACCCAGCATAGGTTTCCAGTATGATGGTGTTTGTTAAAATTATTTGTTCTCCCCAAGGAAGGACCAAGGATTTTGATGTCCATGAGCATTGGAAGGCACTGCTGGATTAGGGGATCCTAGAGCAAGTAATGGGTGATCTGCCCACTGGCAGCTCACAGAGGCTCTAGATCTCTTTCCATGCAGAAGAGAGATTGAGACCAACACACAATGGTGATTTGCACCAGGGCATTAAAGCAAAGCTTAAGTTTAAGCTTGGATCCATATGAGAACATGGGTCTTGTTGTGAAGCCCCCCGTGTCCCTGCATGCCTGGAGTCATGCTTAGGGGTCCAGCTGCTGCAGTAGCACCTGGATACCCTGGGACCATAGAGCACAACTTGTGCTAAAGCAATAAAATCCAGCACTGTCTGGCTGACATTTCTCCTTTCTAGCTTGATGTGTTGCTTGGCTTTGTTGTAGAGATTAAAACCAGATTTTCTTTCCCTTCTATGAGTTATGTTAATTTGTGTTTCATCAGAACTTGCCTCTTCTCCTTTTCTTTTTTTTCCCCCCTTTAGGCTGGATCCAGCTGCACCATGAATTCAAGGAACCACCTGCAAAAGATTTTAATGACTTCAACCTGCTCTTTGAGGTGAATTAATACCAGGGCAGCCTCTGCAGCATTGCTTGGCTAAGCAGGCCACCCTCAAAGCTGAAAAAAACATGTTCTGCAAGGCAGCTGCTCCTGATGGGCAATTCTGTTTGCAAGGTTCCCATGCAGTGTCTTGCTCCTCACCTACAGACAGTTGTGTCCTGTTCAGGTATGAGCAATCTCTCCTGTTGAGAGACTGGAGGTGCTTACAAGCAGGGAGGATGATGAGATGTGGAAAAACCAGCCACACAAAGAATGAGTTAGATCTGTTAATATAAACAGCACAACTGGAGCTGAAATGAAGCATCTCCCTGAGCTCATTCTGCACGTAGCAGCCCAGTGAAGTAGAAAAGAGATCAGCTGGTTCCTAACACTCCTCTTCCCTGGGATCCTTTTGTTCACCCCACGCTTTCAACAAGGCCGAAAAAGACTTCTCTAAAAACATCTCACTGTGTAGCCACATTCCTACTTTCCTCCATCCTTTGGACTTTTAAAATCCCAGGGTAATTCCAGATTTGCAACACAGCTAACAGCCACATCCCATAATGCTGCAAGTGCTGCTGTACTCCCCTCCGCCCATGTGTGTGCCCCACAACCAGCTCAGCCAGGCAAGGAGTTTCAACCCACCCTCAGGTTTTTTTCCAGGAAAACCTCTGGGATTATGTGAGGTTCAGGGTCACTTTAGTTTTAGCTATTAAGATAGACAGGTAGTCAGCAGATTGTTCAGAAGGACATTTCTACAGAGGTTTATTATTGAGTATTGTCCTTGCAATGGGGCATATCCCAATTAATTGCCTGCACATCAATGCATTACTCTGGATTTATCTCAGGGTAAACAAATTAAGGAGTTAATACTTAGGCTTCCACTGAAGTACACCACGGAATGGTTTGCCTCTGATAAGGTTTCTGGCCCAAATTTCCATGTCCTGAATGCTACTGGCAAACACTTCAGCTTGAAAATCCATTAACCTGTAACCAACCCGTGCCCCTTATTCAATGAATGCAGAGAGCAAACATGTGTGTGAGCAGCTATATACACAGACTTGAAACCCTCACTGACAGCAGTCCATACAGAATTAACTCAAAGCAACTGTCCTGTAAAACATGTGTGCAGTGCTAGGCATTAATGCTCAGCCCCCAAAACCGTTCCAGACTCCCCTGCTTCTCAGTTTGCTGCTGTCCCTAGAGAGCAACAACCAGCCCTGCAGCTCAGATCATCTCCCATAATTGCTGTGGTGACACATGGTGTTTCAGAGACGCCAAGTCATGGCTCTTCCCCTTGAATTTCCTTCCTTCATCACTTGCCCTCTTTTCTCACATCCCTTTGCTGTCCTACTGTGCAGCTCTGGGTGCTGACACGAGCGTGCTGCTCCCGTCTGCTTGGCGCAGATCTGCAAAAAAACCTTCATTCCCTTTTGGTGACTTTCCTGCCTGCCAGTGACAGCCACGCAGGGCTGAGCTTGCTCAATCTCCTGCTAGGAAATGATAAGCTCGAGTGTGAAACTCTAAGCGTCTTACACAAGGGAGAAAAAGTGACAGAAAGGAAAAGGCACCTTCACTGGGAGCTTTATTGCCATCTTCTAAGGAATCTACAAGAAATCACAGCCAGTTGCAATCAGTGCACTGCTACCCACAGGTCTCACCTTTACATCAGTATTAGTTGTTTTGCCTTAATTAGGGACAACAGCTGATTGCTACTTCTCCATTGTGATCTTTGGCAATAACAGGTTCATGGTCGAGGGAGGTGATTCTCCCCCTCTACTCTGCTCTGGTGAGACCCCACCTGGAGCACTGCATCCAGTTCTGGAGCCCCTATTACAAGAGGGATATGGACATGCTGGAACGTGTCCAGAGAGGGCCACCAGGATGAGGACAGACTGAGAGAGTTGGGACTGTTGAATCTGGAAAAGAGAAGGCTCCAAGGAGACCTTATTGTGGCCTTCCAGTATCTGAAGGGGGCCTACAGGAAAGCTGGGGAGGGACTTTTTAGGATATCAGGTAGTGATAGGACTAGGGAGAATGGGACAAAGCTGGAAGTGGGGAGATTCAAACTGGACATGAGGAAGAAGGTCTTCACCATGAGAGTGGTGAGAGCCTGGAATGGGTTGCCCAGGGAGGTGTTTAAGGCTAGGCTGGATGAGCTCTAGCCAGCCTGATCTAGTGTGCGGTATCCCTGCCCATGGCACGGTGAGGTTGGAACTAGATGATCCTTGTGGTCCCTTCCAAGCCTGATTGTATGATTCTATGATTCTATGATTCTAACTCTCCACTATTTCTCAGCAGGAAGGTGTTTGCCTCAGGAAATATCATTGAATATTTTGGGTTAGAAGGGACCTTTACAGGTCATCTAGTCCAACCCCCCTGCAGCAACCATGGACATCTTCAGATAGAGCAGGTTGCTCAGTGCCTCATCCAGCCTCACCTTGAAGGGTTTCAGGCATCCCATCTATCACTTCTCTGGGCAACCTGTGCCAGTGCCTCACCACCCTTATTCCTCCTTATAATTTTTCTGAATCTACCTTCTTATTGTATAGCCATTAAACCTTGTCCTGTCACAACAGGCCCTGCTTAGAAGACTATCTCCATCTTTGTTATTAGCCTACATCAAGTACTGAAAGGCTGCAATAAGGTCTCCCCAAAGCCTTCTTTTCTCCAGGCTGAACAACCCCAACTCTCCCAGCCTTTCTTCATAGGGAAGATGTTCCAGCCCTCTGATCAGTTTTGTACCCCCAGCAGACCTGCTCCTACAGGTCCATGTCTTTCTTGTGCTGAAGATTCCAGAGCTGAATACAGTGCTCCATGTGGGGTCTCAGCAGGGAAGAGCAGAGGGACAGAATCACCTCCTTCAATCTGATAACCACACTTCTTTAGATGCAACCCATTACCCTGGAGACAGGGAACAGGAATCTGGTGAGGGATGGCAAGAGTGAGTCTATGCATCTGTTGGGGTGGAGAAGAGACCGTTATCAAAGCAGCAAGGGGATGGAAGAAGAGTAGGTGCAGTGGGTGCTTCTCACTTAGCATATCATTCCTGCAATGCTGAGAACAGATCTAAGTGTCTGGGGCTGTTTGCACCATGTGTGTTGTGTTTGAAGTGTTTGTGAAAAATTTGGACTTGCCTTCTTACCTGCCAGCTGCAGACTGGTGCTCCTCATAGTTAATATTTGCTACTGTTCTTCTTTCCCATTCAGAAACAAGATGAGAGCCCTGGTTTGATTTTTTCCTCTGAGCATTTTGCAAAATGGACTAATGCTGATATCAAAAGAGCAAAGCAAATGACTTTTCCTTTGGTTGCTTTCAGATGCATTATTTCTTTCTAAGAAGCTGAGTGCAAGTGTTCAATTGCGTGGAGAATTTACACAGTACTCAGACATTGCCTGTGACTATCTTGCCTGAGGTGTGGGGAAATCTTTCTAGGGAAAAAAATCTGTGCTGACCTGCAGGTTTTTGTGCCTCTTTCCATAATCAGCACACAGCTTCTTGTGGGAACTACCTGGGAATTCCCTTCCTCCTGCTATACCAGCAATGACAGATCAGACAAAGCAGGAACACTTTGATGAATAAAACCAGAATTTGCCCCATAGCCCTGCCCCTTGCCTAATTCCAACCTTTCCCATTAAACTGTTTTTTGGGGTTTGGTTGGTTGGTTTAGTGGTTTGCTTGTCTTTTCTTTTGTTTTTCAAAAGCAAATGGAATCAGAGGGGTTCTAGGATGTTCACATTTGCACAGAAGACCCAAAAGGCTTGGGCTGAGCAGCTCGAGCATTCGACACTGTTCATTCGGGAGTAAAGTTTGTCTCACACACCTATGAGTGTTTGAGCAGACATTTGACAGAAGCCTGTTCAGAAGGGCTTTGGATACCAAGGCCTCTGAGTGTCCTCCACATGTTGTCTAGGAAGACAAGTTCATACAACAGTGTTGGTGGTTGTAGTGGTAGAGCAAAGTATAGCTAAGTGCCATTGAAGGCTCGTTCAATAGATAGGAATTACTGAAATGAAAGAAGGAGGGGTCTTAATAAATTCCTTCTCTTTTAGCCACCAGGAAACCTGGCAGAAGGCAGGATTTAAGCAAAAACAAACACTGAAATCACACGTGTATGTACTTTAAAACAAAGTATGTACTTTAAAACAAAGTATGTGCTTTAAAAACACACTGAGGAGGAAAGGGAGAAATCAGCTGGAAATAGGTTTTCATTATTGGTCAAATATTTAACTCCAGCCCAATAAAATAGTAAGACCAGCTTGTCATTATTTGCCTTTATTAATGAGCTGGATATCTTTAATTCAATACAGCACTCTTGACGGCATTGAGAAATTCTACATGGAAGCCACTGATTTACATTCGTCGTTGTGTTCAAATGAGCTGAGCTGGTGAAAAAGTTCACCCAGTAGGTTATTTAACTTTCCCAAGACATGAGCAGATTTAGGGCTTCACTGAAAAGGTCTTGGTGTCAAACTGCAGCTTTTGGGACACATCAGCAGGCTTCTAGTCAGAAGGGACTGGGGCAAGGCACAAAAGGAGCTGCGGTTACTGTGAAAGTGGAGCATTTTGTGCCTACCATTGCAGGTGGTGGGGCACCACGGCTGGAGGATGCTGACCAGGTGACCCCTGGAGCTGTGATGATCCCCAAAGCCCTCCTGGGTGCTCCTCGAAGACACCTTCTCAACAGCATTTGGGCCACCAAAGGACACGACAGGTGCCTCAGATACCCCTTTCTTCTCGGTGAGGCTCTGGCAGAAGCTCTGGCTGAACCTGCACCCGTATCTCAGTGCTGAAATCAAGGGGCCTGGTGCATGTGGGGGGCTCAGCGTATTTGCCAGCACTAGGCTGGGTGAAGGTTGATAAAGGAAGGTCAGCCCAGCTGGTGGAAAGCCAAACCAAGCTGCCTGGCTCCTGATTCCCTCCCAACCACATCTGAAAGGGATTTGTAGAGACCTTGGGATGAGGTTTTGAGACTCTCTCCTTGCCAAAAATACTAGAAATACATGAAAAAATTAGAGATCCCACTTACAATAAAGTGTGTGACAATTGCAGTGGGTTTCTGGCTACCCTAATTACTTTAATTAAGTCACACCAAGTGACCAGCTGGTAAGCAGCTTTCACTACAATGCAAGTGCAAAGAGAGCTGTACCAAGGTGCCACATGTTAATCATTATAGGATTTGTCTGCACAACATCAGTCTTGCACAGATCTGCTTATGAAATCATACCTTTCCCATTAAACACAGTTTGAGTTTTGAAAGAGAATTCAAATTGGCTTGGCATGAACCTTTGTATACATCTGAGGAAACCTGGGAAACAGCCCTGCTTTAGGTAATGAAAAAGCATTAACCCAATTTCTCTTTTGCGATGCATTAAAAAGTCTCTTCTTAAGGACTGTGGATTGATGGAGTAGCCTGAGGTGGAAATAATATTTAAAAAGATGTCAACATGCCAATAAATGTGTGTACCAGAAATAAATGCATCATATGTTAGTCCATAGGCACAAGCTAAAGAAAGGTGTTTTATGGAGAGGGACACTGGTAGCTCACATCAATAAAGAAAAAAATGATCAAAGCAGAAATGAGCTAAAGTTGAATGGCATCTAACCTTCATAGTTCATTCCCTCAACCAGTCAAGGGCCAGATATATGATGAATAAGATGCAGGGAGGCTCTCAAATCTGCACAGAGACTTGGGTATCCAGTTTTCTTTAACTATTCCCTGCTTTCCCTACATAGACAACCTGGAGCTCTGGTTTTGGAGAATTTGTCCCAAAACTTTTCCCCAGACCAACAAGAAGAAGAGCAAAATCCCAAAGCAAAATGAAAAGAAAGTGGATCAAGGTCATAGATTTCATTCTCCAGCTTGAAAGTGTGAAGATCCAGACTAATGACAAGCAGATGGAAAGTTAGGCACTGGTCTAAGTCAGCTGCCTTTTGCACAAGCAGTAGGGCTTGGTATATATTGCAATGTGTTTCTTGTGGAGATATGTTGGCTGGAGAGCAAAAAACCATCACACCTCCTGATGAAAAGCTGAGCCAAGAAAACTTTTGTTTCAGATAGTGTTTTATCTAAGCCTGCAACAGTTTTGGTAAAGATGATATAGCTCTGCTGGCAAGAAAAATCCTGAACTGGTACATGCAAAAGTCTCATGTGATGTCCCCAGTGTCATGGCCTTATGAGGAGAGGACATGCCAACAACCTCTTCCTTGGTGGTCTGCATGCAGCCCCTAGCTGGACATGAGCCTAAGCAGCTGGTGGCAGGAGGAGGGTGGACCCACCCTGTACCTAGTTCTCAACACTGTCTCCTGGTACCAACAGGGGCAGTGGGGCAAGAGGTGGAGTCCGCTGTCTGATTTGGCATAACCAAAGCCCTCAGAAAGGAAAAGTCGTAATGCTTGTGGTACACAAATAATATCCCTAGAAAGGTCTCCAGCACACCAATGACCCAACATGGGAAGGGCAGCTCACAGTGGGTACATTGTGTAGCCTACACCCAAAATTCAGGTTTTTAACACATTCATAAGTGTGTGTGAGGTTCATTTGTAACACACACACACATAAAGAAAATTTTAAAAATACAATAAAATAATTGGAGAAATATTTTTTTAAAAAGTTAGGAATATCTCCTGTCCTAGGAAATAAACACATCCCAGTCCTGTGGTGGTGCCCCAGACTGGCAGCAAGCTCACATTACTTAATTATGATCTGTTGCATATACCAAATAGCAGGGGACAAACCTCCTCCTTTATTCTCACAGTGTGAGACACAGGCTGCGTCTGCTTTGCAGCTGTTCAGGGCACATATATCAACTCATCTCAACATCCCAGTGCAAGTGCAGAGGTGCTGGAGATGCAACCCTGGAGAGAGAAGCTGTGACAGGGAAGTCCTAATTTTACTCTTTAACAGTGCAGAACTGTCTTCTTCCCCTCACAAGTTGATTTCCTTCTCTTTGAATGCAAATTTGGTTACAGTTCTTTGCAAGGTTTTTCCCCTTACAGCACTGACTGCCCTTTTGCCTCCATACCAGTTCTTCCCTGTCACTGTCCTGGACCCAGTGCAGGGAGGACTGATTGCTGTGTTGCCACAGGAAACTGCCATGAAACTTCAACAGCTCTGGGACGTCTGACCTTGAGCATCTCATGCACACACTTCTGTCTTAATTTCCCCTAGTGAAAGGCTCAATTATACCTCCCAGTTCTGGCCTGGCCTGGGCACAGAGTGGGAAATCGCCAAATGCCAAATTATTTTTAAAAATACAATTACTTTAAAAAATATGGAATATTCTGCAAAAAAAAATCCATGTTTTGCACAGACTGATAAATTGCACAGTCCCATGGGGAAGAGCCCAAGCATGTCCCCCCAAAGCCTGGGTACCCAGAGCCATGATCACTGTGCCAGGTGGACCCAAGAAAGATGCAACTCTGGAGAACCAGAGTAAAAACCCAGCAAAGAGGTCTAGAAATCACAGAAACAAAGAATCACAGGATCACAGGATGGTAGGGGTTGGAAGGGACCTTTGGACATCATCTTGCCCAACACCCCTGCTAATACAAGTACACCTAGATCAGGTGGCGCAGGAACACATCCAGGCTGGTTTTCAATGTCTCCAGAAGAGACTCCACAACATCTCTAGACAGCCTGTTTCAGTGCTCCAGCACCTTCAAAGTAAAGATTTTTTTCCTTTAAGTTCAGGTGAAACCTCCTGTGTTCTAGTGTGTGTCCTTTGCTCCTTGTCCTATCGTTGGGCACCACTGAAAATAGTCCAGCCCCATCCTATTGACTTCCCCCCTTCTAGATATTGATAAACATTGCTAAGATCCCTTCTTGGTCTTCTCTTTTCCAGGCCCCAGGTCTCTCAGCCTGTCCTCATGAGAGAGATGCTCCAGTCCCCTTCTCATCTTTGTAGCGTTCTGATGGACTCTCTCCAGCAGCTCCCTATCCCTCTTGAACTGGGGAGTCCAGAACTGAACACAATACTCCAGGTGTGGCCTCACTAAGGCAGAGCAGAATGGGAGAAGAATGTCTCTGGACCTGCTAGCCACATCTTCTTAATGCACCCCAAAATACCATTGGCCACCTTGGCCATGGGGCCACAATGAGGGTTTGCCAGTGTTCCTCCTGGCTTTAATTAAGCTCATTGTCATTTTGGTCATCTCTCACTTTTCTTCCCTCTCTCTCTTTCTCTTTTTGCCCTGAAAGTCTGTTCAGCAGACTGTACCCACCTCTCAAAGCCCAAATTTTAATTAAAGTCATTCAGTGGCTTTGAATAACTAATGACCTCTTATCAGGTATTGTGCTACAAATAACAGGCAAATGACCTTCCCTCCCACTCATCATTAATACACTATTATTTTTTTATGCTGCCTGCCCCACCAAGACCCTTCTTGCTTTAAAATAACTTGAGACTAGAAAACCTCCTTGAAATACATTTTAGTTAGGGGCAGAAAGAGGCTAATGGGTGAAGATGCACCTTTACAAGCACACCTTGAAAAATCTGGCTATGACGGAATATAGTTTATAATCCAATTTTCAGCAAAGAAAAAGAGAGTCACTCCTGTCCATCACTGGACAGCAAGAGTCTGATGCTGACTGGCTGAGAGTGGCTCAGGTTTGTGTATCCCTCGATCCTCCAGGGATAGTCACTAAGGCAACAGGACAAAAGGAGCCTCAGAAAGGGTAAGGATTTAGGATGCAAAGAAATAAGTAAAATTTCCATTTTGCCTATCTCTTCTTGTTCATCTGCTGAGAGTTTTGATAGAGGAAGAAATCTTCTGTGATCACTGTCCTGAGTGCACCTGCAATAGAAAGAAAAAGAGCTCAGATGAGTTGTTAGTGAGGCACTTGATAAAGTCTTGGTGGTTTGGTTGGTTTGGGTTTTGATTTTTTTTTCAGTTGGTTGGTCCTTTTTGTTTCGGTTTGGTTTGGTTTTGTCAGAAAACAAAAGAGAAAGTGAGAAGTCAGGAAAAAAAAAGATAAAACATTTTCTTTCCCAGTGGCAGTTCTCTGTTCAGGACATAGAATGGAAGTGGCACCTGGTTGTGTTGCCTCCAGGTAAGAGGCTCCTTCAAGATGCTCTGCAACACTTTGCTTGTTTGGAGCAATTAGGTTTTGACTTCCTTCTGTGCTCCTTCACATCCACTAGTGCCAGAGATGGATGTTTTATGAAGTTTCAGTGAGTGCCTAAGGCATGAGCTGGGAGCACAGGAGACCTCTGCCAGGCTTCCACCAGTGCAGCAGATGCCCTGATGTGTTGTTTCCCACAGAAGGTCCATCATAGAGGTTTCAAAACCTGCAGGTGCATGGTGAGCTTCTTATCAGAAATTTGCAGTGCTACGATGATAAGAATTGAAAATAAATTGATAGGACTGTTGAAGAATTAATTTTTGTCTTCTTGAGGTTTTCTTACTTCCATCTGAACATAAGGAAAAATGTCTTTACTTTTAGGATGACGGAACTCTGGAACAGACTGGCCAGAGAGGTTGTGCAGTCTCCTTCTCTGAAGATACTGAAAAACTGCCTAGATTCAGTCCTGGGCAACCTGCTCTAGGGCTTTGCTTACAGTCTAGCAGGGGAGTTAGACTAGAAGATCTCCAGAGGTGCCTTCCAACTTCTACCATTCTGTAACCATAAACAAAACAATCAAAAAATGTGACTCCATAGCAAAAATCCTCTCTACAAATGACATTCTAAATACCACCACTAACTTTCAGCCAGAGCTGATGGGCTCATTTGCAAATTTTCACCCTGGTAATGAAGTCTTCAGACTCACCATTTTATATCCTTTAAGTCAAACTCAGGTGTAAGCATGTGTTACATGCAGACACTTTTCAAAGCACTGGACACAGCACAGTCTCTAACTGTGATTTATCTTGTCCCACAGTGGCAAACTTAGCCTGAGATGAAGGAGGACTGAACTTGTTTTTCAGCAGCTGCTTATCTCTCTGTCAAATGCGCAGCCTGCTCATGTACATGCAGCTGCCACGCTGTGATTTGCCCCGGGTTTACGGCTTGAAGATGTGGGTTTCTCTTAATGCATATGCAGCCCTGTGTAGGAGACTGCAACACAGAGGCTGGAAATGTCCCAGCAGTTTTCTGTGGGCTTGGATTTTCCCCATATGGAGCCACAAAACCATAGCGGACCAAGCCATGTTTGACAGTGAAAATGACTTCCTGAGCTTTGCTTCTGCCACAGCGGTGGTTATGCACAGCCACCCTCTTGTGCTGCCTGGCCATGGCCAGCCAGTGTGAGGAAGCTCAGCAAACCCACTGTGTTGTTTCTGGTTTCTTGGCCAGCCCAGCTGTAAGGAAGTCACAGCAAGTGATGTTCTGCTTTGTGCGGGTGGACAGTGCTGGCATATTTCCATTACTGATTTCCTGTGCATTTAACAACAAAACATCCCCATGGAAACTCTAAACAAGGAAGCAATAATTTTATAATAAGGAGAAGACCCATGCAACAGGCACTGCACAGACAAGTTCCTTCTGCCCTCACCATCCTTTTCTCTCAGCTGGCTAAGAGGAGCCAGAATAAAAGTCCTACCTCTCTTATCAGATTTACTCAGAGATTTTCTCACAGTGGGATAACCCCAAGGCTGGGGGAAAATATGCTATTTGGGGTCTACACAAGGCCCAGGTTTCTGCAGGTGGTAAGCTGCAGCCCTATGGTCCCTTGTGGCAATGCCTGGCTTTGGGTGGAACAGGACTTTCAAGGGATAAGGATCCTCTCAGGCAGATGGAGATAGGTGTGCCAGTGCTCCCCAACCTGAACAGAAGCAGGGATGAGAGGTCCTCTTCCTTTACATGAGCTCACAGGATCCTTTCCTTAGCAGATGCCTCTGTTGAAAAAGTACCTTTAATTTGCTGATCTACATAAATTTTCTGGGATAGCTTTATTGCAGTATGGCAAAGAAATTCCAGCTCCTGCCAATGGCCATGGTGATAGTGTTTCATATCACGATTCCAGCCAGGATGTTAGTGTTTCATACCACGAGTGAGAGAAAAAATAGAGAGATAAAGAATAAACTGCTGTACATGATGTTTCCTTGCTGTTTGAATGCAACTTTTCTGTTACATCCCAAAAACAACCCCCCAAAATATCGACATTTTATCAGCTTGAAACTCTTCATGACATATCTGCTACATTCTCCATGTTATTTCTTGTGCTTCAAGCTCAATTCATCGTCCCCACCTGATTCACTCGTGCTTCTTGTGACCAGGCTCACTTCCCCTTGGCTGAGCACTGCCTTCCTCTTCTGAGCTGCCTCTGTCAAATATCAGCTGACAGTTCTTCATCTGGATTAGAATTGGGCAGAGAGAGTAGTAATTTATTGCAGAGTCCATACACTGTCTTTTCTTTCAGGCCTCATCCTGGGAATCTGTGGACAGTGTTCTAGAGTCTCTAAAAGGCAACTAAGCAAAGATAATGTGTTGTCAGAAGGCTGAAATGTTCACTTGCCACTGGGCCCTGTAGAACAAGAACCTACTCACTTAGGGGAATAAATCCTGTAATTTGCTGAGCCCTATCCAGCTCTTCTCAGCCCCAGTCTTGAGAGAAGGATATGAGTGGACACCTTCCCTCAAATGGACTGAAGCTTTATGTAGCCCATCACCCTGCCCGAGGGTTGCCAAAAGTGGAGTAAGGAGTAAGAGTGGGAGAAAGGGATATATATTTATGATGTTTCCAAACCATCTTCTAAGCCTCCAGTCATTCTCAGCTCAGGGATTTCTTGATCTGGCTGGTTGTTACTGCCAGGTATTTGCTTCTTTTTTGATGTATTTCTCTTTCAAATTAATTCAGGCTGTTTGAATTGTGCCAGCATTTGCCATCTAACTCCTTTGGTCAAACAATGCCAGCCCAGCTGGCCCTGGATGATGTTCTCCCCATGATCCTGGGGTGCCCAGCTGCTCCATAAAGCAGCTAATGTGGGACTTAGGGAATATTTGCATTTCATGTCACAGTGAGAGCAATCATTTAGGGATTTAAGGAATCCCTACTTTAGGGACTATTTTCAGTGTTTCTGACCCTGCTTTAATACTGGGCTGAAAAACAGAGCTATGGGATCATGTTCAGCCACACACCTTTACTGGGATGGCCAAGGCCACTCTTGATTTGAGGCTTAGGAAAGGCCATGCCCCACCCTGTGATCATTCAGAGCAACAGCAAAGTCCCACTGGCCTCACTAAGACAAGATCAAGACTCAGTGCTTTCCCCTGTGCACTCCTAGACCAACAAAAAGAAGGTCCATACAGAGAAACCTTAACACAAACTCCAAGCCTGCTCCTGCTGTCAAATACTTTGTTAAATCCAAGATTTAACAAATATCACAGCTATTGTTTGCTCATATTCATTATGTCAGATATCCCATTCCCAGCTGATGGGAAGTATCACACTCACCCAGCCCAAAATGTGTGGGAGCCCACAGTGCCTGGAGGAGGGCAGAGGCAGAGGAATATGCCCATCACTGCTAGGGGAAATCACAGGCACAGCCCTGAACTTGCTGCACTTCTGTTACCTCCCAGCAGCAGGTGTTTTGAAACAGACAGTGATGGTCAAATACACATAAGGGAAATACCTGCATGTCCCATGCTGCCTTCATACTGCCCTGCAAGGCAGAGCTCAGCAACTTGTCTTACAGTTTTTAAGGAGCTCTCACTGTGGCATCTGCCTCCTTGGAAACCAAGTGAAACTGTGCAGGAGCACAAAGAGCTGAGTTTTCCAGCCCAGTTGAGCTTCTAGAGGAAGAGGCTCGCCTAATTGCTTGAAATCCATCACCCTTCTATGACAGTGGTGTCACCTTGCTCTTGCATGAAAAAGAAAAAAAAAAAAGAAAAAAAAAAAAAGAAAAAGAGGTACATCTGATCACCCTTGTCTTCCTTGAGCATGTCTGTGTCTTGCCAGCTTAGCCCGGCCCCAGAAGCAGCCTCAGTGCTGGCTTTCCAAATGGTAGATAAAGCTCTGGAACCCCCAGGACCAAATTGCACTTGCACCAGCGTTTCCTAAAGCCTTTAATCCTGTGATGATGCAGGAGCTGCAATGGGGAATAAGTTTCTGCAGCATGGAGCAAGGTACACAGGGATAAATGACAACGTGATGGTTTGGATTTTGCTATTAGAATCTTCTATCACACAGAGATGAATGCAGAGATGAATTAGCTCCACACTGCCCTGCCGTTCAGCATTGTAGCATCTCCACCTTGTGGTGCGGCGCTGGAGCGCCTGGAGCTGCCAGCTCCGTGTCCCCTCTGCGCTCCCTGAGGACTGGAGGACACCTGGCCACCAGGCTTCAGTGTGAGCCCACTTCAAGCCCGGACTAGACATTCATTGCAAACACAAATACAAGCATATGCTGTGTCTCTTCTAGACAAGCCCTAAAATGGTATGGGAAAAGTCCTGGATATGTGAAGGAAGCTTTGTTGTTTTTTTATTATTTTATATAATGTTGCTTAAATCTTTCATTCTGGAAAGATGAAGCTTGTGGTTCTGATACCTAAATATGCAACATAAAAATTCAAAATATCACTAGAGATTTCTCAAAGGTGTTGCATAACTTCTCCTTTGTTGCTTTTGCATGGAAAAGTCTCAGAGGTCATCTGGGAACTATACTGAAGGTGTATTTTGTAAGAAAAAAGAAATAGTTATTTGTGATTCCTCAGTTCATGCTGTGAGGAGACACTGGGCTTCTGAAAAAACAAGTCTTTCTGAAGCCCACTGATTACCAGTGGGGTCAGTGAAATAATCCATTATCTGTAATGAGGTGACAGTGTAAGATCTCCTTTTAGAAGGAACAATTCAGAGTAAAGATATTTTTTCAAAGACTTGACTGTTCTTCAGTCTCTGAGAGCATCAGCAGGAGGATGACTTAAGCCTGGCCTCTTCTCTCCCAGGTCAAATGCTATGCACTCCCCAGCACATGCCCTGTGACTATGGGCATAGGAGAATGCTCAGCACCTCCCGGCAGCAGAGAGGGAAACATGGCAAGGTGGAAATGTGGGTGGGAACCCTGCATCTTGCTGCCTTAGGTTAAGATGAAACAGTTTCAGTCCTTGTTCTTCTGGGGAAGGTGTCAAAATATTGCATCTTGTGGAAAAAAAAAATAGAAATAGTGTATTTCTGCACATACTGACTATAACAAATCCAGGGAGATGCCTGGTACTGCAGGGCTGCATTTTCTCCAGTTCTCATCAGCACTCTTCAAGTAACTGAAAGGATTTATATAAACATAAAGCCACCAGTGACTTTGACTAGCCCTCTTATGTTTCTTTCACTTAATGCAGATCCCCTTAATGGAGAAGCCGTTGGCTAGACAGATCAGGAGATGACCTCCTCCCTCCCGCTTCCGTCTGTGGCAGAGACGATGATCTACAGGGTCTTTCTTAAAAAGCTTCTCCTTGGGCATGCCGACTTTGCAACCTGCTGATGAGTTAATGCGAAACAGAGCCTTGGAAAACGCAAGAGCAAGAACAGCAAAGCAGCCCAGGATGTGGAGTGGATAAATCATGGGCACGCCGGCCTGGAGGGGACTCACAGGGCTGTGGAGTCATAAAGGCTGAGCTTGCTCCATACGCCTCAGACGCTCACTGGGTTGCTCCGGAGCTAGTTGACAGAGCTCTGCCTTACAAGCTCAGTCTTCAAAGCATTCCTCTCTTTACTGTCAAACACACCAAATGTCTCCCACAGCTGTTTAGTTGGTTTGCGAGCCTTGTTAAGTGCCAGGTTTATCATAGCTTTCCCAAGGAATGTGTGCTCCCAACAAGTAGCTGAAAGATATTACTTGGTTCACCAGCTGAGGACTTCAGCCTCTTCAGATCAGCGGAAGCTTTTTGGAGACTGGCTGAAAGCATGCAACAGTTTCTATGCCCAGGAAAATGCTGGGCTGCTTGATATGTTTAATTGAGTTGGATTGTCCTTTGGGCTATGTTCTACTGGGGAAAAAAAAAGATGTGGGGAGAGATTCTCAACATCATCACCCTTGTGGTGCTGGAAAAACACCGAGTATTGTTTGGGAGGCCACTCAGTTAGCTACAACCTTTCAAACATAAAGGCTTTAATCAGTATGTTTATACTTCTATCACCATGAAGGAACAGCTATCACACAAGGCTTGTCCACCTCTGACAGAGCCCTCTGTGCAGACAGATCTAACCTTGTCATCTGCACCTTGCGTCCTCTTCATGGTCAGAAAAATACCCCTTCAGTGGCCACGGCTGCATCCATACCAGGATTTGTTTTCCTGTTGGTGAAATATTAAACCATGCCAATCCCTGCAGCATAAGGCTAGGGGTCTGCAGCCTGGTCTGGGAGTCGCACCCAAACACAGTCTGCTTCTCTGAGGATGAAATTCTCTACAGCATTAAGCAACTCTAAGCTTTCTTTGAAGTTCACTTTAAACATCTCCCAAAGCCATAATGGGTAGTGTGAATGTGAGATGTATAACGGCCACAATAACCTTCTAAAACACACAGAGAGATGGTCAAACTACTTGAGTACTGGAGAGTACTGAGCCACTGAGTAAATGGGCATAAGAGCCTGCTTCTCTCATTTGCTTCAATCTCAGCTGATTGATGTGACCATAAGCTCCTCATATGTGAGGAAATTCTCCAGGCTCTTCCTAAGCTGGACTTGTCCATGAGACACGGTTAATAATACTAATTATTACCTCTCTCATCTCCAAAGAGAACAGTGGTCTCTGAGCAAGAGTAGAGGAGAACTCTGCTGGTCATTGGCTGCAGCCTGGGCACAGTGGGTAGAAGCAGAGTAAAACAAGGAGATGAAATATTAGGGAGAAACATGCCAAGATGAAGTTTCCCCTCCCTCTGCAACTGGCAAGAAGAGGCTTGCACATGAGTGCCCTGTGTCCTTGGATAGAGGACACAGGATAGAAATCACACAAATCCCTCACTGGAGGATGATAAAATTACTGTATGATATGAAGACATGGAAAAATAAGAACAATAAACTATGAAATTATACAGAACAGATCACAATACAATAAATCAACTCTCTATGTGTTTAAAAATATATGTTGCAAAATATACTCTCTAATCATGCTTTTTGTCCTTTTAGCTGACCTAGATGTGAGCATTGGTGGATGCCAAACTGCCACCACTTCAGGTGTCTTGTGCTTCCTTTGGAAAGCTGCTGTTTTGTTGGCACTGTGAAGTTAGACATCACCACCAGCTGGACGCTGTCCTCAGCCTGCTAGTCTGGATGTACAGTTTCCTGCAACAGTGGTGGAAAAGCTGGAGGCATTTGCTCTTGACCTGGAATGGCATCACAGGCAACAGAAGTTTCTTGTGGTGTTAAAACTAATTTTGTCCTCCTTGGAATTGGTTGACTTCAATCCCCAGTTTGAAACACCTTAAATGAAAGAGAGTTGTTGGTAAATTTTAATGTATGGATTTCAAAAAAAGAGGAATAACTCTTGTGCTTTTCACTTGATCCTAAACTTATCTATAGTTGTGGAAATACCTAGCTGTGGTCCTAGCATGCACTATTCTTAACATAAAGGGGAACTATGTTCACAGAGTCAACTCCACTAGTCATGCCCCACTGTGCTTCTGCCTCTGAAGCCCAAGGACCAAATTCTTCCTTGGCACAGGAGTTACAGAAAAAATCAGTTTGATCTGATGAGTCAAAGGTTTACCCATCATCAGCTCAGGCTGACAGTTTCATTCAGCAAAACCAGATTATTTTGGATATCCATTAAACTGGACTGACTGGTATTCCCATTCCCATGTACATACACACATACCAGACAATAATCTCCTTAACAACCCACAGATGAATTCCTTAGCTTATGAATCTGCCAGAAAACACATAATTTTCCCCATCAAGGAATGTTGCTTGGCACATCTTTAATATATCACTTACACAGCCCTCAATCGACCTAAATGATTCATCTAGCAACATCTCTTAGGCAAGGCTTTACGTGATTGAATGGTTTATCCTCACTGAAAAAGCACACACCATTCAGTCCCACGTATCAACCATAAAAGTTATTAATAACTAGAAATTATTTAGATAAGAGCCATGAGGCCAGCTTTAGCCTGGGTGACTGCAGCTGGCCCACTTTGAGCTCTGTCAGTAAAAATCAGCCAGAATTTTTCCCCGTGGGAACAGATCAGAGACTCACAGTCTCAACACCAACCCATGCATCATATTTTATGTTGTGTTTTACAGTTTATCAGCCTTCAGATTAAGATTTATTATTGTTGCCTTGCTGTTTAGTGGTCGTAACTCACAATGTGCTTGTTGTTTTGCAGCGCTGCTGTTGCATCAGTGCCTGTCATGAGGAGTCAGTTCTCACTGCAGACGTTGTACCGAACTACAACCCCTCGCAGGAAAACCACCTCAGTTAATAACACAGGAACACCAGGCCATCTGTGTCTCTATTGGGATGCTTATCCTTTGTGTGGTGCCTCACATCCATAAGAGGCTAGGAGACAGATCTCTTCACCCACCACTGTGATCAGGTCTGTTGGTTCCTTTACCAACGCCACGTTATGGGGTTGGCCACCTCTTGAATGAAGACACCAATTATCTCCAGGACAGAGCACAGAAAGCTATTTGAGCCAGTGCAGCCAGTGCATTGTCCAGGGCACCTGGAAAGTAATTTTTTATCCATGATATCTTCTCTCCTCCAGGGCTGGATGAATTACGTAAGGTTCCTTGGACCCCAGACAGGCCAAAAGGGGTTATAGTGCAATGTGATCTCAGCTACAGTTCCCAGCCCAGCTTCCTGATGTTGTGGTAACTTGGCTCCTTTCCTACTTGAAAACATTTGTTTGGATGTCCTGAGACTTTCTGGAGGTTGTGGACCCCCGCCATAGGGTGTTACATGGCTTTAGATAAGAAATATCCATAAAACTGTAAGCAGTGTGTCTCTTCTGCAGTAAATCTCTCTTTTAGTCAAGAGTAAAGCAGTCACATTACGTTTCCTCACAGTGCAGCCCACCTGTTGCATGGAAAGTGCCAAGAAAATTGTACACCAGTGGGAAAGTGTAGATTGCATAGATGGCTTGAACCCAGCAAGAGTCTGTGCAGCTATGGGATACACTTTAAAAATCACCCCTCATCTATGAAGCTTCCTTTGTGCAATTGGAAGGGAATCCCTGGCTGGCTGGAGACAAGCAATCTGCTGGCTCAGACACCATAGCCATCCAAAGTTAGGAGGATTAACTGGATGTTGGACAGACAGATCCTGTGCAGCATGGCCCTGTGGTGATTCTTGGGGTGCCTAAGTCTTGAGGAAAAGGTTTCCTTTCCCTGCCTGAACCCGGCAGCTCCCTCCTGTGCCATGTGGCTACGTGCAAGGAGTTGCTGGCAGCACTGTTTGTGCTAGAAGGTGCAGGACTCTCCCTGCTTGCTGGTACAAGCCACAGTGGCAGATGAAATGATGGGCTTGCTGTCTAAACAAGAGGTTTACAAGAAGAGATGTGTTGATATTGAGTGGTTTGAATGTCCCTTCTTTATCTACTGAATAACTGCTGCTAATTTATTACTTCTGAAAAGATCTAAAAGCCCAACAGTATCTTGTTCTTTGCAGACTGGCAGCACTTTGCTTTTGCACCACCACCTGTGCAGCCAGCATGGGGATGGATGGATGGGAAGTTCATGGTCATGGGGTCCTATCTCCACTATTTGCTTCCTACCATGCCCTTTCCAAAAAGCGATCACCTTTCACATACCAGTGGGGTTCATCTCTCACACTCCTTCTGTGAATTGCTTCTGGAAGTCTTTGCTGAAAGGCCGGGAGATGACCCTCCTGTTTGTAGCAAGCAGGGATGTATGGTCAGCCTGCAGTTTCTGTCCATGTGCCAACACTGCCCTTCCTCTGCTTCTCGCAAAAGTACTTTTGCTTTAATCTCCCCTCACCTTTGTAACAGTAGCATCAAACGAGCTAGGCAAAAACCGCTGTGCTGCATTAGCTGCTGGGGCAGCAGCACCGAGTTCTGCATCGGATGTCACTGTGGTGACACCATCCTGGAAGAGTACTCACACAAAGGGACACTTCTACAGAGGTCTTCTCTCCTGCAAGACCAATGCCTGAGGAGAGTCCTACAAAGCTGAAAATACACATCAAGGGGGGAGGGTTTGTTGTTGGGGTTTGTTTTGTTTTGTTTTGGTTTGGTTTGGTTTGGTTTGGTTTGGTTTGTTTTGGTTTGGTTTGGTTTGGTTTTTTGTGGGTTGGTTTGTTTGTTTTGTTTTTAAATAAATAACTAAATCCGTCAGGAAGCAGACAGCAAGCAGCTTGTGACCAGCTTGGCTACCCAGCATTGCGGGAGAAACAGTCTGCTGGGATGTGGAGCGGCTCAGCTGTGATACCTCGCGAGAGCCACAAGATGTCTCTGGAAACCAGCATTTGGACAAAAAAATAGTCATAAATAACCCCGGGAAAGGGGCCGAGCAGTTTCCATCTGCAGTGAGCACAGAGCCACGGAGATGTGCTCTCCGGTGAGTCTGTGCTTGGTGCAACCCGGAGTTGGGACAGCCGCTCCCGCTGAAGCTCCCTCTCCACCACCATTTACTCCAGGTGAGAATTTGGCCCATGAGGTTGCACTCGTGGCTTTTCCTCACTGAGCAGATAAGAACTGCACATCAGTAAATCACTATTGTATTAAAAACTATATTGACTTCTGAAGTTGCAGGACAAACAGCAAAGAGCGCACATTAAAAACCAGATTAAAGAATATTCACAGTGAAGCAGGAAACAGTAAAAACAGGAACAGTCCTCACTCTGGGAGCCCTTCTGCCACATGTTCCCTGCATACCAGAGCAGTGTCTGCAGTGCTTCAAATCCCTTGGATTCTGTGGACACTGCAGGGCACAGTGTAGCAGTGCCTGCAGCTGGTCGGGGTCTGTGCTGGCTGTCTCAGACAGAGCTTTGAAGGATAATCCCTTTCTTTCTTAGAGTCCTGCTTCTGCTGCCGGTCACTTCCGAGAGACCTAAAGGAGAGGTTTTTAGCTTCTGAGATATTCCTTGTAGGCAGCACAGGCCTGGGTTTATAATCTCCAAACATGCCAGCTTCTGTGGGGTTTCACTACTGGAAACTGATGAGTACAGAAACTATTCATCCCTGACACAGGGAATGTAACTCAGAGATCAGAAGAATACCTGCAGGTCCTGATCCTGCATCTGTCAATCACTGAGGAACTCCTTTTCACCAGCTTCTCTTGGCTTCCTAGTAAACAACTAGAGAATTGTAGGGAGGGAAAAGTCCGTATTAGTGTAATGTTGTTATTAAGAAATAGGCAAAGCACAGTAACTAGAGACTCATGAAGTTTACTGGGAGAAAACAAAGCTGTCCTTCAACGGACCACATAGAGAGCAGCAGTTACTGTAAAATCTCTTCAACATCCAACTAAAAATGTGTGGCAAACAAAATCCATTGCCCACCAAGTTCAGTGATTCCAAGTAGCGTTTGTTTTAGGATTTGTGTTCTGTCATATGAATCATAAGACTGTCATTAAAAAAAAAAAAAATAATAAGCAAGTTACGAGCATAATGGGATTTTTAACAAGTTGTTTCTATCTGGGGGGTTGCCTTCACAGAAACTCATGTACCACTTTCCAAATGACAATGTTTAGCACTAAGGCAATGTGGTGAAAAGCCCATTAGTCTAAATGCTTGAAGTGAAGGGCCAAATTTTGTTCTTGCAGTGTGTTTAGGAAAATTCCACCAGGACTCAGCTGTCATTGTATCATTACATCACTACTTGAGGCACATACCAGATGGAGAAGGACAAGATTTAAAAAAAAAAAAATGTAGTCAATATTTATAGCATGATTAGAGGGAGGATGGCTATTGGTGCAGAACCAGCCCAGCAAAGGCTGCTCTACATCAGCTAAAGGTCCTTCTCGGCCTCTTAAGTACAAGTTTAAAGACTTTTTCCCCCCAGATTTCCCCCAGCAGATTTCTGTCTACTGCAACTCTTTGCAGACTGAGGCAAGAGGATGCTGGATGCCATAGTGACATGTGGGTGACTCTCTGCAACACACAAGCAGCTCTATCAAAGTAATCACAATGGAAAGGGTGGCTCTATGTCAGATCTAACTGCCTATACTCCAGGCCTGCACAATAAGGGCATCCTCAGAATCTGCATCTTGAGCTTCCCAGCAGCTGCAGATCAGTTGGTGGGGATGGAAGGTAAGACTCCCTAATGTTTTTTACGTGCAGAATATGAACACTGAAGCTTTTACCTCACTGCTTTCAAGTGAATTAAGTGGGAAAAAAAAATAAAAAAGAAAAAAAAAAAAAAGGAAGGAAAAAGGAATGAGAGTAATTCCAGGGCAGCTATTCCCTTCCTTTTGTGACACAGATGGGGAGCTTGAGTAGTCTTACTAATACAATTGTGTAGTAATCAGACAATTTGGAGCTGTTCACCAAATTTTAGTGGGACATTTCTTGACAACATTTGGCTTGATTTTTACCTTCCTATTTGTCTGAGATGAGTACTCTTTTTGGTCTGAAAGTACCAATCTCCCTTCACATGTGCTGTAACTCATAAGCAGACCACTTCCTAAATTGCTACCCATCCGAAGAAATGCTTGCCCCAAAGGATGAAAATCTCACAGCACATTTAATTTTCTGCATGAAATAATAGCTATGGTCCTTCATTTGGGATCTGTGTCTCTCAAGATGTCTGGTCTGAGGCCTCAGGCGGCTGAGGGATGTTGTGCATCCAGCTAGAAGAACCCACCCCAACTCATAACCATCCTTCCCAGAGCCACAGCATTGTGCAAAATGACAGAGAGGGTAAAACAGTGAATGTGAAATCTCTTGAGTGAAAAGGAATTAGTAAAACCCCATATTCATGAAATATTGAGAGCTAATTATATGTGCATCGGAAACCTCTGGGGGAAGGGAGATGGAGGCCTTTCATTAGACAGTAACTGGAACTTTTTCATCATTTGTCTAGCTCAGGAATGTAAGGCTGCTGTCTGGAGAGGGATGTGGGATTTGGCTTCAGGGCTGGGTGTGCAGGTGAAGTGCCATGCTAGTGAGTATTCTATTGTACTCTGGCATGATTTGGAAAAGGCTCTCATCTCTAGCAGGTCAGTGGGGCTGGATGCTCCTACATCTCTATGCTCTTTTAAGACCTCCTCAATTTTATGTATCAGGAGGAATTGTTCACAAATAATTTTTCATTTTCCTCTCACATAGCCACAAAATGGGTCCAAAATTCCATCCCTTGCTTCAAAGCTGGTCACAGTTTCTCCTGGAGGGTGTAGACCTGCCATCATGTCTCCAGAAAGCTGAGGTTTTTCCTATGGATCTGCTCTCCGTTTTTGTAACAGAAATGAAGGGCTGATTATTATCACAGCACCTTCAACCAAATTCAAGAGCAAGATCAGGACAAGGGGCACAAAGTGAACATGGGAGGAGAAACAGCATCCTGCAGTGACTGATAAAGGGTTTTCTTTCTCAAAGCTTTTCAGCAACTTCAGGCACAAGGATGGCTCACAGAATGCCATCCCAGCTCTCTGCCTCCTGCTCCTTGCTGGCAAGTCAAAGGCACCCAGATCCCTGCCGCCAGACCCCTGCCCACGCTCCTGTAGTTAGTATCGTTTTGCCCGGTGATGTCCACATGGTCTCAACCGGGAAGGAACGTGGGGAACTCCCTGCCATGGAGTGCAGGGACAAACCACCTCCCGGAAGCGGCTCCTCTACAACTGGCTGCTCCGGGCCATGCCCCCCACCCCTCCCGCGGAACTCCCTCGGAGAATCTGCACTCGCGGATCCGCTTGTGTTACTCCCGCGGAGGCAGCGTGCCCCAGCCTTCGGCACATAAATCAGCATCAAATCTATTCCCCCCTCTGATCCCTGGTGCCATCATCTATTACTCCCCCAGTGCATTTTCTATCACCTTTTGTTAGAATTACACAGCCGGAAACTTAATTTACCCGGAGCTTTAAAGACAAATAAATACAGGCAGGCCGGTGTCCCCGCGACATGCCTGTTTACTCCTGCGATCCATAGATTATTATGAATTGTTGATTTTCAAGCTGTTGCTGTGTTAAACACCTTCTCAGGTACTTTCCCCGGCCTGAAAATAAAACCAAAACTCTCCCAACGCTTCCAGAGCAAGGGGCAAAGAGCAAGAGACCAAAGCACTTGCGCTGGGCTTTATTTACTTTTGCTATTATTGATATTATTATTTTCGAAATTTTGGAGCGAGAGAGGTTTTCAATTGCTGAAATAATTGCCTGGGAGAAAGGTTGCTTAATCTGTTCATACATTATTGACTGGGGCTCCAATATTTGGCTTTCTGCTTGTATCACAAGAAAATCACGTACGAGAGTCTTTTGCATAACAATTTTTAAAGAGAACACATCCTTATATCAAAAGTGGACGTGACTTGAATTTTGCCGGCGTTTGTACCTAAAATGACCCAATTCCGGTTACTGCCACTGGGCAGCAGTAACATTGCATCATTTCTCCAGGCAATAGGCTTATTTTGCTTTACTCTCTGCCCCTTTCCCTTCCCCCTCCTTCCATCCCCTTTGCCCCCCCTCCCCGAAGTCAACACGTATTTTTAAAGCTGATTATTTTGTCTTGCTGCGCTTTAGCCCTACACACACAGTTTTCTCTCCGTGGGAACGGATGAGCAGAGAGAAGCAAGCCCGGCTCGTAGGAGCAACACGGCTAATTAACGCCGAAAGTTCTGAGACAAGGCAGAAACTGCCTTCAACGAAGTTTTCCTGGGAGCCGTGGCAGAGAGACCCCAGCGCCGCTGCCAGCTCCTCCAGCTACCCCTCTGAGCATCCTTTTCCCCGAACTGTATCAAAAGAGTCCCCTTCTCCCCTGCTTTTTCAAATCCAAATCGTGTTGCGTTCCTGCCCCACTGGTCAAGTTAATTCCAGAACAAAGGAAGACAGAAACACAAAGGATTTCTCTTCCCCCTCCGCACTCCTTTCCATCTCAAACTTCCCCGGTGCCTGAGCCCTGGCTCAGTGTAGGCCAGGACCCCCGTCCACGCCCCGACATCACCTCCCGGACCCATGGCTCGTCCCGGAGCCACAGCCTAGTGATGGGGGTGTCTGAAATGACAGAAGGGACTCGCTGTGGTGAGGGACACGGAGATCAGCTCTCCTCCAAACCACTGGTAGGGACAAAGCCTTGAGCTGCCTGCAGACTGGAAGGGGAGAAATGACGGCATCCATGTCCCCCGGCACCGGTGCTGCTGGTTGAACCTCGGGGTAAAAATTTTGAGTTTGGACCTGCAGAAGTCGTTGCCGAAGAGCACCAGCCATCCCGTAAGGCACTTTCTTCGGGCTGTGAAAGGCGTGCACCTGACAGCCGGGCAGAGCACCCCGGGGAGCATCCTTCCATGATAAGAGTTGAGAAAACTTCCCACGGCGACTGTTCACAGACGGGGTACAGGCGTGGGGTTTGCCGAAGGAGCCCCTCGGGGCGCTACTCGGGCTGATGGGTAACCTGGAGACGGAGGGAGGGGGGGGGGGGGTCATGTCATTGTGCACCCTCTGACAGCTACATCTATTTGCACACTCGTGTATATTCCCCTACACGTCGCTGCACCCAAGTTCAGGCGCAGAAGTGCACACAAATAACCCCGCAGAGAGTACAGAAGCGTCTCACGAGTGGGTTGTGAGACGCGGCGGGTCTGTGTGGGGCTGGGCACGCACCTCCCCTACACCTACACTCAGTCTAGTGCACCCCTTTGTCACCCAAAAATCCAGAAACCGGGGAAAGGCAAGGCTTTGCTGCCACGGAGAACCCTGATTCCACTCGAGGTGGAAAAAGTCCTTGGGAGGCCATTCCCAACGCAGAGCCCAGGAATCCTGCCCGAGCAGTGACAACCCCCCCCCTCCCCCCCCCCCCCCCCCCGCCTTTCCCGCCCGCCAGAGCTCCACGGAGCGGCCTCGTTCCCGTTCCCTGCCCTGCCGACACCCCGTGGGGCCGGGCGGCGAGAGTATCCCCGACCCTTCCTTGGGCTGCCCTAGCAGAGACAGAAGCAAGGCGAGACATAGGTAGGGAAAGACGGAGGAAATTGAAACCATATTTAAAAATGTAAATGGGTTGGAGCCAGCCCGACCCCGAGTGAGGGGGGAAAGGAGGCGCACGCCGGGACCAGCCCGGCGGAGCAGAAACGGGTGCGGAACCAAACCCTGACACAAAACTTTCAGCCCCTGATCGTAACGTATTGAGCAAGGGGACAGGAGCATCTGCCCCGAAGTGGGGTAAAGCAGCTCTCAGGAAGATCCACCGTAACTGAAACCAGATTGCAGGCAGACAGAGGGGCTGAAGGAAGCCGCTCGGACTGCTCGCCTGCCGAGAAGATGCCGCTGCCCTCCTCGGACGTGCTCCTGCCCCGGCCAGCGAGCGAGAGCCATCCCGGGAGCTGGGGCGTTTTAAGGCAGCCGATTCGGGTGACTTATGCTGCTCGCAGCGAGGTAGGGAGGGCTGCAGATGTGGGTGGGAGGTGTGAGTGGACTCGGGATGCAGATAGAAAGGGGTTTGCAGCCAGGCCACTGCAAAGCAGCGAGCTCGTCTCTTTTCTTTTTTCTTTTCTTTTCTTTTCTTTTCTTTTCTTTTCTTTTCTTTTCTTTTCTTTTCTTTTCTTTTCTTTTCTTTTCTTTCTTTTCTTTTCTTTTCTTTTTCTTTTCTTTTCTTTTCTTTTCTTTTCTTTTCTTTTCTTTTCTTTTCTTTTCTTTTCTTTTCTTTTCTTTTCTTTTCTTTTCTTTTCTTTTCTTTTCTTTTCTTTTTCCTTCCCCCCTTTTCTTTCCTTTCCTTTTATTTTCTTTCCCTTTTCCTTCCTTTTATTCTTTTCCTTCTTCACTTTTCTTCCCTTCTATCCCCTTTCCTCTCCTGGTTCTCTTTTCTTCTTTCTCATTTTTGTTTTCCCGTTTTCTATGCTGCTTCTCGCTTTTTCTTTCTTTTCTGGGTTTCTGTCCTTTCCCTTTTTATCTTTCTCTTTCAAAATAAATCAATTTTAAAAGGCCTCCTCTCTTTTTTCCCCCTCTTTCTTTTCCTTTTTTCTCCCTGTTGCGTTTCATCCGGTTTCTTTTTCTTTCCTTTTTTTTTTCTTTTCCCTTTCCTTTTTCCTTTTTATTTTTCATTTTCTCTTTACCTTACTTTTTCTTTCTCTCTCTCTCTCTTTCTCATTTATATATAGTTTTTCCTGCAGGAAAAGAAACAAAACAACAATACCTCTAAGAATAAGAAAGAAAATTTTCTTCCTAGAAACTTCTGTGGGATGTTTTCGTTTCCGTTCCCCTTGAGAAGCAAGGACAGAGGATGACAAAAATAAAATTAAATCTTTCCTTTTCCATGCATCTCCCTGTGACTCGAAAGCCGGGCTACATTGCTGGGTGGAGGCGGCCCTAGGTAATTGATTCATAACCGTGCACAAAGACAACGCGGCTCAAAATCCCCGGCACCCCGGGAGCTCCTCGCGGGAGCGGGCGGCCCCTCTGCCTGCGAGGCCGGGATGCCGGACTGCTGCTCCGGCCGGCACCTCCGGGGTTTCTCCCAGTCCGGCCCTCCTCTTCGGTAAAAAACTCTCCCTCCTCTCTCCCTGCTCCCCGCGCTTGTACCAGGAGAAATTCTGAACCCCGGAGATACAAACCTGTGCCCCGAAAAAAGTTTCGAGCGGAGCTGCTTCTAAATACCTATTTACCAACGAATTACACCGCTATTATTGCTTTCAATGAAGACTGAATCCCCTAGCGATAATTGAATTAGTCTATTGAAGAGACTGTCAGGTACAATGACGTGGTATATCCCGCGCATTTCCCAGGGTCTATAGGCTTTGGGGACCCGGAATGTATAGTCTGACCTTACAGCTCATAATAATAATGCTGCACTTGTAGCA